>NW_016107337.1:11478119-11489411 GCF_001604975.1 Cebus imitator
AAAAAAAGAAAAATCAGGCAAAGATGTTTCAAACAAAGAAGCAAGACAAATCTCCCTCGCTGACCTGAGGGAGATGAAGTTATATGATTTACCTGACAGACAATGTAAAATACCTCTTATAAAGATGCTCACTGAGGTCAAGAGAACAATACATGAATGCAGTGAGAATTTCAGCAAGAAGAAAGAAAACATTTTAAAGGACCATACAGAAATCATGGAACTGAAGGCCGGGCACAGTGACTCATGCCTGTAATCTTAGCACTCTGGGAGGCCAAAGGGGGAGGATCACCTGAGGTCAGGAGTTTGAGACGAGTCTGGCCAACGTGGTGAAACCTCGTCTCTCCTAAAAAAAAATACAAGAATTAGCTTGGCATGGTGGCATGTGCCTGTAATCCCAGCTACCTGGGAGGCTGAGGCTGGAGAATAGCTTGAACCCGGGAGGTGGAGGTTGCAGTGAGCTGAGATTGTACCACTACACTCCAGCCTGGGTGACGGAGCAAGACTCCATCTCAAAAGAAAAGAAAAAAAAGGAAAGGAAAGGAAAGAAATCATGGAGCTGAAGAACACAATAACTGAACTAAAAAAGTTCATTAGAAGGGTTCAGCAGCAGACTAGACCAAGTAGATGAAAGGATCAGTGAACTCAGAGACAGGTCACTGGAAAAGAGTTCAATCAGAGAATCAAAAAGAAAAAATAATTTAAGAGTGAAGTAAGCTTAAGGTACTGATAAGACTCCACCAAGCAGAACCATATATGCATTATGAGAGTTCCAGAAGTGGAAGAAAAAAGAACAGACTACAGAAAGTTTATTCAAATAAATAATGGCTACAAACTCTGCTACTTGGGAGGCTGAGGCATGAGAATCCCTTGAGCCTGGGAGGCAGAGGTTGCAGTGAGCCAAGATCATGCCACTGCACTCCAGCCTGGCTGAAGGAACAAGAGAAAGAGAGAAAGAAAGAAAAAGGGATGAAGGAGGGAGGGAGAGAGAGAGAGAAAAAAAAAAAAGAAAAAAGAAAAGGAAAGAAAGAAAGATTGAAAACTTCCCAAATCTAGGGAAGATAATGGAAATAATGGAAATACAAACCCAAGAAGCCCAATGAAACAGTTTTGTTTGTTTGTTGGTTTGTTTTTAAATACAGGGGTCTGCTCTGTCACTCAGGCTGGAATGCAGTGATGCAATGATGTCTCATTGCAGCTTCTAACTCCTGGATTCAAGTGATCTTCTTGCCAGTAGCTGAGACTACACGTGCATACCACCATGCTTATCTATTTGTTTGTTTGTTTGTTTTTTGTAGAGAAGAGGTCTCACTATGTTGCCCAGGCTGGTCTTGAATTCCTAGACTCAAGTGATCTTCCTGCCTCAGCCTCCCAAAGTGCTGGCATTACAGGCATAAGTCACGTCACGTGGCCTGTTTTGTTTTGTTTTTAATTAAAAAAAATTTTTTTGGAGAGGCCAGATGACTCATGCCTGTAATTCCAGCATTTTGGGAGGCCAAGGAGGACATATGATTTGGGGTCAGGAGTTCAAGACCAGCCTGGCTGACACAGCAAAACCCTATCTCTGCAAAAAATACAAAGATTAGCTGGGCATGTCGGCACAGCATGTGCCTGTCATCCCAGCTATTCAGGAGGCTGAGGTACGAGAATTGCTTGAACTTATTGGGTAGAGGTTGCAGTGAGCTGAGATCGCACCTCTGTACTCCAGCCTAGATGACTGTCACAAAAACAAAACAAAACAAAAAAAATTGTTTTTGTAGAGATAGGGACTTTCTTTTTTTTTTTCTTTTTGAGGCACTGAGTTTGGTGTTAAATGAAGGATAGGGTCTTTCTTTGTTGCCCAGGCTGGTCTCCAACTCCTAAAGTGTAGAGTTGTTATGTGATTGAATTTAAGTTATTATCAGCTTAAACCAGACTGTCATAACTATAAGATGTTGCTATGGTTTTAATGTATTCCCTAAAGTTCATGCATTGGAAATTTAATCCCCAATGCAAGAGTATTGAGGGGTGGAATCTCCAAGACGTCATCAGTTCATGAGGGCTCTGCCCTTACAAATGAATTAATGCTGTTGTTGCAGGAGCTGATAAGTTATTGTGGGGGTGGGTTCCTGATAAAAGGATGAGTACAGCCTCCTTCCTCATTCCTCACAGGTGCCTTTTGGCCTTCTGCCCTTCTGCCATGGATGATGCAGCAAGAAGACCCTTGCTAGATGGAATGCTTCAGTGTTTTATTTCTCAACCACCAGGACCATGAGCCAAACAAATTCTGTTTATTATAAATTACCCAGTCTTATGTATTCTGTTATAGCAGCACATAACAGATGAATATAGAAAATTGGTGCCAGAGAAGTGGGGTGTTGCTATAAGAAGTACCTAAAAATATGGAAGCAGCTTTGAAACTGGGTAACAGGTAGAGGCTGGAAGAGTTTGGAGGAACAGCTAGAAAAAAGTTCATATTGCCATGAACAGAGTATTAAGGGCAATTCTGATGAATGCTCAGAAGAAGGGAAGAAATGTAGGGAAAATCTGGAAATTCTTAGCGATTACTTCAGTGGTCATAATCAGAATGTTGGTAGAAATATGTAAAGTAAAGGCAATTCTGATGAGGTCTCAGACACAAATGAAAAACATGGTATTGGAAACTACAATTAAGATCATCTTGCTACATAGTTGCAAAGAATTTGATGGACTCCTGTCTGTGTCCTAAAACTACGTGCAAAGTAGAACTTAAGATCTATACTATCTGGTAGAAGAAACAGCCAAGCAGGAAAGTGCTCACGGTGCTGCACGGCTTCTTTGGCCACGTGTAATAAAATGACGGAAGAGAGAAGTGTCTTAAAAACCGAATTTAGCTTGTTCTCGGATAAAACACCAAATGGCGGTTGACGCCGGTGCAGCGGAGGGCGGGTGGTGGGGGGGGCCCGGGGGCCCTGGGATGGGGAACCGCAGTGGCTTCCGCGGAGTTTTCCACAGTGGTATTGGGGCCGTGGTCACGGCCGTGGATGGGGGTCGAGGCCGAGGTCGCGGAGCTCGCAGAGGCAAAGCTGAGGATAAGGAGTGGATGCCTGTCACCAAGTTGGGCCGCCTGGTCAAAGACATGAAGATTAAATCTCCGGAGGAGATCTACCTCTTCTCTCTGCCCATTAAGGAATCTGAGATCATTGACTTTTTCCTGGGGGCCTCTCTCAAGGATGAAGTTTTGAAGATTATGCCGGTGCAGAAGCAGACCCGTGCTGGCCAGTGCACCAGGGGACTACATTGGGGACTACAATGGTCATGTCGGTCTGGGTGTTAAGTGTTCCAAGGAGGTGGCCACTGCCATCCGTGGGGCCATCATTCTGGCCAAGCTCTCCATTGTCCCCGTGCGCAGAGGCTACTGGGGGAACAAGATTGGCAAGCCCCGCACTGTCCCTTGCAAGGTGACAGGCCGCTGTGGCTCTGTGCTGGTGCGCCTCATCCCCGCTCCCAGGGGCACTGGCATCCCCGCACCCAGGGGCACTGGCACGTGTGCCCAAGAAGCTGCTCATGATGGCTGGTATCGATGACTGCTACATCTCAGCTAGGGGCTGCACTGCCACCTTGGGCAACTTCACCAAGGCCGCGTTTGATGCCATCTCTAAGACTTACAGCCACCTGACCCCTGACCTCTGGAAGGAGACTGTATTCACCAAGTCTCCCTATCAGGAATTCACTGACCACCTCGTCAAGACCCACACCAGAGTCTCCATGCAGAGGACCCAAGCTCCAGCTGTGGCTACAACATAGGGTTTTTATACAATAAAAATAAAGTGAATTGACATTGCAAAAAAACAAAACAAAACAAAACAAAACAAAAAACCGAATTTATAATTCAAGGGAAATCAGAGTGAAAAGATTTGGAAAATTCACAGCCTAGCTGTAAATATAGTGAAAAGGCATCATTAGGAGAGCAAACCAAAGGTGTGGCCAAGTGGTCATTCGATAAAGAAAATTAGTATGGATAGAAGGGAGCCAGGTGTTCTTCTATATCAAGACAATAGGAGAATGACCTGAAAGGCATTTCAAAGATCATTGAGATAAGCTAGGACACACACAGAGGAAACGCCATGTGAGGACACAGTGAGAAAGCAGCCAGCTGCCAGCGTCTTAGTCCACTTTGTGCTGCTGTAACAGAATACTGGTGTCTGGGTACTTCATAAAGAACAGAAATTTATTTCTCACAGTCTGGTGGCTGGTAAGTTCCGTATCAAGGTGCTGGCATCTGACAAGGGCCTTCCCACTGTCTCATCCCATGGTGGAAGAGCAGAAGGGCAAGAGAAGACAAAAGCAAGAGACAGAAGGGGGCTAAACTCATCCTTTTATAAGAAACTTACTCCCTTAAAAATGACATTAATTTATTCATGAGGGAAGAGCCCTCATGGCTTAACCACCTCTTAAAGGTCCCATCTCTTAACATCATCACAATGGCAATTAAATTTCAACCTGAGTTTGCAAGTACACAAAATTCAAAACATAGCAGCAAACCAAGGAGAGTGGACTCAGAAGAACCTAATTACGTAGACACCTTCATTTTGGACTTCTAGCCTCCAGAACTATGAAATAATAAATTTTTGTTGTTTAAGCCATCCAGTCTATTTTGTTACAGCACCTGACCTAATTAAGACACTGCAGCCAGGAATCAGTGGCTGGAGCCTGTAATTCCAGCACTTTCGGAAGCTGAGGCAGGAAGATTGCTTAAGTCCAGGAGTTCAAAGCCAGCATGGACAACATGGCAAAACCCCGTCACTACAAAACATTTAGAAATTAGCTGGACATGGTGGTGCACACCTGTAGTCCCAGCTACTTGGGAGGCTGAGGTGGGAGAATCACCTGAGCCTTAGAGGTTGAGGCTGCAGTGAGCCATGATTGCACCACTGCACTCCGGTCTCGGTAACAGAACAAGACCCTGACTTCAAAAAAAAAATAGACTCATGCGCCCAGCAGCTTGGCCAAATGGAAAGTTATCTATTCTTTTTCGTGGAAATCATCCTTACAGTGAATTAGAGTTTGTTGTCACCACCACCCTCACAATAGTACCTAGAAAAGTCAGTGCTTCCCACAGGTAATGCATTTTCAGCCATGCAGGATGGATTCTCTCAGGCCAGGAAGGCAGTCACATGGCAGTGGGGATGGCAGCAAGCAGCATCTTGCTGTACATGTGTACCCCAGTGGCTTGCCACAGTCTTTTTCTCAGTGGGTAGCAGGAAAGGACCACAGGGTTTCTCAGAGAGGAAGAGGTAAGATCTTCCTTCAGTAAGTCAGATCAAATTAGCTGTGCATGGAGGTGCACACCTGTAATCCCAGCTATTTAGGAGGCTGAGGCACGAGAATTGCTTGAACCCAGGAAGCAGAGGCTGCAGTGAGCTGAGATCATACCACTGCATTCCAGCCTAGATGACAGAGTAAGACTCTGTCTCAAAAAAAAAAAAAAAATTAGTCAAATCAAAAGACACCCAATGGTTACGGTTTCACAGCAATCTGAATATACTTAATACAATTGAGCCAAACACTCAAAAATGATTAAAATGTGAAATCTTAGAACAGGTGCAGTGGCTCACATCTGTAATCCCAGCACTTTGGGAGGCCAAGGTGGGATGATCACTTGAGCCCAGGAGTTCCAGACCAGCCTGGGCAATATAGCAAGACTCCATCTCTAAACAAATTTAATGATTAGGCCAAGTGTGGTGGCTCATGCCTGAAATCCCAGAACTTTGGGAGGCCGAGGTAGGCAGATCACCTGAGGTCAGGAATTTGAGGCCAGCCTGGCCAACATGGCAAAACTCCATCTGTACCAAAAACACAAAAATTAGCCAGACGTGGTAGCAGGCACCTATGATCTCAGCTACTTGGGAGGCTGAGGCAGGAGAATCGCTTGAACCCAGGAGGTAGTTTTTGAGATGAGCTGAGATCACGTCATTGCACTTTAGCCTGGGCAACAAGAGCGAAACTCAAAAATAACAACAATAATAATAATTAATAATTAGCCAAGTGTGGTGGCACGTGCCTGTAGCCCCAGCTACTTGGAAGGCTAAGCTGGGAGGATGGCTTGAACCAAGGAGGTGGAGGTTGCAGTGAGAGGAAATCAAGCCACTCGCTCCAGCCTGCATGACACAGCAAAACCCTGTCTCAAAAATAAACAATAAAATAAAATGTGAAATTTTTTTAAAAGACAAATTGTTATTAAGAAAGATTAAAAGCTAAATAATAATACAAAATGTTATATCCATAATGACCATATAAAGAATGGCATAATCCAGCCAGGCACAGTGGCTCAGGCCTATAATACCAGTACTTTGGGAGGCCAAGGTGGGCAGATCACAAGGTCAGGAGTTCAAGACCAGCCTGGCCAACATAGTGAAACCCTGACTCAACTGAAAGTACAAAAATTAGCTAGGCACAGTGGCACATGTCTGTAGTCCCAGCTACTCAGGAGGCTAAGTCAGGAGAATTACTTGAACCCGGGAGGCAGAGGTTGCAGTGAGCAGAGATCACGCCACTGCACTCCAGCCTGAGTAATAGAGCGAGAGTCCATCTCAAAAAAAAAAAAAAAAAAAAAAGGGAAAAACAAACAAAAAAAAAAAAAAAAAAAAAAAGAGTGGCATAATCCACACATGGTACAAAAGAGCCAAAGGGGAAGAGGAAAGTGGGGGCCGTGTGGAGTAGGAGCCTTGCTCGAAGAGGGGAATGCAAACAGATCTTGTAGCATGGAGAGATTTTAGAGATACATTGAGAGGGAATTCAGTGCAAGCCACCAGGAGGACAAGGGCCACAGTGTGTGACTGGCCACACTCCTAAGTCTCCTCCTCATATGTGGCAATTATCCTAATTCCCCGAAAGTCACTTTACAACAGCACTGGCCAGAGCATGTTTCTCAAGACGGTTAGCATACACTCCAGACTAAAAAACAGAAAACAAATGGAATTGAAAATGTTGCGGTTAAACAGGTGCCTTTATTGCAGAACTTCTCAGAACTCAAAGCACACCTGTAAATCTCTCACGGATGATTAGGTCATAGATCCTATTTTCCCAAAAGAATCTCAAAGAACTGGTATTTTGGGAAGCATCACTTTAAACCTTCTGGATATCGCTAGTGGGTGGAAAAGGGCAGCGCAGTGGAAAGTACCTAACCAAAACAGCTGTCAGGCCTTGACACTGTGCCTTCAGACCTGAGGACGTTTGCTAATGAGCAGCTGGGGCAGGGGACAGTGATACAACCAGTGAATAGCATTAGGGTATGGCTGACTCAAAAAAAAGAAATTAATAGTATTGACTCTATGTTGACCCTATGCTAAAAAACTTCACCTCACAACACCCTGATCAAGTAGACTCAAAATCACTTTCGCTTTAGCGCTAAAACAGCTGGAGTACTTTGCTTAAGGCCACACAGCTAGGGACAGAACCAGGCTTACATCGTTAGGGAGAGGATTCCAAGAGCCCTCAAAAGTCACAACTTGGAGCAGAAATCAACTCTAGGAAAGGAGCTGGGATTGCTCCACCATCTCAAGAAGAAGTAGTAGGGATTGAGGCAGAGGCGAAAGCTCAGAAGCAGACGGTTCTACTGAAACCAGGCAGAACCCGAAACTGGGCTCAGCGTAGAGATAGATGACGCAGACAGCAGCAGAAGCATTTGGAGGTCAACCACAGCACCGTTTAGACACTCGCGAGCTCTGGGAGGTGTCGAGAAGTTTCTCACGGGGCAGCTGCCAGCTATTGCTTTTCCTGCTGGCAGCTTCCGCCACAGCAGCTGGAACACACTGACGTTTCCTGTGTTCCAGCCACAACAGTGTAAAGATCTTGTGAAAACTCACCCTCGACATAGTTGATGCTACAATTATTTGTTATTGCTGTTTTACTTACCACAGTAGGTGTATGAAATGCTTGCATCGGAGGAGTTGCAGATCCAGTGCTGCTTCTGAGCTTCGGTAAACATGGAAGAAAATAGGGTGGAAAAAAATATAAATGGTAGCATGATTCAGTATCTCCAAAACTTTACAAATGCAAGACGATCAGTAACTAATCATCAGACTCTTCCTTTTCAGTAAGCAGAAAAGATTTAACTTAGTCATCCGTCACGTGATTTCTGAGTTCCTATCCAACTGTTTCCTTTTTGTGTGTGTGTGTGTGTGTTTAACATTTGAGCACTTCCTGCAAGGTAAGAGAGGAAAATTATTCAGAATGTACTCTTTTCTAACATTTAATATAAATGAGAGTGATCAAAGCTTTAAAAAGAAAACAAGACACTTCGGCCAGACGCAGTGGCACACACCTGTAATCTCAGCATTTTGGGCGGCTGAGGCGGATGGATCACTTGAGGTCAGGAGTTCAAGACCATCCTGGCTGACCTGGTGAAATTCCATCTCTACTAAAAATACAGAAAACTAGCTGGGCGTGGTGGCAGACGACTGCAATCCCAGCTTCTCCAGAGGCTGAGGGAGAATCGCTTGAACCTGAGAGGTGGAGGCTGCAGTAAGCCAAGATCGTGCCACTGCACTCCAGCTGGGGTGACAGTGCGAGACTCTGTCTCAGTTTATATAAAAAAAATTAGCCCAGCATGGTGAAACATACTTGTAATCCCTGGCTACCCTGGAGGCTGAGGTGGGAATATTGTTTGAGTCTGGGAAGTGTGGACTCAACGTCTAAATGTCTTTTTTTTTCCCAAGACAAGAGTTAAAATACAGTTTAGGGATTCGCTCCTATTGCCCAAGCTGGAGTGCAGTGGTGCTATCTCTGCTCACTGCAACCTCTGCCTTCCGTGTTCAAGCGATTCTCCTGACTCAGCATCCTGAGTAGCAGGGATTACAGGCATGTGTCACCACGCCTGGCTAGTTTTTTGTATTTTTAGTAGAGACGCGGTTTCATCATGTTTGCCAGGCTGGTCTCAAACTCCTGACCTCAGGTGATCCACCTGCTTCAGCCTCCCAAAGTGCTGGGATTACAGGCGTGAGCCACCATGCCTGGCCATCTTTTAAAAGACGAGTCTGAGTGTCTTCTTAATGTCTTTCAGAAGTCTTAAAAGATATTTAAACAATTGGTGTATGTAAGATATAAAACTTATTTGGAGATATATATGTAATTTTTTTTAACCAACTCCTTATTCTGGTCTGATTATTTGAATCTTAAATCAAACCAAATGTGGGAAAAATTATGAAGCAATTGGAAATTTAAACAGACTGATGTTTGATGACATTAGGGTTGTGGAGTTGTTTTGTTTTTGTAGATCCGATAATGGTATTGTGGCTACATTTTTAAAGAAGTCCTCATTTTGTAGAGTTATCAAAATAAATATGTAAGAAAGAAATGTTGTTATGACTGGAATTTGCTTTCCCAAAGAAGTAGACGGCAAATGATTAGGGTCTAGATGAAACAATATTGACTACAAATTGGTCATTGTTGAATCTAGATGATAGAGTCATGCAGGTTCACTGTAATCTTCTACTTGTGTGTTTGAAATTCTCGATAAAATAAAAGCAACAACAAAAGTACAAGGTGTTCTAAAAGAATCAGAATAAAATTTTTACAAATACATCCACACTAAGACTGTCATTCATTTCTAATGGCCATCTCGTTACTTTTGCTTCCAAAAGCCTTTCGGTACAGTGAGATCTACATTAGGGAAAATATTGCAATATTTTATTGTTAGCGGGGTTATTACCTGATATAACTCAGATGTCAGCTAGGATCACCCTGCCTTTTCAGATGCAAATGGATGACTTTTGAGATGCAAAAAAGTGATTCACCTTCCCGAGACAGTGAGAGATTCATTACCTTCCCTGTCTTCCTGAGATTACTCTGCCTGGGGTAGGGTAGTAAAGTGGCATGAGGGAGGTGCGTATGTTTCTCCTTTTAACTTTGGCCTGAGTTGATTCTGCTGATTATTTCAGGGATGAATCACCCTATTATCCTACGCATGCTGATCTTTTCTCCTTCCTAGTCTCTCATTCCAGATCATGCCCTTGAGAGGTCACCCCTCCCACTTAGTGTAAGCGTATTTTTCCGCTAGACTACTAAATTGTCTTCTGAAGAATTATTCTGATATCAACCAATAAAAACAAGTTTTTCACTTAGCTACACAGTGAGAAAATGATCACATGGATATAGAACATGTAAAGAAAAAATACATTGTACTCAAAACAAGTTAGAAAGAGAGGTAATCCTGTGTGAGAGATGAGAAAGTTCTTCAAAGTTTATCTCTTAGACTACATTATAAGGAGTTACAATCTCTTGCTCAATGGCCATTATCTGCTATTAGCATAAACATATACCCATGTGTATTCTCTAAATCAGCCATGTCTTAAATCAGCTACCTTGACTCGCTCCAGCATGTCTGAACAGAACTGGGCAAGCTCCAAACCCTGGTGCATGCCATTCCTTATTTGGAAACCCTCCCGAACTTCTCTTGACTAGCTTTCTCTTTTTCCTCGTCTTCTTCCTTGTCTTCTTTCCCCCTTATCTGTTTAGGAAATTTTCAAGTTTTTAGCTAATCGGGTCAAGCATAGAATGTGAGGCCCCATTCCAGCCAATGAAAACTGGATACAGCAGTAGAGCGATTGCTTCAGGTTATGGAAGTTATAAATGTCCCTGTCTCCTTTGTTCAGGCGTGCTCTCATAGCAAGACTGCTGGTGAGTCGCACCTTTTGTGCAGAAAGTAAACTGGCCTTGCTGAGCGATCAGTTTCTCATTGTGAATTCTTCCTGGTGTTATAAACCCATTTCCAACATCTTGGAAGAGAACTTTAAAATGTAAAAAATGCTATTTTTTTCTGGGGGGAACTAGGAGTGATTTTTCCTTGTTTTTGAGATAGGGTTCTTGCTCTGTCACTGTGGATGGAGTGCAGTGGTACAATCCCAGCTCCCTGCAGCCTTGATCTCTCAGGTTCAAGCAATTCTCCCACCTCAGCCTCCCAAGTAGCGGGGATTACAGGAGAGAGCCACAACCAGCCTCTTTCTTTCTTCTACCTTTTCTTTTTTTTTAACTTTAGCTTCCATATTAATCTATTTTCATATTTTCCTTCTACTTTCTAATAGGGCCATAGTGAACATTTGATCATGGAATAACTTTTTATAGAAAGATATCTCTTATCTCAGGGATGTCCAATCTTTTGGCTTCCCTGGGCCACATTGGAAGAGTTATCTTGGGCCACACATAAAATACACTAATGATGGCCGGGCGCAGTGGCTCATGCCTGTAATCCCAGCACTTTGGGAGGCAGAGGCGGGCAGATCACCTGAGGTCAGAAGTTTGAGACCAGTCTGACCAACATGGAGAAACCCTGTCTCT
>NW_016107337.1:11491526-11493147 GCF_001604975.1 Cebus imitator
AAGACAGTCTCACTCTGTTGCCAGGCTGGAGTGTAGTGGCGCGATCTCGGCACACGGCAACCTCTGCCTCCTGGGTTCAAGCGATTCTCCTGTCTCAGCCTCCCGAGTAGCTGGTACTACAGACCCATGCCACCACGCCCAGTTAATTTTTATATTTTTAGTAGAGACGGGATTTCACCATGTTGACCAGAATGGTCTCAATCTCTTGACCTCATGATCCGCCCACCGCAGGCTCCAAAAGTGCTGGGATAACAGGAGTGAGCCACCATGCCCAGACTCACACACCTTTTTCTAAAACAAAAATGGTAGATACTACGTTTTGGTTTTCAAACAGAGCTTGTTTTATTATAAACAAACATCATTCTCTGAAATTTAAAAGCTTTGATAGTTTCATATTATTTTTAACAATCAGTCACTAACAGAATGCAAAAGGCAATTTTATTACTATATGTTGAAACATAAATCACATTTAAGTACCAACATTAAAAAATAGGCTCATTTCTCATCTTTATGCTGTTTCTCTTCACTGGCCTCTTCAGGGAATTCTTGGTCATAACCCATTAGATGGACAAAGTCATCAGGCTCTGGAAAGTGCATTGGATTAATTAACAGTGCTTTTGATTTAGCATGAAATGAGGTAAATATATGTGTAGTGTCCGGAATCGTCACGTCATTCTGGTGAAACACTGTAGTTGTTTCTGCAAGCATAGCATTGTAGGTAATGGCTTTATAAGTGTCTGTTACGGCATCATGGTACAACCGAATGACATAGCTTTTTGTAACAAAGTGAAGCACCACTGGGGAGATCACCGTAAAGACTCCTAGGGTGCCACAAAATATGATTTGAACAGACAGAGGCAGACTTTCAAATAAATCACTATTGTGTATAACGAAGTATGGCAGACATATAAGGCTAAGCAGACTCGTAGAGTAAGAGAAGCATCTCACACCTAAATGGGGGAAAAAAAAGAGAGAGGATCAATACTTTTAAATTTATAAAAGAATCGATCTTTGACCTGCATGTCAAATGAAGGAAAAAAAAAAGAAAAGAAGAAAAAAAAAATCAATCTATCCCAATAGTTCTTCCATCTTTCTTCTTACTGTATCAGATCAAGATGATAAAATCAAACCATAAATACAGTGCTTATTACATTCCAAGCTCTGTTTTAAGGACTTTACATATTTTGACTCCAATGTCCATGCCATTGACCATTAGAACGCACTGCCTCTCCACACAGGAAATCTGCTTTAGCATTTAAGTGGCCTCTACCTCAGTTCCACAATAAAGTAGTTAATATTAAAGATCCTTACTAACACTCTACTATAAAAGTTGATTCAGACAGCAGATTATCAAACAAAACTCTCTGTTAATAAGCACTCCAGTATACCTAACATAAATATTAAAACATGGGAAATTCTATCAGGCTAAGTGCCCAGGATTAAAACAGCAAATCACCAAAGAAATAACATCACTGGTTAAAAAACACATGGGACAGTCAAGCACATTGGCTCATGCCTGTAATCCCAGCACTTTGGGAGGCTGAGGCGGGCAGGTTATTTGAGGTTAGGAGTTTGAGACCAGCCTGGCCAACATGGTGAATCCCCATCTCTACTAAAAATA
>NW_016107337.1:11494287-11506734 GCF_001604975.1 Cebus imitator
AAACAGCCAAGTGTGGTGGCACATGTCTGTAGTCCTAGCTATCTGGGAGGCTGAGGTGAGAGGATCACTCGAGCCCAGGAGTTTAAGGCTGCAGTGAGCTATGATCACACCACTGCATTCCAGCCTAGATGAGAGTGTGAAAATAAAAATTAAAAAAAAATTTTAATGCCTTTGATATACTTCAAATGATTAAAATGAAAAATTTTGTTATGTTTATCTTACCACAATAAAAAAAAGACTTAAAATGTAAATTTATCTTAGCTTTAATTTATGATTTTAACATGATCATAATAAAAATTACCATCTGTTGGAAAATAAGTTGAGATCCTAAACAAATTGATCATAAAGTTCATTCGGAAAAAACAAAAGCAGCAAAAAATAAATGAATAAATAAAACATTCCAAATATTAAAACATAATAGAGACAAGGTGTGGTGACTCATGCCTGTAGTCCCAGTACTTTGGAAGGCCGAAGTGGGTAGGTCATCTGAGCTCAGGAGTTCGAGACCAGCCTGGCTGAGATGCTTTGCCAAACCCCGTCTTTACTAAAATATACAAAAATCAGCCAGGCGTGGTGGCACACACCTGTAATCTAGTTACTTGGGAGGCCAAGGCATGAGAATCACTTGAACCAGGGAGGTGGAGGCTGCAGTAAGCTGAAATTGTGCCACTGCACTTCAGCCTGGGCAACAGAGGGAAACTCTGTCTCAAAAAAAACAAAACAAACAAATAAACAAAAAAACCCGTAATAGAAGACCCTATATAATTAAAACAGTGTATTACTGGGGCATAAGTAGATCAATAGAACAAAATGGAAAATACAGAAATAAACACAACTGCATACAGAAATTTAGTATAGGGTAAAGATATAACCGAAAATCCGTGAGTAACAGACGGGCTTTTTAATAATATGTGTTGGGACAACTGGATAGCTACAGGGAAGACAAATTTCAATCCATCCCTCATACAATATACCAGGAAAATTCCAAATAGTTCAGAGATTTAATTGTAAAAAATACAATCATACAGAGATAAGAAGAAAACATCCATGAAGTCCCTTATAATCTGAGAATGGGAAAACTTTTCTAATTATGACTCAAAAATACAGAAGCAATCAAGGGGAAAGATTGACAGTTTGACTACATAAAAAAAGTACATGGACATAAACCCATAAACAAAGAGACAAGTGAAAAAATGGAGACAATACTTTTTTTTTTCTTTTTTGAGACAGAGTCTCACTGTGTCACCCAGGCTGGAGTGCAATGGTGCAATCTTGGCTTACTACAACCTCTGCTTCCTGGGTTCAAGCGATTCTCCTGCCTCAGCCTCCTGAGTAGCTAGGATTACAGGCGCACGCCACCACGCTGGCTAACTTTTTTGTATTTTTAGTAGAGACAGGGTTTCACCATTTTGGCCAGCTGCTCTTGAACTTCTGACTTCGTGATCCGCCCACCTTGGCCTCCCAAAGTGCAGGATTACAGGAGTGAGCCACCGTGCCCAGCTAACAATATTTTCAACTTATATCACAAAGGGTTAGTATCTCTAATACATAAAAGGCTTCTGGAATATGAGAACAACCGTATTTTAAAGAGACAAATGTACATGGCCCTTAAACGGATAAAAAATGATGCTAAACCTTATTGATAAGAAACATACTATTAAAACCACAGTAAGATACTGGTTTCCCCCCAAATTGGCAAAAGCACAAAAGGCTGACACCAAACTATTGGTGAAGCTATAACAAAGTAAACACTCTTATACATTGCTATTGGCTGAAAGCCTAATTATCTTGTGTCAGAAACTTAACAATATTTTAAATTTCCCTCTTCCCACAGGTAGTTGCAATGACATTGCTAACTGCATGAGAAACAACAGAAATCAAGTTGACACCTATGCTCAGCCAGGCCGGGCATGGTGGGTCACGTCTATAGTCCCAGCACTTTGGGAAGCTGAGGCGGGCAGATCACCTAAGGTTGGGAGATCGAGACCAGCCTGACCAACATGAATAAACTCCATCTCTACTAAAAATACAAAATTAGCCGTGCATGGTAGCACATGCTTGTAATTCCAGCTACTTGGGAAGCTAAGGCAGGAGAATCGCTTGAACCCGGGAGGCAGAGGTTGCTGTGAGCCAAGATCACACCACTGCACTCCAGCCTGAGCAACAAGAGCGAAACTCCGTCTCAATAAAATAAAATAAAATAATTTTTAAAAAAAGGGGCCAATGTGGGCAGATCTCAAGGTCAGGAGATCAAGACCATCCTAGCTAACACAGTGAAATCCCATCTCTACTAAATATACAAAAACACAGGGTGGTGACACACACCTGCAGTCCCAGCTACTCGGGAGGCTGAGGCAGGAAAATCGCTTGAACCTGGGAGGCAAAGGTTGCAGTGAACCGATATAACACCAGTGCACTCCAGCCTGGGTGACAGAGCAAGACTCCATCTCAAAAAAAAAAAAAAAGTACCCTCAGCCCATCCAAAATACCTTTTCCCTCCTTACTTTTGTCACACTGTAGTGGGTTATTAGTATCTCCCCAAACTTCAAGTCCACCCACAACCTCAGAATGTGACTCTATTTGGAAACAGGGTCTCTGTAGATTTAGCTAAGGACAGAGATGAGATCATGCTGGATTAGGATGGACCCTAAATTCAGTGTATGCAGAAAAGGACAAGTAGACACAGGGAAGGCCACGTGAAGACTGACGAAGAGACTGGAGTTACATGCTACAAGCCAAGGAATGACAAGGGTTGCCAGGAGCCACCAGAAGCTGGAAAACACAAGGAAGAATGTTTCTCTGAAGGCTTCAAAAGATCTGAAGGCTCTAGGATATCAGGAGGCCTTATTGATACCTTAATTTTATACTTTCCAGAATTGGGAGAAAATCTGTATTTTCTCCCAATTCTGGAGACTGGAAGTATAAAATTAAGGTATCAGTTGGTTTTAATTCACCAAACTTGTAGCAATTTTTTACAGAAACCAGAGGAAACTAATATACATATACACTATTATTTTGCCTGCTGTGAATAATTGCTATTTCTAAACGTATTCTGGGGCTTCCCATCTTCATGTCTTTGCTCACACGACTTCCAAGCTTGGGGTGCCCTTCTTGTACATCTTCATATTCATATCCTACTTATCTTAAAAGACCCAGCTAAAATTCTATCGTGATCCTGTCTGTCCTGTCTCATCCTCTCCCTAACCTGAAAATAATGTATCTGCCTTCTGAACTCAAATCTATTCTAATAAATTACTTATTATGATTATTATGATGTATTCATCTTTTCTACCAGACCCTAGGATTCTGCATTATCTTTGAGCAACATCCCTGACACAAAGTTCCTGACAAAATTCACAATGAATACTATGATGATATCAGTAATTATTTATTGCTCAATTAACAATCACTGGCAATGGGCTGCTCATGGTGGCTCACACCTGTACTCCCAGTACTTTGGGAGGCCAAGGTGTGCGGATCACTTGAGGTCTGGAGTTTGAGACCAGCCTGAGCAACATGGTAAAAACCTATCTCTACAAAAAATACAAACATTAGCTGTGCGTAGTGGCACGCACCTGCAGTCCCAGCTACCTGGGGGCTAAGGCTGCATATTCAAACATTATATAGACACTTTTTGTTTTTATTTTGTTAAACATCCTGTGAGAGATGACCAAAGAAAGTCTGAGTGCCTAGTCATAACATCACAAATAATACAGCCTTCTAACATCTTTTTAAAACCTAAAAATGGCCAAGCATGGTGGCTCACGCCTGTAATCCCAGCACTTTAGGAAGCCAAGGTGGCAAATTACTTGATGTCAGGAGTTCAAGACCAGCCTGGCTAACATGGTGAAACCCTGTCTCTACTAAAAATACAAAAATTGGTCAAGTGTGGTGGCGCACGCCTGTAATCCCAGCTACTCAAGAGGCTTAGGCAGGAGAATCGCTTGAAGGTGGGAGTCAGAGGTTGTGGTGAACCAAGATCGTGCCACTGCACTCCAATTTGGACAAAAGAGTGAGACTCTGTCTCAAAAAAAAAAAAAATCTAAAAATGCAAATGTCTCTGCATCTTATCAACACACCTCAACAACAAAAAAAGAAAATCTAATTTTCCTTATGTCTTGTAATTAAGGGATGGCATAACAAATAACATATGGTAAGAATATTTTGACAATTAAAAGAAAAAAAAAAGAGTAAATATCCTCACTTCTAATTACTCACCAAACACTGCTCGGGCCATAATGCCAGTATAAATAAGCCTTCCATCTTCTGATTTGTCAGATGGCGTATGTGAGCATCGAACACATCCTTCCCAACAAACAGGGATCTATTGAAACAGAGACCATTATGGTCAATCAACCTTCTTAAATTTTTTAAAGTTTTTTTTTTTTTTTTTTTTAGAGAGTGTCTCACTCTGTTGCCCTGGCTAGAATGCAATGGCATGATCTCGGCTCACTACAACCTCCCTCCGCCTCCAGGGTTCAAGCGATTCTCCTGCCTCAGCACCCCACCATGGGGTTGGGATTATAGGCACCCGCCACCATGCGCCCACTAATTTATTTTCAGTAGTGATGGGGTTTCACCATGTTGGCCAGGCTGGTCTTGAACCCCTGACCTCAAGTAATCCGCCACCCTGGCCTCCTAAAATGCTGGGATTACAGGCATGAGCTACCATGCCCGGCCTAAAGTTTATTTTTAAAATTGTAATAAAGAGAGCAGGCAGGGTGACTCATGCCTGTAATCCTAGCACCTTGGGAGGCTGAGGAGGGTGGATCACTTGAGGTCATGAGTTCAAGAACAGTCCAGCCAATAGGGTGCCTGTAATCCCAGCTGCTCAAAAGGCCAAGGCAGGAGAATCACCTGAACCCAGGCAGCAGAGGTTGCAGTGGGCTGAGATCACACCACTGCACTCCAACCTGGGCAAGAGAGCGAGACGCTGTCTCAAAAAAATAAAATTGTAATGAAGAGAACTTGTCATGTGAGGTGACATAAGGAATTCTCCCAAATAATCTAGAGCTAAAGAAATCAATTAGCTGACAGAATGGCTTGCCTTAATTCTAGTCACAAGTAGAAAACTGCAGAGTTGGAGTCTGCTAGGTTTGCATCCCAGCTCTCAGGTTTCTAGATCTAGAGTGATGTTGAACAAGTAAAAATCGTGGAAGTTTCTTCTACTCCACTGTTAATGAGGACATCATTCCACTCTATTTAAATGCAACACCTTTTCAAAAAATAAATACATTGGTGGCTCACACCTGTAATCCCAGCACTTTGGGAGGCCGAGGTGGGTGGATCACCTGAGGTCAGGAGTTCAAAACCAGCCTGGCCAACATGGTGAAACCCCATCTTTAAAATAAATAAATACATTTAGCTGGCGTAATGGAACATGTCTGTAGCCCCTGCTACTGGGGAGACTGAAGTGGATCACTTGAGCCCAGGAGTTTAAGGCCAGCCTGGGCAACACAGCAAGACCCCATCTCAAAAAAACCAAAATTTTACTAAAATAAATAAAACACTCTGCAAACTCAGATTATATTTAAAGTCCAAGCCTTTTTTTTTTTTTAAAGACTTCTAAAATATTTATATGTTAGTATTAAAAAAAGAGATCAACTATTTCTTTTTTTTTTTTTTTTTTTGAGACAGGGTTTCACCGTGTTGGCCAGGTTGGTCTTGAACTGCTGACCTCAGGTAATCCACCCGCCTCCGCCTCCCAAAGTGCTGGGATTACAAGCGTGAGCCACCATGCCCGGCCCCAAGATCAACTATTTCTCTAAATACCTTGTAAATACCGTGTATTCCCTGGTCCTCTTTTATTTCTTGACAATAAATAAAATTTGGCCCAGGACAGCGGCTCACGCCTGTAATCCCAGAACTTTGGAAGGTGGATAATCCCAGCCAAGGAGGGTGGATAATTTGAGGTCAGGAATTTGAGACCAGCCTGGCCAACACGGTGAAACCGGTCTCTACTAAAAATACAAAAAAATTAGCCAGGTGTGATGGAGCGCGCCTGTAATTGCAACTACTGGGAAGGTTGAGGCAGGAGAATCGCTTGAACCGGGAAGGCAGAGGTTGCAGTGTGCCAAGGCCGCGCCAATGCACTCCAGCCTGGGCGACAGGGCGAGACTTCACTTTCAAAAAAAAAATAAAAATAAAAGAAATAAAATTTACTTGAAATCCTACATCAAATTTCAAGGGAACAGAAGGGTTCCCCAAACATCTGAAAATGAGTTTCACAGTGTATACACTTCAAAATGTAAAAGCCATGCCTAATTCCTCAATGCTGAAATTTAATTAGATTCCAATTTCCATTTTATGCATTTCTTCCAGGTTTTAAGCAGGTTTGCCAATCCTGATATTTTACAGGGTAGAATTGGGAGACAGTTTATTCAAATCAAAATTAAAGAATTAACATCTGCATCACCCCTTTTCCCAGGGACCAAAGTAAGTCTTAAAAGCACAGCTACCTGGCCAGGCGTGGTGGCTCACGCCTGTAATCCGAGCACTTTGGAGGCCAAGGCGGGCGGATCACCTGAGGTCGGGAGTTCAAGACCAGCCTGACCAACATGGTGAAACCCTGTCTTTAAAAAAAAAAAAAAAAAGTACATCTACCTAATAAAAGTAGAGGAAGCTCAAAGTCAGGTTTAACCTGGCTCTCCGTTCTATTTCAAGGTGCTGCATCCAATTTTCTTTGCAAAGTTACACTTCTAAGCTTCTGCTCAAGGGTAGAAAAGGAACTACATACAGCTATCACCACAAAACCCGCTGGATTTGGAACCACCATAAAAGTAAGCACTTTCCAGCCGTTCTCCTAGATCGCGGATGCTGAGCATCCTGGGGACCTCGGACTGCTACTTCTGCAAGCCCCGCAGAGGGGGCTCCCACGCGCTCCAGTCAAGGACAACCGGGAAAGATCGCGGAGAGCCCCCAGGGCTCCCCAGGCCTGACGCGACGCCCGCCCTCCCCGCCTCACTCGGGACACTAGCCCTCTGACGTCCGACCTGCGCTCGGCCGGGACGCTGGAGAAGGCGCGCGGCTCCCCAGGGTCCCGTGCTCCCGCCGGCGACCGGCCCTGAGAGCTTGCTGCAGAAGGCCGCTCGAGAGACAAAGGCCCTGGGGCCTCGGAACGCTGTGGCCGCCCACAATGCCGTCCTCCTCCCGCCGAGCCGCAGATCGACCGCCCACGGGCGGCCTAACGCCAGAAAAAGCATCCCGCGAGTGATGAGCGGTGTGGACGCCGCAGCTTCAGTAGGCCACGCGGAAGACACCCGGCTTCCCACCCGACTGCTGCAAAAGCGGCGCAGGCCCAGCCCCGGGACGCCTGGCGGGCCGCCGTCGGCGCGTGCGCAGAATCTGCCTCCCGCCTGCTGCCTTCCCGGCGGTCCGTGTAACCTGTCCAGTGAGCTGTGAGCTCGCCGCTCTGTTGTTGGCTGAGCGACTCCTCCTTCTATAGTTCTATCTTATTTTAACAGTGTGGAAGGGCAGAGGGGAAGGGTAAAGGGCTGTGTGAGAATGACAAAACCTAGAATCCAGGGTTAAATCGTTTTTTCTCGTGGACGACACTTTTTAAGCCCTAAAAACGGTTTTCATTGCGGAAAATGATTCTAGCCTGTTGGCACAGAAAGAAGAATATACTATTTGAACAAAAATGAATGATAGCTTAATTCAGTCATCGGGTTGAAGGAAAATAAATGGAATTTGTTCATGTAATATTGATACGTCTTATCAGATTTGTGTTCGGACATCATTCACATCCATATACACATTGATTAATTACTTAAAAACAGGCGCTGAGTGCCTATTGCCAGGACTAAGCTAGGAGCAGAGAATACAAAGATACTAGATAAAATTGGGAATGCACGGTGCTTAAATAGTGGAGGAAACACCTGAAAATGGACTACAATATAATGTAATATAATTAAGACACCGCAATATACAAAATGTAGCCGGGCTTGGTGGCTTGCACCTGTAATCCCACAGCTTTGGGAGGCTTAGGCAGGAGGATCGCTGATCTCAGGAGTTTGAGACCAGCCTGAGCAATACAGGGAGACCCCGTCTCTACAAAAACAAACAAACAAAACAAAACCCAAAAACCTAAAACAAAACTAAGCGGCCCATGGTAGTGAGTGCCTGTAGTCCCAGATACCCAGGAGGCTGAGACCACGGTAGGATTGCATGAGCTCAAAGTCGAGGCTTCAGTGAGCCGAGAACAAACCACTGCAGTCCAGCCTAGACCACAAAGTGACCCGGCATCTCAAAAAAACAAGAAACATGCCACAAAAGTACAAAGAATATGATTAATTTTGCCACAGTATGTCTCCAGACTGACTTCACATTCAGCTTAGTCTTAAAGGATGAGCATCTTAGTAATAGCGACACTCTTTTGTTTACCATTACAGAACTATAACTGTTTTAGATTTGGCATATTATTTGCACCGGAGAGGAACAAATTCATAGTCTAAAATAATGTGTGGCCAGGGGCGGGAGCTCACACCTGCAATTCCAGTAATATGTGGAGGCCCAGGTGGGAGGATCCTTTGATTCCAGGAGTTTGAGACCAGCCTGGCAACAGAGTGAGACCCTGTCTTTACAAAAAAAATTAAAAATTAGCTGGGCATGTGGTGCCTGCCTGTAGACCCAGCTACTTGGGAAGCTGAGGCAGAAGGATCACTTGAGTCCAAGAGGTTGAGGCTGCAGTGAGCCCTGATTGCACCACTGCACTAGGTGACAGAGCTAGACCCTGTCTCAAAACAAATAAAAATAAATAAATAGAATATGATCATGTTGGCAACTCCAAATCCTGTCAACTATTGGAGGGAGTATCCAGAAAGAGATAATGATAACACTTCTATATGAATAACTTTATTTTATGAAAAGCTTCTACTTATATTTGTTTCTTTTAATTTATATATATATATATATTTTAAATAGTAGAGATGGAGTTTCACCATATATCCCAGGTTGGTCTCAAACATCTGAGGCTCAAGCTATCTGCCCACCTCAGCCTCCCAAAGTGCTGGAATTACAAGGGTGAGCCACAGTGTCCACCTTTTATTTTGTTTTGGAGACAGGGTCTTGCTCTGTCACCAAGGCTGAAGTGCAGTGGTATGATCATAGCTCATTGCAGCCTTGACCTCCCAGGCTCAAGTAATCCTCCCACTTACGCCTCCCAAGTACCTGGGACTATAGGCCATGCCACCATGCCCAGCTAATTTTTGTATTTTTAGTGGAGACAGGGTCTCCTTTTGTTGATCAGGCTGGTTTTGATCTCCTGGAATCAAGGGATCCTCCCATCTGGGCCTCCCAAAGTGTTGGGATAAAACTGAGCCACCACACCTGGCCTACTTATATTTTAAAAATTCTTCTGTTCATGATAATTCATTCACTCTGTTATTTTGCTGATATATTTAAATTTTTCTTTTTTTTTCTATCTTTTTTTTTTTTTAAAGACGGGGTTTCACCATGTTGGTCAGGCTGGTCTTGAACTCCCGACCTCAGGTGATCGCCGGCCTTGGCCTCCAAAGTGTTTGGATTACAGGCGTGAGCCACTACGCCCGGCCCTAAATTTTTCATATAAAAATGTTTTTCTTAAGTATATTGAGAGAACTAGAATTTCTTTATCTTCTGTAAAGCTGTTTCCCCTACAGATATTGTAAATAGATGAAAATAAAAACATTTGATCCATTTCTCAAAATTTCTAAATAGATAAAATGAGATTATATTCTGAAAACTCTGTACTATAGATTTACATAGAATTGTTATTTATGTTAGCGGGATTTTCCAGTTCCAGTAATTTAGAGACATTTGTTAAATATAAATTACTTTAATGGGATTTTAGTATGACTCTAAGGATGTTTTTAGGCCGGGCAGAGTGGCTCATGCCTGTAATCCCAGCACTTTGGGAGGTGAAGGTGGGCAGATCACTTGCGGTCATGAGTTTGAGACCAGCCTGGCCAACACGGTGAAACCCTGCCTCTACGAAAAACACACTAAAAAGTAGCCAGGCGTGGTGGTGCGCACCTGTAATCCCAGCTACTCAGAAGGCTGAGGTACGAGAATTACTTGAGACTGGGAGGTGGAGGCTGCAGTGAGCCAAGATTGCACCACTGCACTCCAGCCTGGATGACAGAGCAAGACTCCCTCTCAATAAAAGAAAAAAAGAAAATGGACCTACAGCCTCTTCATCTGCATCTCCACGCCTGTCCTCCCCACCGAACTCTACTTCGAGCTACCATTACAGCCAAAAAATATTTAAATATTTGTTCTGATTTCTACAAAGTCTTTGAAAAGTTCATACAGGACAATCTCCTTGATTATTGCAATTAATTCCTAAAAAAAAAAAAAAAAAAAGAAACAATGCATTTTATCTACCAAATCAACTAAATTTAAAAAAGAAAAAATCCTTTCAGGCAAGTTCTCAATTAGTTCAATAAACTCCGGATAGCCTATTATCTATTTTTTGAGCACACAGAGTGCCTCGTTGAGCAACTTGCAATGTTGTCTTGGCCCTACATACATTCTCTTCAGGCGACACTCCTGGAAAACAGTAGATGGAGAACTTTATTTAGCTGTTTCAGCCTTCCAGGAAAGGTGCCTGTATATCTTACCACAGGAAAGACAGGGGGTGTGAAGTGGGGCGTGGAGTGAGAAAGAAGGTCCCAAAACTTGTTGGATTTTCTGTTCGTGAGCTCAGAATCCAAGATATCTGAGCAAACCCAGAGGCAGAGGCAGGACCCTCGGGGGTGGAGTGGGGGCGTGGTTAGTTTTCAGTTAACATTGAATTCTACCGGGAAGAGAGGAAATGAGGTCAGCCGATTGAGCTAGTTATTGCTGTGCTGGCTCTTAAGCACGCACAGCTATTTTTCACAAGGGACAGATAATGCCTCATAAAGAGCACGATCTCGTTAGCAAATAAACCGCCCTCCCACTTTTCAATCTTTGCTGTGCAGTCTCCCACCTTCAAGCGTACCCCTACAGGAGAGGCAAGGACAATCTCTAAAACCATCAAAATCTTAACACTCAGTACGAGAAACTACAAGTTCCAGGATGCAGGGCTGCCTTGGTCGCAACGCCGACGGTATCCACCAAAGAAACTACGAATCCCAGAATGCAGTGCTGTCTCCGACTCCATAGAGCCTCTCTAAGGATGCGTCCCTATAGATATTGGATCTGGGTTGGCGCTGCATTCTGGGAATCCAGAAGAGCTAGACTCGGATTGGTCGAAATTTGCCGGTGCCGTTCATAGGCTGGCCTACTATAGGAGAAGAGAGTAGGGCGTATGCACTTCCTCCAGACGGAAGTAGCGACACACTCTGCGTCCTCGCTTCACCAGGTACGTGTCTCCCGCGCTTCGCAGAAAGCGGTCTGACCCAGCGGAAGTAATTCTTCCTACTGCCCCGGAACCCACGGGAGCTTGCAGCTGGGGGTGGGGGGGGCGGCCCTGGAATAGGGGCTGTGGCGGTACGCGGGGACCCAGCTGCGGTGGCTGCCGGGCTGACGAGTAAGTCTCGGGCTTGGGCGGAAACGGAGCCCCGGGTAAGCGTGGAGGGAGAGGGAGGCCGAGACAGGACGAACTCGCAATTCCACTTCCCACCTCTTCACTTCTGGGCGGGGAAGGAACGGAAGCTCTTAACCTCTCTGGGCCTCCCCAGCCCCTGGTTTGGGGGAGGGGAGAAGAGGGCTGCGGGACCTTTCCTGCCGCCGCTCGGTGGGTTTGGGAAGAGGTGGAAGGAGGGGCAGTAGCCAGCGAGACTGGGCCTTCTCCAGGCTGAGCGCGGGAGGGTGGAGTTAGGAGCATGGCAGCCCTGTCGCTTTCCCTTTTTGCTTTCCTCGTGTCCGCTCAGATTCGTTATTTTCTTGAAGTCAGTCCCTAGCCCATGGAGAGTTCTCTCGCTTCATCTAGCTACGGTATCCCGAAAAGTTTACCTTCTGGGTTAACTTGTTGGGCGCGCTCGACTTCATGAGTTGGGGGTTTCGTGCATCTACCACCCCCACCCAGTCTTTTCTGAAAGGAGGTAATTAGGGTAAAATACTGTTCCCATTGAGTTTCTCTTAAGGAGCTGAGATTGTTTAGTAACATAACGGTGGAATTTGTGTCATTTACAGAGTGACCATTTCTACTTCACAGTGCTTTTAGAGTGTAGAAAACAACCGAAATTCTTTTTTGGGGGCGGGGAGAGACAGACTCTTGCTCTTGTTGTCCAGACTGGAGTGCAGTGGTGCGATTTCCGCTCTCTGCAACCTCCGCCTCCCAGGTTGGTTCCCCTGCCTCAGCCTCCCAAATAGCTGGGACTACAGGCACGTGCCACCACGCCTGGCTAATTTTTCTATTATTAGTAAAGATGGAGTTTCGACATGTTGGCCAGGCTGCTCTCTCGAACTCCTGACCTCAAGTGATCCACCCCCCTCTGCCTCCGAAAGTGCCGGGATTGCAGGTGTGAGCCACTGCGCCCGGCC
>NW_016107337.1:11508320-11516663 GCF_001604975.1 Cebus imitator
GGTTTCACCATGTTGACCAGGATGGTCTTGATCTCTTGACCTCGTGATCCACCCGCCTCGGCCTCCCAAAGTGCTGGGATTACAGGTTTGAGCCACCACGCCCGGCCTAAGAGAACATTTTGAGAAGTGGGGCACACTCAAAGATTGTGTGGTAATGAGAGATCCCGTCCCCCCAAACAAAATGTTCCAAGGGCTTTGGTTTTGTGACTTATTCTTGTGTTGAAGAGGTGGATGCAGCAGTGTGTGGTCGGCCACACAAGGTTGGTGGGCGTGTGGTGGAACCAAAGAGAGCTGTTTCTAGAGATGATTCTGTAAAGCCTGATGCCCATCTAACGGTGAAGAAAATTTTTATTGGTGGTATTGAAGATACAGAGGAGTATAATTTGAGAGACTACTTTGAAAAGTATGGCAAGATTGAAACCATAGAAGTTATGGAAGATAGGCAGAGTGGAAAAAAGAGGATTTCCCCTTGTGAATTTTGATGATCATGATGCAGTTGATAAAATTCTTCAGAAATACCACACCATGAATGGGCATAATTGTGAAGTGGAAAGTCCTTTTTTTTTTTTCCTCCAAGATTCGCTCCTAGGATCATATTTTATTTTACTACAATGAGTAACTGCTATCAGTAAGAAAAATTCTATATTGGTTTCTTTCATACTCTTTGGTGATGGGCCAAAGACCCTACAAAAGTATTTTGGAGTACATGCCCTTTTTCATACAAAGTGCCACCACAGGAATACCAGGATAGCTGCAATTCATTTGAGGCCTCACCCGTAGAAAGAAAGACTATAACAGAGACAGCCAGGACACCTACTAGTTTGTGGAGATCCCTGAGAATGTATGATTTTTAAAAGTCTGGACGGTATTTGTTTCACCAGCCTTTTTCACTGTATTAGTATCTGATGCTGATTTTTAAGTGGCATTCTTTTCCTTCGGACTTTTTATGTATACCTGTTGACTGTTGTGTACATTTTAGCAAATCTAAAAGAGTTAGTGTGCTAAATCAGCAGATACCTAAATTTCTCAGCTTATGTGTCTAATTAAAATGAGGCTAAGATGGTACAGCAGTGTTTTATTGCTTTGTCCAGCTACAACTTGTCATTTCTTTCTCCATGTCTATCTTCCTGTTTCACTTTAGTTTCTTAGTTTTTTTATTGAGATTTATTAAAAACTGGCTTACATTAATAGCAAATTACTTGAAGAATTTGCCTGCTTTATACAAAGTTAACACTTTTAAGATTTTTTTTTTAGAGATGAGAAGACATTTAAATTGAAGAAAAATTCTCCCAACAATAGATATTTTATCAGTCCAAGTATTTACTTCCTCAGTTTTGATCAGTATTTTTTGTGTATGTTAATTGTCATAAAAACAGTGATTTTGGTGTGTTTTGTATTTTGCCACTTTAATGGCTTAAGACGTTGTACATTTTATTTTGTTTTGGTTTTTTTTTAACCATGCAGTTAAATTTTTCCAAAATAGAGCATTTGTGTTGAACAGTAACACTTTATACATGTATGTATATATATATGTGCATGTTTATTTTGGCCTTTCTGGAAGGATGCTTTTACACTTGTTTGCAAAAAGGCAGTTTTTGTTTTCTTTGCTGCAGTTGTTTATTTTGCAGAATAATTGTGCAAGTTTGTGAGCAAATGAAATACAGAGATTCAATCCACTGATTTTGATTTTTATATCATGTCTATGCCAGAATCTCTATTTCATATAACTTATTTATTTTGAATGGAGGTAGTAAATTCACAGCTCTGTTTTGATTTTGCAGTAAATAAACCACTAGGTTCCATATTGAACAAATTTTTATCTCAAATACCAACCATCAGTTTTGTGTGTGTGTGTGTGTGTGTGTGTGTGTGTGTATTGGTACAGCTAATTCCTAATTTTAGTGTTAAACATTTGAAGAAAACCTTTTTTTATAGATGGTTGAAAAGAATGCCACTTAAAAATCAGCATCAGATACTAATTAAAGCAATCTTAAAAGGTTGTCTACTATAAATGAATATAAAATGTA
Organism: Cebus imitator; assembly: GCF_001604975.1. Lineage (NCBI taxonomy): Eukaryota > Metazoa > Chordata > Mammalia > Primates > Cebidae > Cebus > Cebus imitator. Next base: position 11,510,348 of record NW_016107337.1, read on the forward strand.
ATGTACCTTACAAACTAAGAACTGAAACCTTGTTCAAAGTTTCATTACTCCTGCCCTTGAGTTAATACGTACTTCTTCGAGATAGTACATATTAACCAAATAGCAATTGAAAAGTTTGCTGTAATCTTTTCCCTTTCTGAAAGAACAATTGCAGAAAATACAAACAAAATCTCCCTTAGCCACTTTGACTGCCAAGGCTCCCTTTGCATTTTTTCTGTTAGGTTTCTTGTGGAACTGGCTCCGTGTAATCCAGAATCGTCACTACCCTCTGACATGTTGTCACTTAGGTCACTTACTTCCTTCATGGCTGTGGATGCTGAAAAAGACCCTTTGTAAACAAGAGATTCAGTCTGCTGGATCACAGAGAGGTTGTGGAGGTGGACCTGGCGATTTCATGGGTCGCAGAGGAAACTTTGGAGGTGGTGGAGGTAATTTTGGCCATGCTGGAAATTTTGGTGGAAGAGGAAGCTATGGTGGTGGAGGTGGTGGCAGCAGAGGTAGTTATGGAGGAGGTGATGGTGGATATAATGGATTTGGAGGTGGTGGTGGCAACTATAGTGATGGTCCTGGTTATAGTAGTAGAGGGGGCTATGGTGGTGGCGGGCCAGGACAGGGAAACCAGGGTGGTGGATATGGTGGCAGTGGTGGAGGATATGATGGCTATAATGAAGGAGGAAATTCTGGCGGTGGTAACTGGTGGTGGTGGGAACTATAGTGATTTTTGAAATTATACTGGACAACAGCAGTTAAATTATGGACTAGGGAGATGATCTGGGAGCCATATTTTATAGATACTAACCTGTGGTCTGGCGGACATGAAATGGAGAATATTAAATGGAGAAGAAGGCAGATGACTAGTAGCCCTCCAGTCAGAAGAGAAGCGTAGAGTAATGGGAGCAGAAAAGCCAGGAGGGTGTGACATCTGGAGTACTAAGGAAGAAAGTTTCAAGATGGAGGAAGTAGTCAACTGTATAAAATACTGCTAAGAATAAGATGAGGATTAAAAATTGACCATGTTATTAAGTGATGTAGTTGAAATTTGATAAGAACCTCTTAAAGAGACGGGTGGGCCAAAAGGCTGATCAGAGTAGGTTAAGAAGTAGATGGTAGTTTGGTGTGTGGATAGGAATAATGGCCATAGCAGAGTCTTTAGTTAGGTGAGGGGATAGCAGTCAGTGCTTAAGTGGAAATACTGACCTTTGGTAGGAAGGACGGTTTTTATTCAATATTTGAAACAGCAAGGTGGACAAAATATATGTTATATAAATACAGGTACGCTGAAGATGGAGAGACAAGGCAACTGAAGTGATTGGTTTCGGGTTATTTTTTAGCCCGTCTTTCTAAAGGTTCTGTTAATTATGATATGTAGAGTCTAAGGTTAATACACATTGTATGTTGAGAATATCTGCTCCTTTAAAACTGAAACAAAGGAGTTTGGAGATACTTTCTGAGAGAATGACGAGGTCATTTGCAGGGGTGAGGCAGACAGACTAGTGAGAACGTGCAGTACTCTGGAGCCCTTAAGTTCTGTGTTGTGTGAGGGTGACTCTGTGTAATGAATATGGGAAGGTGAGTTACAGGTGGTTGTAGGGGAAGGATGAGTTTCAGATGGATTTAGTCATGAAATCATAAGAGCCAGAGTGGACTTTTATGATAAGAGACCCCTTGGGAAATCTGATAAAAGCTGTGTACCTTCTCATTCCTCTTACCCGAACTGCACATATGCACAAAATTGTACATACAGATGCAAGGATTTGGGATTCTACTGCTAATCTATGAACCTTGGGAGTGGGGGACTGCGGATTAAGAACTTGCTAGAACAGGGTCAGCAAGTTACAACCACTGGCTATATCTGGCCCACTACCTACAAGCTAAGAATGCTAAGAATGGTCTTTAAAATTTTTAATAGTTGGACAAAATTCAAAGTAAGTATGTATTTTATAACATGAAAATTATAGGCTGGGCGCAGTGGCCTGTAATCCCAGCACTTTGGGAGGCCAAAGTGGGCACATCATCTGAAGTCAGGAGTTCAAGACCAGCCTGACCAACATGGTGAAACCCCATCTCCATTAAAAATACAAAAAATTAGCCAGGCATGGTGGTGTGTGCCTATAATCTCAGCAACTCAGGATACTGAGGCAGGAGAATTTCTTGAACTCGGGAGGCAGAGGTTGCAGTGAGCCAAGATTGCCCCACTGCACTCCAGCCCGGACAACAAGAGCAAAACTCTATCTTGAGAAAAAAAAAAATATATATATATAAAATTTACCTTTCTTGCCCATAAATAAAGTTTTGTTGGATCATAGCCATACTCGATCATTTACATCTTTTCTGTGGCTGCTTTTCCACCACAGTGACAGAGTTGGAGTAGTTGTAATAGAGACCTTATGGCCTGCTAAGAAAAAAAATATTTACCTTCTGGTCCTTTATAGAAAGTGTGTCAATTCTGACACTAAAATGTAAATTCCAAGGTACGGGTGGAGGAGAGGTTGTTGGGTTTATTTTGTCCACAGATTCCTCCCAAGCATGTAGAGAAGTGCCTAGCGCATAGTAGGCCCTCAATACATCCTGGTTCAAAAATAGAATAATGACCAGTCTTTTAATGTATGCTTAGGCACTATTCTGAGTGCTTTATATATAAAGCTATTTATTCTTCAGAACAGCTCTATGAGGAAGATGCTGTATTATCCTCATTTTACCGTTGAGGAAACTAGGCGCACAGAAAGATTACATAACTTCTCCCACAGTGGCATAGCTAAGACTTGACTAATTTTTTTTCTTTTGAGATGAGTTTCACTCTTCTTGCCCAAGGGGGTTTGCAAGGGCTTGATCTCCACTCACTGTAACATCTGCCTCCCCAGTTCAAGCGGTTCTCCTGCCTCAGCCTCCCAAGTAGCTGGGATTACAGGCACCTGCCACCAAGCCCTGCTAATTTTATATTTTCAGTAGTGACAGGTTTTCTCCATGTTGGTCAGTCTGGTCTTGAACTCCCGACCTAAGGTGATCTGCCTGCCTCAGCCTCCCGGAGTGCTGGGATTACAGGCTTGAGCCACCATGTCTGGCCAAAATTGATTGATTTTAAGCACTACATTATATGGAGGGCTGAAATCAAGTCTTAAGAAATGATAGAAAGCCGCAAAAGGATAGGAGTGATGAAACAGGGTAATGTAGCAAAGAATGAATACATTCTGCTGTAGTGTTGTTTACTGTTAGGCATTCAAGACCCTTGCCTTGGGCTGGGTGTGGTGACTCACACCTGTAATCGCAGTACCTTAGGAGGTCAAGGCAGGAGGATTACTTGAGCTCAGCAACGCTAGCCTGGACAACAAAGGGAGACTTCTACTTTAAAAAAAAAGTTAGGCTTGGTAGCAGGCTACTCAGGAGGCAAAAATGGGAGAATCCTTTGAGCTCAGGAGGTGGAGGCTGCACTGAGCCAGGATTGTACCACTACTTCAGCCTGGGTGACAGAGCAAGAACTTGTCTCAAAACAAAACAAAACAAGACCCATGGCTTGGTCAGTATTTCAGCATGTGCTCCTTATGTATCACCGTTCTCCTGTTTGATAATATCCAACTTCAATCTCTCACCTCTTTTCCAATTTTCCTGCCCTCTCTCCTTGACTCACTCCTCTGGCCAGACTAGTCTCCTGGCTGTTCTCCCTCCATACAGCTCTTCCTTCAGATATCTGTGACTCACTTCCTTGCTTTCTTCAGGTCTCTGTTAATGTTAGTTCTTCACCATCCTGTTTATACTATTTTGTTTTGGTTTTCTGTCCCCACCATTCTTCCCATGAGGTTAGGATCTTTATGTTCATCTCTGTCCCCAGTGCCTAGGCAAGCATCTAGCATACTAATCCTCAGTAAATATTTATTGAATGAATGAATTTGTAAACTGATTTCCAGCAACACTGAGTTATCTTGTGTGCCCCAAGCCGTCTGACTTAGCTCGTACTGTTCGCTTTGCCTGGATCTTCTTCTTCCAGTTTTGCCTGGTGAAAATACACCCATAGAAACTCAGATGAAAAGCTGCTTTCCTTTATAGCTGTTCACTTAACAGTTTTTCTGTTGCACATTTGTAGTCTCATATTTACTTTCTTTGGGACAACCAACTTCTTCCTCCTCTGTTGGCATGTGCATATCCAGAGAATTTTGGTTCATTTTATTTTGTACCAGTGTCACTTTCAAAAGCTTAATTAGGCAGAAAACCATCCTAGAGCAATGATGTCTTTGGAGTTAAGGTAAAATAAACTTCAGAAAAGCTATCAATATTTTTTTTTTTTTTTTTGAGACAGGAGTCTCACTCTTGTTACTCAGGCTGGAGTGCAGTGGCTTGATCTCGCCTCACCACAACCTCCGCCTCCCAGATTCAATCAATTTTTCTGCCTCAGCCTCCCAGGTAGCTGGTACTACAGGTGCACACCACCACGCCTGACTGATTTTTGCATTTTTAGTAGGGTTTCACTGTGTTGGCCAAGCTGGTCTCTAACTCCTGACCTCATGATCTGACCACCTTGGCCTCCCAAAGTGCTGGGATTACAGGTGTGAGCCACTGTACCCAGCCAAACTATCAATAATTTTTTTAACTCTAGCTTTATTTTAAAAAATTGATGTATAACTTACATGCAGTGAAATCCCAATTGTACCATTTAGTTTTGACAAATGTATAGCAAGACAGCATTTTTACCACTCCAGAATGTTCCTCTCTATTCACCTGCTGAGCTTTCACCATTGGTTTGTTTTGCCTGTTCTGTAATTTTATGTAAATTGGATAACACAGTGTATACTTTTTTGTTTGGCTTTTCCACTTAGTGTAACATTTTTATATTCTTCCATGTTGGGTCAGTAGATCATCCATTTTTATTGTAAATAGTATTCTGTGATCATACTCCATTAAGAAATAAAATAAATAAGAAAAAAATATATATTGTGAATAGTATTGCTCTGTATGAAATCAATATGTCACAGCCTATTTATTCATTCTCTTCTTATGATGGACTCCCCATCAGCATTGTATTAGAGTTCATTTGCTCCACATCCTCTCCAGCATTTAATGTTGATAATCTTTTTAATTTTAGCTGTACTGTTGGCTGTATAGTAGTATTTCACTGCAGTTTTGAGTTTCATTTCACTGATAAGTAATGTTGAAAACTTTTTTTTTTTTTTCTTTTTCTTTTTCTTTGACACGGGGGAGGGAGTTTCTCTCTCACCCAGGCTGGAGTGCAGTGGTGTGATCTCGGCTTACCACAACCTCTGCTTCCTGAGTTCAAGCAATTCTTCTGCCTCCACCTCCCGAGTAGCTGGGTTTACAGGCAAGTGCCACCATGCTCTGCTAATTTTTTGTATTTTTAGTAGAGATGGGGTTTCTCCATGTTGGTCAGGCTGCTGTGAAACTCCTGACCTCAGGTGATCCACCCACCTCTGTCTCCCAAAGCATTGGGATTACAGGTGTGAGCTACTGCACCTGGCTATTGAGCACTTTTTAATGTGTTCAATTTTTTGGCCCAATTTTAATTGGATTTTCTTTTTATTGATATACAGGAATTTTTTTATTTACTCTGGATAGAAATCCATTGTCAGATATGTGTTGTGAATTTTTTTTTTTTTTCCAGTTCATGGCATGACTTTTCATTTTTATTTTTGGTTTATGAGGGGTTTTCTTTTTGTTTGTTTTTGAGACAGGCTTACTCTGTTGTTTGGGCTGGAATACAGTAGAACTCTCAGGGCACACTGCAGCCTCAGCCTTCCTGGGCTCAGCTGATTCTCCCATCTCAGCCTCCCAAATAACTGGGACTACAGTCATGCACCATCATGCCCAGCTAATTTTTCTGTTTTTCGTAGAGATGGGGTTTCACCACCGTTGCCCAGGCTTGTCTCCAACCCCTGGGTTCAAGCAATCGGCTTGCCTTGTCCTTCCAAAGTGTTGAGACTATAGGTGTGAACTACTGCTCCCAGCTATGGTGTTTGAACAGAAGTTTTTTATTTTGGAGAAATCCAATTTATCAATTTGTGCTTTTTTTTGGAGACATAGTCTCCCTCGCTCTGCCACCCAGGCTGAAGTGCCAGGCTGGTCTCAAACTCCTGACCTCAAGTGATCTGCCTTCCCAAAGTGCTGCGATTACAAATGTGAGCCACTGTACCTAACCTCTGAGAAATCTTTGCCTACATTGAGGGTATGAAAATAATTTGTTTTCTTCTAGTAGCCTTATTTGCGTTTTAAGTTGAATTATGTGAACCATCTGAAATTGATTTTTGTGTGTGGTGTAACAGTGAGCTGCTGCTTTTTTTTTTTTTTTTTTTTTTTTTTTTTTTTTTTTTTT
>NW_016107337.1:11518268-11520696 GCF_001604975.1 Cebus imitator
TTTTTTGAGATGGAGTCTCCCTCTGTCGCCCAGGCTGGAGTGCAATGGCATGATCTCAGCCCACTGCAACCTCCACTTTCTGGGTTCAAGTGATTCTCTTACCTCACCTCCTAAGTAACTGGGACTACTGGTGTGTACCACCACACCCAGCTAGTTTTTGTTTTGTTTTGTTTTTTGTATTTTTAGTAGAAACGAGGTTTCACCATGTTGGTCAGGCTAGTCTCGAACTCCTGACCTCATGATCTGCCCTCCTCAGCCCCACAAAGCGCTGGGATTAATTTATGGCCATGATCGCACCACTGCATTCCAGCCTGGGCGAAAGAGTGAAGCTCCGTCTCAAAAAAGAAAAAAAATCCAAAATATTCCAATAAATTTAAATAGATGTCTCCTTGCCTTGCCTTTTGCCTTTTTGCCTTTTTCTTGTCTCACTGTGTTGCCCAGGCTGGAGTGGAGGGTCGCGATAGCTCACTGCAACCTGTGCCTCCCAGGTTCAAGTGATTCTCCTGCCTCAGGCTCCCAAGTAGCTGAGATTACAAGCTCGCACCACCACACCCATCTAATTTAGTATATTTCTAGTAGAGACGGGGTTTCATCATGTTAGTCAGGCTGGTGTAGAACTCCTGGCCTCATTATCCACCCACCTGGGTCTCCCAAAGTGCTGGGAGTACAGCTGTGAGCCACTGTGCCTGGCCTAAACAGATGTTTTCTAGAAGTAGCCATTTTAATTATGTTTGTGTAAAAGTTCTAAGTTTATTAAATGCCAACATCAAGGTAAAACATAAATCAGTCTTGGTCAAAAGCATGTGCTGTTTAGTAACTTTATTCTGTTAGAAAGCTTAGGACAATACTATCAATATATCAGCAGTAGATACATCATTGTATGAAGCTCTGCCTTATTAACATTATTGTGTAACTACCATTGTACCGGATACACAGGTCATAAAGGGGGAGAACCTCCCTGCCTTTTGCAAAATTACAGCTAGTTGTGGGGGACAATGCATCTAAAAAAGCAAGGCAGCTCTGAAGCATTGGTACCCATAGAAAAGAAAACTATAAATTCCACAATGGAGGTAAAAAGGAGGAAGGGGGGACTATTGGCTATTGGCTAAAGGTATTAAGACTACCCAGGCAAGAGTTTGAGGCTACAGTGATCTGTGATTACACCACTGCCCTCCAGCCCAGGCGAGAGCAAGACCCTGCCGCCTCAAAAAAAAAAACAAGGCAAGGCACAGTGGCTCATGCCTGTAATCCTAGCACTTTTGGAGGCTGAGGTGGGCAGATCACAAGGTCAGGAGTTGGAGACCAGCCTGACCAACGTGGTGAAACCCTGTCTCTGCTAAAAACAAAAATTAGCCAGGCTTGGTGGCACGTGCCTGTAATCCCAGCTACTCAAGAGGCTGAGCCAGGAGAGTCGTTTGAGCCTGGCAGGCGGAGATTGCGCCACTGCACTCCAGCCTGGGTGACAGAGCAAGACTCTGTCTAAAAACAAACAAACAAAAACTACCTGGGCAAGAGTTAAATGTGAGCATTGTTGTAAGTTAAACAGATCAGAATGAGAGTTTCAGCTCTTCCTAAAAGAGGTAAATTCAACCACAGCATAAACACATTTTGGAGGCAGGATATTTTGGTGTCTTGTTATGCAATAGAATTGAATTCTACAACTGTCAGTTTGTATTATGAAGTCTCTCCTTGCCCCTTCAAATAGCCCTGATTGTTATATTATTTTGAGTTAATGTAATTTTCTTTGTTTTCCAAATCAGTCACATTCTAACGGATAGGAACTAATCACCAGGCTGAGCATTATTCCAATTATGTATGACCCCCTTGGTTCTACATATTTGTTTATTTTTAAAAGTCAATTTTAAATAATAACATATATGAATATATTCTCCTGATGGAAAAATAAAAATATTTCAGAGAAGCCTTTATTCTCTGTTGACCACCTCTTTTTTCCTATGTCTACCTTAGTGGTAAGGATTATTATTAGTTTGGAGAGTGCCTTTCAAGACCGTTGTCTAGTTGTTTTTATTTTTATTTTATTTTATTGAGACAGGGTCTCACTCTTGCTCAGGCTGGAATGCAGTGGCGCAATCACAGCTCACTGCAGTGTTGACCTTATGGGCTCAAGCAATCCTCCCACTTCAGCCTCCCTAGTCGCTAGTGTGAGGCGCAATCACGGCTCACTGCAGCCTCCGCCTCTCAGGTTCAAGCAGTTCTCCTGCCTCAGCCCTCCAAGTATCTGGGATTACAGGCATGTGCCACCACACCCAGCTAATTTTGTATTTTTAGTAGAGACAGAGTTTCACCACATTGGCCAGGCTGGTCTTGAACTCCTGACCTTGTGATCGATTATAGACATGAGGCACTGCACCTGGCCCTTGTAACCTCTTTTTTTAAAATTTGTTTTGTGGTCTTTCTATATACTAAT
>NW_016107337.1:11523251-11528431 GCF_001604975.1 Cebus imitator
AAAAAAAAAAAAAAAAAAAGAGAGACAGTACTTTGAATATCTGTCTTCTTGCTTAGCCAGTGTTCTAGACTAAGATTTGATTTCTGTTCCTGCTGTCACTATGTGAAACAAACTGTTTAGCCTCTCTACATGGATGGCATTATTCAAACCTGAAGTATTAGAGAGGTTACTTGCAAGTTTCTTTTCTGCTCTGAAGTATTTATGGTTCATTTCCTTGACCCTTATCTTAAGGCTAGAACTAAAATTGGTCAGGAATTTCCTAGAGCAGGACAGTTAGGAAATGCTTTTTTCCTGTTAATGACGTAAAAAGAAATGTCAGTATAAATAAGATCCTCCTTTGAATAAATGCTGTAGTGTGTTGCTAAAATACAAATTACTGGGAAAGTGAAACCACTTCCTTTAGCAGTCATCTTGTTATTTTGTCAAAATATTAAAAATTGTGAATTTTTAACCACTTTATGATTAAATTTCAAAAACTTAGGTAGCCTGCATATGGAAGAGATGGAAGCATAAAAATATATGACTTCTCTTTTTTTTCTTATTTATTTATTTTAGAGACAGGGTCTCACTATGTTGTCCAGGCTGATCTCAGTCTCCTGGGCTCAAGCAGTCCTCCCACCTTGGCCTCCCAAAGTGCTGAGATTACAGGCATGAGCCATTGCACCCAGCCCTGTCTTTTTTTTATTTTCATGGAAGTTACTTTTTGTCCTTGATTTATCATGTCATTCATCCAAGCAAATATGTGCTTATTGTCTAGCACTGTGTACTAAATACAGGAACCAGAACTTGCTGTGTCCTAACTATGTTAAGTGAGGATACATCATCCTTCCAGCACATTGATGTGTAGCATAGCAAGGTGTACAGAGCATTGCTAACCTCAAAAGCTCACTTGAGCTTTGATGTCCAGGGTTTTTCCTGGGGTTTCATTCTGTAGACACAGTTGGTGAGTCTTAAGCAACAAGGTTAGGCTCAGTTTTCAGCACCCCTCCAACTGGAGACCATGTTGATATCAAAAAAGGCACTTCAAAGCCCTTTGTTCTGAGTCCTCTTGTTAGTTTATCCAGAAGCCCACTATTAGTTACCTGGTTAACAAACTACCAGGACCTATGATGAATAGCAAAGACTTGTATCACTAGGGAAATTACAAGGATTTAGAGACCACCTTTCAAAATGAAGGTAAAAAACCAGCCAAATTCTTTGTTATACAATAGGACCTATAGTTTTCTTTGGACTCTCAACAGAGGTCTATACCCAGAAAAAGAATAAAGGACCATGCCTTAGAACATGTCAGTATAGCAGTTTTTTCTTGATAATTACGATCTGTATATGTATTTTAATGGAATGAACATTTTTACATGTCTGTTGCTTTTAACATGTCATACTTTACAACCTCTTCAACAACCCCATCCCAAGTCAGTTTATAATGATTATATATTATGTTTCTATTTTAAGTAGTCTTTTTCCAATTCAAAAGTGCCAGCTGATCAAGCTCACAAAGCATTTTGGTACTCTTCAATTGATCCATAAAAGTGCAGTGTTTTTGCTGTGTTGGAATGGTGAGCTCTTAATGTAACCAGAAGGAAGAGTTCTTAAACTTTTAACACCGAGGACATATTAAATAACAGTGAATGGAAAACTTTTCTCTTGCAGCATTAATCTTAATATGATATTATTATATTTTCAGGAAACTGCTAAAGTTCCTGGGGAAGCAAAGTAGAATTTTTCATAAGAACAAAATGGGTAAGTTAAAGATAATTAATTTTGTGTTTTCATTAGTAGAAACTGGTTTTTCATTTCAAAGATAGATCTTCAAAATCAGTGAATGCAAGTAAAATTTCAGTAAACAAAGTAAATTTCAGTAGATTGAAAATAGTTGTCCACATCAACAGCTAATGTCTACTACACAGTCATGCCCTGTATAATGATATTTTAGTCAGTGTTGGACCAATGTGTGACATGGTCTCAGAAAGATTATAATAGAGCTGAAAAATTCCTGTTGCTTACTGTGACATCTTGATGATCTTGTCCTTGTGTAGGCCTCAGCTAATGTGTGTTTGTATCTTAGTTTTTAACAAAAAACTTTTAAAAGTAGAACAAAATTTAAAAGTTTTTAAAATAGAAAAAAGCATATAGATTAAAAATATAGGCCGGGTGCGGTGGCTAATACCTGTAATCCCAGCACTTTGGGAGCCCGAGGCAGGCAGATCATCTAAGGTCAGGGGTTCAAGACTAGCCTTACCAGCATGGAAAAACCTTGTCTCTACTAAAAATACACAATTAGCCAGGCATGGTGGCGCATGCCTGTAATCCCAGCTACTTGGGAGGCTGAGGCTGGAGAATCACTTGAACCCAGGAGGTGGAGGTTGTGGTGAACCAAGATCACACCATTGCACTCCAGCCTGAGCAACAAGAGGGAAACTCCATCTCAAAAAAAAAAAGAATACAAATAAAAATAGCGCTGGGTACATGGCTCACGCCTGTGAGCCCAACTGCCTGGGAGGCTGAGATGAGAGTTGGAGTGAGCCCAGGCGTTTGGGGCAGAAATAAGCCATGATTGTGGCACTGCGCTCCAGCTGGGCAACAGGTTAAGACCCTGTCTCTAAAATATAAAATAAATATATAAGTAAAATGCTTGAGGTTCTTTGGGGAAGTGAATTTTTAAAAATACATATTTTTACATATATAAATACACTGTATAGCATATTTATTTTAAGCTTAAGTGTTATTTCAAGAGTCAAAAAGTTTTAAAAATTAAGGTTTATAAACCAAAAATTACAGTAAAGTTAATTTATTATTGAAGAAAAAATCGGTGTACTGTAGCCTAAGTATACAGTATTTACGAAGTCTGTAGTAGTATAGTAATGTCCTAGACCTTAACATTCACTCACCACTCACTCACCTATTCACAAAGAGCAATTTCCAGTCCTGCAAACTAGTCCTGGAAATTAGTGAGTGCCTTATACAGGTATACCTTTTAAAATCTTTTATGCTGTATTTTTACTGTACCTTTTCTATGTTTAGATACACAAATACCATCATGTTATAGTTGCTTACCGTATTCAGATAGTAACATGCTGTACAGGTTTGTAGTGTAGGAGCAGCAGGCTGTATCATATAGCCTCGGTGTAAGTATACTCTAGATTTTGTAAGTACTCTCTTAAGATGTTTGCGTCATGACAAAATTGCCTAATTGATACATTTCTTGGAAGGTATCCCCATTGTTAAGAAATGCATGACTGTATATTCCTGACAGGCAGATCAGTAATAATATCGTGCTAACTCCAATTTGTGATTTCTAGTGAGTAGTTTTACCTTAAGAAATTTGAAACTCTTCCAACAAAATGATTTCTGTTGTTAAAAACATTAGAAGCATAAATTGAAGTAACTATTTTTATTTTTCTTCTTAGAGGTTGGCAGAAACTGCTAAAAATCTGTATACTTGAATAGTCTATAAGTTAGAAGCTACTTACATCATTATGGGTCCCCAAGCTTTTTATGAAAAATTAGACAAAAAAAGATACTAACATAGCTTTCACCAGATTGTTAACGTTTTGCCACATTTGCTTTCATACACGCGTGCGTGTGTGTGTGTTCATGTGTGTGTGTCTGTGTTTTCATATTGTAGAGTTGGCAAAACTCCATCTCAGTCCTCTTGGAGTCCTGGCTGGGTCTCAGAATTAAGTCGGCATACATATTTATTACAAGTTTTACATGGAATGGAAGCCCATTTTAAAATAACAGTGACCAAAGCCAGGCATGGTGGTGCCCGCCTGTGGTCCCAGCTACAGCTACTTTGAAGGCTGAGACCTAAGGGTCCCTTGAACCCAGGGGTTCCAGGTTACTGTGAGCCATGATTGTGCCACTGCACTCCAACCTGGGTGACAGAGCAAGGCCCTATCTCCTAAAAAAAATAAACTGCAAGTAAGTAAGTAGGCTGGGTGCAGTGATTCATGCCTATAATTCCAGCACTTTGGGAGCCGAGGCAGGCGGATCACTTGATTTCACTTGATTTCAGGAGTTCAAGACCAGTTTGGCCAACATGGTGAAACCCTATCTCTGCTAAATACAAAAATTAGCTGGGCGTGGTGGTGGGCACGTGTAATACCAGCTGCTCAGGAGGCTGAGTCAGGAGAATCTCTTGAACCCGGAAGGTGGAAGTTGCAGTGAGCCAAGATTATATCACTGCACTCCACAACAAGAGTGAGACTCTGTCTCAAAAAATATAAATGAATGAATGAATGAATAAATAAATGGGCGGGTGGATGGATGGATGGATGGACTGACAAAGTTTTTAAAATGATCATACTGCATTAACTTGTCTCTTTAGTTTCTTAAAGACTGATCCTCAATTCAAATTTGTGTGGTTGTTTTCTTGTGATTTGAATCAAACAATTTTTGGCAGTGGTAGCACATGAGTGATTTTGATATTTAATTTTAGAGATTTCTGAATTAATTAATAAATAGAGATTTGTGGCTGAACAAAATCTCTTTGAGCTTCATCCTTCTCATTCTTTTTAGGGCTTCCTAAGTTTTTAGGATAAACCTTAAGATATTTTATTTCACATGTTGATCATTATAAAAATTAAAATTATGTTACAATACAAAATTGTAAAAATCAAGGAGATCTTTAACTTACATATGTAACTTTTACTCTTGTGTATTTGGCTAGTGTGACTGAAGTCAGTACAGCAGCAATGGTAGTAGCAGAGTAACATCTGTGCACTCTGTCTCCATGTCAGCTTAAAGAATAAAATTTTGTCCATATTATTTTTATTCATGCACCAGTTTAAACTGAGTATTCTTTAAATACATATTTTGGTCATTATTTTTAACCATCAAGAGTAAAATGCTGAGTAAAAGAAGTCGTAACTTTTAGAATTTAGGGCTTGTCAAAGGAAGCTGAGCTCACATGGTATGTAAACACTGATTCATAAATGTGCTATGCATTTTTATTTCTAAAAATCTGTCTCAGGTGATAGAATTAAAGTTATACTATTTGAATATTTTGTCTTAGTCTTCAAATTTGAATGGACTGCTTTGGTTACCAAAAACTGTTAATACCTCCTTGAAAAATACTAGTAAAATTTCACCTGAAGTAGCATTCTTTTTTTTTTTTTTTTAGACGGAGTTTCGCTCTTGTTACCCAGGCTGGAGTGCAATGGCGCGATCTCGGCTCACCG
>NW_016107337.1:11528471-11529606 GCF_001604975.1 Cebus imitator
GGGTTTCACCATGTTGACCAGGATGGTCTCGATCTCTTGACCTCGTGATCCACCCGCCTCGGCCTCCCTAAGTGCTGGGATTACAGGCTTGAGCCACCGCGCCCGGCTGAAGTAGCATTCTTAAATCTACAGTTTATTCTGCCATTGGAAGATGCTTGGAGAATTATAAAACAGGGAGTTAAACCTGTCAAAGTCTTGGTGACTACTACCTTCCAGAAATGTTTCTGGTCTGAGTTCTCCACGTTAACCTCAGTAATAATCCTGTTTATTTTTTATTTTATTTTATTTTTTGATACAGGGTCTTGCTCTGTCGCCCAGGCTGGAGTGCAGTGGCATCATCTCAGCTCACTGCAACCTCTGTCTCCCAGGTTCAAGCGATTGTCCTGCCTCACACAACCTCCCAAGTAGCTGGGACTACAGGCATGCACCACCACGCACAGCTAATTTTCGCATTTTTAGTAGAGACAGGGGTTTCACCATGTTGACTAGGTTGCTCTTAAACTCCTCACCTCAGGCGATCATCTGCCTCAGACTCCCGAAGTGCTGAGATTGCAGGCATGAGCCACCACACCTGCCCAAACCTATTTATTTTTAATAGCATTGTGTTATTCAAAAATTGTTTCACTACTTACTTTACTTTAGATGGAGAGGAGAAAACCTATGGTGGCTGTGAAGGACCCGATGCCATGTATGTCAAATTGATATCATCTGATGGCCATGAATTTATTGTAAAAAGAGAACATGCATTAACATCAGGCACAATAAAAGCCATGTTGAGTGGCCCAGGTAAGTACAGTTCTTTTTCTTCATATATTCACCTTTAATGTTTGGTGGATATTTTTAAGTTGAATTAAATGATTCAGCATTTAAAGAGAGGGAATAACTCTTCTAACATTGTTGTATGATTATGTTTCTGTTTTTTGTTTGAGACAGAGTCTTACTCTGTCGCCCAGGGTGGAGTGCAATTGTGCAATCTCGGCTCACAGCAACCTCTACTTCCTGGGTTCAGGTGATTCTCCTGCCTCAGACTCTCAAGTAGCTGGGATTACAGGCATGTGCCACCACCCCTGGCTAACTTTTGTGTTTGTAGTAGAGATAGGGTTTCACTATATTGGCCAGGCTGGTCTTTTTTTTT
>NW_016107337.1:11529681-11559949 GCF_001604975.1 Cebus imitator
TAGTTTCACTCTTGTTGCTCAGGCTGGAGTACAATGGCACGATCTCACTTACTGCAGCCTCCACCTCCAGGGTTCAAGCGATTCTCTTGCCTCAGCCTCTTGAGTAGCTGGGATTACAGGCATGCATCACCACACCCAGCTAATTTTTTGTAGTTTTAGTAGAGACAAGGTTTCTCCATGTTGGTCAGGCTGGTCTCGGACTCCCAACCTCAGGTGATCCGTGGCCTGGCTGGTCTTGAACTCCTGACCTTAGTTGATCTGCCCGCCTTGGTCTCCCAAAGTGCAGGGCTTACAGGCAGGCACCACACCCGGCCTTTGGCCTGATAATGTTGCATTGGGAAAAAATTGTTTTCTGCCATTTTCTGTTTTCCGTCATGTATCCTATAAGTTTTAACAAGACCAAATTGATTATTTTGTAGTAAGAAAGTATTTCCCTACATTAGTTTCCATAGTCAGCCTTTTAACCAAACTGGTGATTTGTGTTCCTAGCTAGATAAAAAGTTTATTGATAAAAGTTGCCACGTTCCAAATCTATTCTGAACATTTTTCCTTGAAGTAAAATTCACATAATATAAAAGCAGCTGTTTTAAAGTGTACAATTTAGTGGCATTTGCTATATTCACAGTATTTTGCAGCCATCTCCTCTGTCTAGGTCCAAAACATTTTTATTACTCCAAAATCAAACCCCACACTCATCAGCTGTCACTGTCCCTTCCCATTCTCTACCCTCAGTGTCTGACTGCCACCAGTTGGCTTTCTAATTTGCCTGTTTTGGAAATTTTATATAAATTGAATCATAACAGTATATGGCCTTTTGGTATCTAGCTTTTGTTATTTGTCATGTATTCAAGGTTCATTCATGTGGTGTATGTACAGTACTTCATTCTTTTTTATGACTGAATAATATTCCATTCATCCAGATGTGAATATTTTAGTTTGTTTATTCATCAGTTGACAAATATTTGAGCTGTTGACACATTTTGGCTACGATGAGTAGTTCTGTGAACATTTGTGTACAAATATTGTTTGAATACCAGCTTTCAGTTCTTTTGGATGTCTTCTTAGAAGTGCAGTTGCTAAATGGGAAAAAAAAAAAAAAAGAAGTGCAGTTGCTTGATCATAATGACAATTCTGTTTAACTTTTGGAGGAGCCACAAAATTGTTTTCACAGTGGCTGAATTGTTTTACGTTTCTGCCAATAGTGTCCTATTCTTCCAGTTTGTATATGTCCTGACCAATATTTGTTAGTGTCTTTTTTTCTTACTGCTGTCTTAATGGGTGTGAAGTGGTTATCTAGTGGGTTTTCGGTTGGTTGGTTGTTGGTGGTTGTGTTTTGAGATAGTTTCACTCTGTCACCCAGGCTGGAGCATAGTGGTACAATCTCCACTTACCACAACCTCCACCTCCCAGGTTTAAATGATTGTCGTGCCTTAGACTCCTTCGTAACTGGAATTATAGGTGCACACCACCACGCCCAGCTAATTGTTTTGTATTTTTGGTATCGACGGTTGTTGCTATGTTTCCCAGGCTGGTCTTGAATTCCTGGCCTCAAGCGATCAGCTCACCTGGGCCTCAAAAAGTACTGGGATTATAGACTTGAGCCCCTGCACACCCAGCCTATCTGATGTTGTTTTTTTTTTTTTGAGACGGAATCTCGCTCTGTCGCCCAGGCTAGAGTGCAGTGGCATGATCTTGGCTTACTGCACCCTCTCCCAGATTCAAGCAGTTCTCCTGTCTCAGCCTCTTGAGTAGCTGGGATTACAGGCACTTGACACCACACCTGGCTAATTTTTGTATTTTCAGTAGAGACAGGATTTTGCCATATTGACTAGGCTGGTGTCAAACTCCTAGCCTCAAGTGATCCACCCACCTCAGCCTCCCAAAGTTGAAGCACATTTTTAATTTTGAAGTGTGATTTATTTTTGGTTTTTGTGTCATATATTAAGAATCTGTTGTCGAATGTAACCCTGTGTTTTCTTAGAGGAGTTTTGTGGGTTTGGCTCTGAAATTTAGGTATTTGGTCTTGAGTTAATTTTTGTTTATGCTGTGAGGTAAGAGATCAGCTTCATTCTTTTGCATGTGGCTATCCCACTACCATTTGTTGAAGAAACCATTTCTCCATGGCACCCTTGTTGAAAATCAGTTGACTGTAGATGTGTGTATTTATGGGCTTTCATTTCTATTCCATTGATCTATATGTCTGTCTTTATGTCAGTACCGCACTTTTGATTACTATAGCTTTGTAGTAAGTTTCAAAATCAGAAAGTATGAAGCCTCCAGTTTTGTTTTTCTGTTTCAAGATTGTTTTGGCTATTTGGGATCCTGTGCAATTCTTTTCTTTCTGGTTTTTGTTGTTGTGTTGTTGTTGTTGTTGAGTTTTTTTGTTTGTTTTTGAGACAGGGTCTTGCTCTGTTGCCCGGGCTGGAATGGAATGCAGTGGCACAAGCCCTCCTAGGCGCAAGTAATCCTCCCACCCCAGCTTCCTGAATAGCTGGAACCACGGGCATGCACCTTTTTTTTTTTTTTTTTTTTTTTTTTTAAGTGACATTGGCCCAGATTGGCCTTGAACTCCTGGCTCAAGCAGTTCTCCCGACTTGGCCTCCTAAAGTGCTGGGATTACAGGTGTGAGCCTGGCCACAATTCTTTTTCTGTGTTTTTACTATGGAGATTTTAAAACCTACTCAGAAGTAAAGACAACTGTGTAATACACCTCCATGTCTCCATCATCCAGCTTCAATAGTTATTAACATTTTGCCAATCTTTTGCTCTGTCTCCCATGCTGGAGTATCATGGCACAGTCTTGGCTCATTGCAACCTCCGCCTCCCAGGTTCAAGCAATTCTCTTCCCTCAGCCTCTTGAGTACCTGGTATTACAGGCATGCCGCCACTACACCCAGCTAATTTTAGTATTTTTAGTAGAGACGGGGTTTCACCATGTTGCCTAGGCGGCTCTTGAACTCCTGACCTCAAGCAGTCCACCTGCCTCGGCCTCCCAAAGTGCTGGGATTACAGGCGTGAGCTGCTGCGCCCAGCCTGTTTTGCCAATCTTAAGTCATTTCATTATCCCTACTTTTTTGGAGTATTTCAAGCACGTGCTTGATGTTGTGTCATTTCAGTTGCAAAATCTGCAGTAGTTCCCCTGTACCTTTTCTTTTTTTTTAAGTCCATTAACTTTACAGAGAAGCAAGGTCATTTGTGTGTGCTGTCCGTATTTCAGATTGAATTATATTTGAGTTTTATTCTGTAAACTCATAGTTAAAATTCCAGAGACTTGATAAGATGCTGGTTCATTTTTCTAGGCAAAGGATCCTTTGTAGGTAGCACTCTTGTATTCCTATTGTATCACGTCTTTGAGCAGTGTCAAGCTTGATCGGTGGGTTCCAGAGTGGTAAGGCTGATTCATTCATGAAAAATTCCCTACTCTGATTTAGCACTCGTTGTGATTGTTGTTGAGATTTACTTTGAGATTACAAAACAGTGATTTCCCAATTCTGTAAAATTTTTTTGCATTCATTAGCTAGAATTTTCCTATAAGATACTATTTGGTTACATTGAAATACATTCTATGGGAAAGACAATAAAGACTTGATTTTTTTTTCCCTTTTAAATATAATTTTTCAGAGTAATGGATTAGTTCTTCAACATCATCCAATAGTAAAGAGTGTTTTGTTTTTGAGTGTTTGCATGTCATCATGAACTCATGACTTTATACTTAATGTTTTTCTGTCTGTTGCAGTCACTCTTAGTGATACTCAGCCACTTGCTTCATTTTTATGTCAGAAAGAGCCACATTGTGTTAGCTCCTGTGTCCTTTTGACGTGACTCTGTTAGTCTTGAAGAGCTGTACTACTTTCTGTAATAAGATATTTTAGGCATGTCATGTACATTGTTCCCCAGTCCTGAAAACAGCTGTTTCTCAAAAAATCCCTGTTGTGTTTTAAGATAAAATGGTAATTAGGGGCCCCAATCTGGGTGCTAAAGATACTTATTGCTCCTTGGTTGAATTGCACCTCCCATTCCACACACAGACACACACACACCCCCCATAGCAATCTGCTCCTTGGTTGAATTGCACCCCCCAGCATACACACACTTACCCACCCGATGGCTGTGATAATCTGATTAATTGCTTTTGGGCTTTTCCACAGGACAATGCAAGGAAGTACTTTAGGGGGAAAAAAAATCACAAATGCCAACAGAATTTTAATTGAAAATTAATTTCATTTTATAACAACAGGCTAGAAACAAAGAGCTTTTGCTTTTTATAAATTTGATCTTCTTTAATTTAAACACAAGATTTTTATCTTGGAAGGATCAGGAAAACATTCAGCTCCAAACTACTGTTTGCATGAAAGCAATGAAGTACTGATAACATGCTACAGCGCATATGCACCTCCACAGCATACTAAGTAAAAGAACCCAGACACAAAATGTGACATATTTGTATGATTCCATTTATGTGAAATATCCAGAATAAGTAAATCCATAGAGACAGAAAGCAGATTGGTGTTTGCCAGAGGCTAGGGGGTGAGAAAGATAAGGAATAACTGCTTAATGGATTACTGGGTTTTAATTTGGAATGATGAAAATGTTTGGGAACTATATAGAAGGGATAGTTGAACAACATTGTAAATATGCTAAACGCCACTCAATTGTACACTTTAAAATGGTTAATTTTGGCCAGACGTGGTGGCTCACACCTGTAATCCCAGCACTTTGGTAGGACAGGGCAGGCGGATCACAAGGTCAAGAGATCGAGACCATCCTGGCCAACACAATAAAACCCCATCTCTACTAAAAATACAAAAAATTTAGGCATGGTGGCATGCGCCTGTGGTCCTAGCTACTCTAGGGGGCTGAGGTGGAAGAATCGTTTGAACCCAGGAGGCAGAGGTTGCAGTGAGCCGAGATTTTACCACTGCACTCCAGCCTGATAACAGAGCAAGACTCCGTCTCAAAAAAAAAATATGGTTAATTTTGTGTTATATGAATCTCACCTTTTAAAAAATCACTAATGTTTGTCTAGTATCAAAGGCTTTAATAAGTGCCTATTGGCAATATTTCAGACATGGAGTCAAGAAAAAGGGAGTTCTAGTTATTGGCAAACCAAACATTTACCTCATTATTGTGAATTATTTGCTGAGTTCTTCTGTACTCCTTTCTCTCTCCTCCACTATACCCCCAAACAACAGAGACATAAAAAGCATTTAACATCTACAAATATACTTTGAGTATACAGTATTTTAAAACTTTTATATAGTATTTTAAAATAAAATACTTAAAACTTTTTAAAATACTATATAAAAGTTTTAAAATACTGTATTCTCAAAGTATATTTGTAGATGTTAAATGCATTTTATATTCAGTACACAGTGCTAGTACTAGACTGCTAAATGATAGAACCTTTATGTAGCTACAGAAATTTTGAGGAATGACTGAAAAACTGTTTATGAAATGCTGTTAAACAAAGGAAAATGTCGGCCAGGCACAGTGGCTCATGCCTGTAATCCCAGCACTTTGGGAGGCCGAGGCAGGTGTATCATTTGAGGTTGGGGGTTTGAGATCACCTGGCCAACATTGAGAAACTCTGTCTCTGTCAAAAATACCCAAAAAATTGGCCAGGCGTAGTGGCACATATCTGTAATCCCAACTACTCAGGATGCTGAAGTAGGAGAATTGCTTGATCCCGGGAGGTTTGGGTGAGCCGAGATTGTGCCATTGCACTCCAGCCTGGGCAACAAGGGAAGAAAAAAAAAAAAAAATCCCTAATGCAATCTCATTAACATGATCATATTTTTTTAAAAAAACTAAAGGAGGAGGCCAGGCACGGTGGCCCACGCCTGTAATCCGAGCACTTTGGGAGGCCGAGGCAGGCAGATCACCTTAGGTCAAGAGTTTGAGACCAGCCTGACCAACATGGAGAAACCCAGTCACTACTAAAAATACACAATTAGCCAGGCGTGGTGGCACATGCCTGAAATCCCAGCTACTCGGGAGGCTGAGACAGGAGAATCGCTTGAACCCAAGAGGCAGAGATTGCAGGAAGCTGAGATCACGCCATTGCACACCAGCCTGGGCAGCAAGAGCAAAACTCCATCTCCAAAAAAAAAAAAAAAAAAAAAAAAAAATACACTAAAGGGGGAAACAATGGAATTCCTTTCTTGAAATGTTTCTTTTGCTTATTTGTTTGAGACAGGGGTCTCCCTCTGTTGCCCAGGCTGGAGTACAGTGGTGCCATCATGGCTCACTGCAGCCTCAAACTCCTGGGTCAAGCAATCCTCCTACCTGAGGCTCCTCAGTAGCTAAGACTACAAGTGGGTCTCCCAGAGTGCTGTGATTACAGGCATGAGCCACCATGCTCAGACCATTTATTTTTAGTATTTTTCTTATTATTTTAGTTAAATAGTTAAAATAGATTTTTGTTTGTTTTTGTTTTGTTTTTGAGGTGGAGTCTCGCTTTTTCACCCAGGCTGGAGTGCAGTGGCATGATCTCAGCTCACTGCTACTTCCACCTCCAGGATTCCAAGTGATTTTATATATTCACGCATTCTCAGAAAAGCCAAATCAGAAAACCTGTTACTTGCCCTGACTTTATTTATTATTTATTGTTATTTTGAGACGGAGTTTTGCTCTGTTGCCCAGGCTAGAGTGCAGTGGCACAATCTCCGCTCACTGCAACTTCCGCCTCACGGATTCGAGTGATTCTCCTGCCTCAGCTTTCCGTGTAGCTAGGATTACTGGCACCCACCACTGCACCCATCTAAATTTTTATGTTTTTAGTACAGACTGGGTTTTACCTTGTTGGCCGGGCTGGTCTTGAAATCCTGACATCGTGATTCACCTGCCTTGGCTTCCAGTGCTGGGATTACAGGTGTGAGCCACCACACCCGGACCCTGACTTGATTTTTACATGGCAATTCAGTACAACACAGGGATCCTGATAATCCATAAAGACTTGATTCCCTGGACTGACCTTTTTCAAAAATGATTTTACTTTTTTATCCTGCTTACCCTTCAGTAATCATGCCACCAAGATTCTTGGGAAAAGCTACTTAAGTTTTCAACCCACAAAGAGAGAATTAGAATTTTAAAATTCAGTCTTGAAGAATTTGAAGTATTATCTTCTTTTTTTTTTGAAATGGAGTTTTGTTCTTGTTGCCCAGGCTAATTTTGTGTTTTTAGTAGAGACGGTGTTTTAACCATGTTGGTCAGGCTGGTCTCAAACTTCTGACCTCAAATGATCTGCCCACTTTGGCCTCCCAAAGTGCTGGAATTACAGGCATGAGCCACCGCACCTGGCCCTCAAGTACTATCTTAATAAAGGTTTTTTTTTAATGTTTTTGGCCAGTTGCAATGGCCCAAGCCTTTAACCTTAGCACTTTGGGAGGCTGAGGCAGGCTCCTAAAGTTTTGGATTCACTTGAGTCCAGGAGTTCAAGACCAGCAAAACCCTGTCTCAACAAAAAATACAAAAGCTTGGTGTGGTGGCGCTCACCTGTTGTCCCAGCTACTCAAGGAGGCTGAGATGGGAGGATCACTTGAACCCAGGAGGCAGAGGTTGCAGTGAGCCGCAACCATGCCACTGCACTCCAGCCTGGGCAACAGAGTGAGACCTGTCTCAAAATTAAAACTTAAAAAAAAAAACAAAACACTTTTTTTATGTTGTTAATACTAAAAAATTAGAATTCCATAATTTGTTTGGTGCTAATTAAGGTTATTTTAAAGATGATTAGTTTGCTAGGGCTGCCAAAACCACAACTGGATGGCTTGAACAACAGAACTATTATTTTGTCACAATTCTGGAGTGTAGACGTTGAAAATTAGGGTGTTGGCACAGTTGGTCTCTTCTGAGGCTCTCTTCTTGTCTTGTACACGACCATCTTCTCCCTGTCTTCACGCGATTTTCCTTCTGCCCATCTCTGTCCTGATCTCTTCTTATAAGAACACCAATCATAATGGATTGTCACCTAATGAACTCTTTTAACTTAATTACCATTTTAAAGATCTTATCTCTAAATACAGTCACATTCTGTGATACTAGGGGTTGAGACTTCAACATATGACTTTGGGGAACCCAGTTCAGCCAGTAACATACATAATTCTTTTGTTTTACAGGTCAATTTGCTGAGAACGAAACCAATGAGGTCAATTTTAGAGAGATACCTTCACATGTGCTATCAAAAGTATGCATGTATTTTACGTACAAGGTTCGCTACACTAACAGCTCCACTGAGATTCCTGAATTCCCAATTGCACCTGAAATTGCACTAGAACTGCTGATGGCTGCGAACTTCCTAGATTGTTAAATAAAATAAATTATAATAAACTGTTAACTCTTTTCAGTATTTAATACCTGTAGTTCAGTTAGTAATTTTTTCTTATATAGCATGTTGCCTGTATGCAGTTGAACTGTATAAAGTTCAGTGCAAAGCAGATTATCTTCTGTTTTTTGCATAGCAATCAAAGTTGGAATTCGTTTGCTACATCAACAAATTAAGGACATTTTCACAAACTGAGAAATAAACAAATATGCCAATTCGTAGGTGGTTTTGCCTTATCCTTTGAATGTGACTTAAAATCAGCAATGATGATATAGTAAATACTGAAATTTAGGCATAAATGAACACGTTCTACAGGGAAATAATGGGGCTAAGTACTTTTGTGTTTTTAGTGGTTTTCTTTAGAAATCTATTCTGATCTTACAGCCGCCGTTAGCATTACTAGAGTTATGCAAATAATTGCATTATAAACATGTTTATAACTTAGACAAAACATTGATTTTTATAACTCTCCAAGTATGAGCTGAAATTTCTTACGTCTTTTGATAAACTGCAGTATTCTTTAAGTGTACCTTGTCATTTTGTTTATTGTTACAATTTAAGAACTTTATTTAAAAACAATTTTGGAAGGTTACTAGGTACAGCTTTTGGAGAAGTAACTGTTTGAATTGTAGTCCATGGTCAACAAGCAAACTACATAACTTAGAGTTCTTCTGCATTATACATTTTGGATAATTCAAAGTACTGTATTTGCATTGACTATAAAGCTTCCTTTGCAGTTTTTATTCTTCCTTCATAATCCCTTGTGATTACACTTCGAGTTGTTTAAATGTATTTTAAAAGACTCACTATTAACTTTATTCAGATCTTAAAAGCTACACCTTTCTGAACGATTTTAGTCTTTCTCCGAATTTGGATATTATGAAATAACGTGAAGAGATACAGTGAAAATCTTATAATCCACTTAAGATATCCTACATGAATTATTTTTATTAAAATATGTCCCAATAAATATACCCATAATCAGTGGGTCTTCTACTGAAGTCAAGCTCATTCAGCTTTTCTATTTAGCAGCCAAAAATTTTTTTGAAAAAGTATTGACAGCATCTTTGTGCATGGGAAAAGCAGCACTGGAG
Organism: Cebus imitator; assembly: GCF_001604975.1. NCBI lineage: Eukaryota > Metazoa > Chordata > Mammalia > Primates > Cebidae > Cebus > Cebus imitator. Next base: position 11,539,096 of record NW_016107337.1, read on the forward strand.
ATGGGTTTAGTATTTATCTCAGAGGTGGAACAAAGCTGTCATTATAGGGTCCATAAACTTAACTCTATAGCTTATTTAAGACTGGCTTAATATGGCTGAGCACAGTGGCTCGAGCATGTAATCCTAGCAGTTTGGGAGGATGAGGTGGGCAGATCACTTGAGGCCAGGAGTTTGAAACCAGCCTGGCCAACAAGGCAAAACTCTGTCTCTACTAAAAATGCAAAAATTAGCCAGGCCATGTTGGCATACGCCTGTTAGCCCAGCTACTCATGAAGCTGGGGCATGAGAATCGCTTGAACCTGGGAGGTGGAGGTTATAGTGAGCTGAGATTGCGCCACTGCACTCCAGCCTGGGTGACAGAGCAAGATTCCATCTCAAAAAAAAAAAAAAAAAGACTGGCTTAATATGGACCAGCTTTTCTGGAAACTGCAAAAACCATACACAAAAGTAAATTTTCCTCTTAAACGTTATACATTCCAGTTTATTGAAAGCATTTAAATATAAATTACCTATTTTTAGTAACTTTTTTTTTAAGCTGTTCCTTGCAGAGCAGGGCTAACTTCTAGGCAGTATGCCCAGAGCCGCCTTAGTAACTTCTTAAGCTATACTGGTACATGTCTTAGTATAGAAGATTATTTATCAAGTACAAGAATTATATTCTGCCACAGTGACAAATAATACCAAATATAAACCTGAATGGTGAATTTCCAAAATCAAGGTCAGGCTGGGCAAGGTGGCTCACGCCTGTAATCCCAACACTTTGGGAGGCCAAGGTGGGTGGATCACTTGAAATCAGGAGTTCCACAGCAGCCTGGCCAACATGGTGAAACCCTATCTCTACAAAAAACAAAAATTAGCTGGGCATGGTGACACACACCTGTAATCCCAGCTACTTGGGAGGCTGAGGCAGGAGAATTGCTTGATCCTGGGAGGCAGAGGTTGTGGTAAGCCAAGACTGCCATTGCATTCCAGTTTGGGCAACAAGAATGAAACTTAATCTCAAAAAAAAAAGGCACATTCATAACTAGAAATAAAGTTTAACTTTGACCAGTTTTTATACGTTACTTTATGTGTTGGATATTGAAGTAACCTTAAGCTGAAGGCATTAAAACTGAATCAAAGATTAGGTAAACCTGTATATCTTTTTTTTTTTTTTTTTTTTTTTTTTTTTTTTTATGAGACGGAGTTTCGCTCTTGTTACCCAGGCTGGAGTGCAATGGCGCGATCTCGGCTGACCGCAACCTCCGCCTCCTGGGTTCAGGCAATTCTCCTGCCTCAGCCTCCTGAGTCGCTGGGATTACAGGCACACGCCACCATGCCCAGCTGATTTTTTGTATTTTTAGTAGAGACGGGGTTTCACCATGTTGACCAGGATGGTCTCGATCTCTTGACCTCATGATCCACCCGCCTCGGCCTCCCAAAGTGCTGGGATTACAGGCTTGAGCCACCGCGCCCGGCCAAACCTGTATATCTTGAAGCACATGGTACTTGCATGTTAATAAAGGCTGAGTTTTGACTGAAAGGTGTGATGAACACTTTGTGTTTGATTTTTTTTTTTAGACTTAATTTTTTTAGGTGGAATCTCACTCTGTCTTGCAGGCTGGAATGTGGTGGCGCAATCTTGGCTTACTGCAACCTCTGCCTCCCAGATTCAAGCAGTTCTCTGCCTCCCCTCACAAGTAGATGGGATCACAGGCACCCACCACCACACCTGGCTAATTTTTTTTTGTATTTTTAGTAGAGACGGGGGTTTCGCCATCTTGGCCAGGCTGGTCTTGAACTCCTGACCTCATGATCCACCACCTTGGCCTCCCAAAATGCTGGGACTACAGGTGTGAGTCACCATGCCTGGTCCAATTTTTTTTTTCTATTTTTCTTTTAGCCTTAATTTCTTTTCTTTTAGACTTAATTTTCTTCTGAGAATTCATTAAACTTTGTCTCAGGACATTCTGCCATATGACTGAATATGGGTAGTTTTTACTTGGTTAAATTTAAGACCTAACACTGAAATCTTAAGTTTTGTGACACTTGGTAGTTTACTTTTCAAATTATGTGCAGATCTTATTTTTTCTACATAAAAATAACCACAAAATGCTTTACTTTATTCACTTATTTGATTTTTACACTAGGCTATGCTTTAAAAAAAAAAAAAAAAAAAGATGGGGTTTCACCATGTTGGCCAGGCTGGTCTCAAACTCCTGATCTCAAGTGATCCACCCACCTCGGCCTCCCAAAGTGCTGGGATTACAGGCGTGAGGCACCACACATGGCTTAGGTTGTGCTTTTTAAGTTGCTTATCTTTCATGCAGTTATCAATCTGCCTTTTTCAATTTTTTTTTTTAATTTTTAGAGAGTCTTGCTCTGTTGCCCACATTGAAGTGCATTGGTTTGATCATTGCTCACTGTAGCCATGGCTCACCTGTAGCCTTGGCCCAGGTGATCCTCCCAGCCTCCTAAGCTAGAACTACAGGCATGCACTATTGTGCCTAATTTTTTTTCTTTTTAATCTTTTGTAGAGACAGAGTCCCACTTTGTTGCTCAGGTTCATCACGAACTCCTGGGCTCAAGCAGTCCTCTCGTCTCAACTTCCCAAATTGCTGGGATTACAGGTGTAAGCCACCATACCCAGCCAATCTCTCTTCTTAAAAGTAGGGAGATACTTGTTGATACTTGGTGACACTCGGTAGTTTACTTTTTTTATAGGATTTATCTTAGGTGGTAAATTCAGCTCATGATAACAGAGAAATACATTTAGAGACATCTTACTATAACATGGAGCTGTCATCTTAGTGTAATTTTGCTAAGTTTATCAATATTATTCTTTGAAAATAGTGCACATATTCTGAGAAATAATACAAAATTATGGTTTAATGGCCAGGTGCAGTGGCTCACGCCTGTTTTCCTAGCACTTTGGGAGGATCACTTGAGGCCAGGAGTTCAAAACCAGCCTGGGGAACACAGCGAAACTTCATCTCTACTAAAAATACAAAAATTAACTGGGTGCAGTGGTGTGTGCCTGTAGTTTCAGCTATTCAGGAGGTTGAGGCAGCAGGGTCACTTGAGCCATGGAGGTGGAGGTTGCAGCAAGCCAAGATGACAATGTAGCACTCCAGCGGGTGACATAGTAAGATTCTGTCTGTAAAGGAAAAAATTCTTGGCTGGGTGCACTGGCTCACACCTGTAATCCCAGCACTTTGGGAGGCTGAGGTGGGTGGATCACTTGAGGTCAGGAGTTCAAGACCAGCCTTGGAAATGTGGTGAAATCCCTCTAGTAAAAATACAAAAATTAGACAAGCATAGTGGTGCATGCCTGTAATCCCAGCTGCTTGGGAGGCTAAGGCAGGAGAATGAATGACTTGAACCCGGGAGGCAGAGGTTGCAGTGAGGCAAGATCATGCCATTGCACTCCAGCCTGGGTGACAAAGTGAAACTCCATCTCAAAAATAAATTTTTTTTTAATTGTCTATAGAAGTTTCATACAAATTAAAGTTTTAATGTATCCAAATTTAGTAGTGCTAAGTTGAGCCTCTGATTGCCTGAATCTAAGTTCCATAGAGCACTTAATGTCTGGTAGTCAGAGATGCCATTAATCTTTTGTGTATTGTGTTTTATTTGCAATATCTGGTTTAATTCCAGGCCAGTCATTTGTTGTAAGGTTTTATATTCCTATTAGGCTAAACTCTTAAGTATTAAACCTAATGGTCTTTTTTCTTTGTTTTGTTTTTTTGAGACAGAGTCTCACTGTCACCAGGCTGGAGTGCAGTGGTGTGATCTCGGCTCACTGCAACCTCTGCCTCCTTGGTTCAAGTGATTCTCCTGCCTCAGCCTCCCGAGTAGCTGGGACTACAGGCGTGTACCACCACCCACAGCTAATTTTTTTGTATTTTTAGTAGAATTGGGTTTCACCATGTTGGCCGAGATTGTCTCGATCTCCTGACCTCGTGATCTGCCCGCCTCAGCTGGGATTACAGGCGTGAGCCACTGTGCCCGGCCCTGGTGTATTTATTTAAACAAATATTTATTAGCCTAGAAATATTGTATATTAGCACACTAGCCTGGGAGTGTGAAAGTCTGGCATCTTGTGTTTATTAGCCATGTGACCTTGAACAAGTCCCTGTGCCTCCATTTTACATCTATAGAATTAGGAGTTTGCACATCTATCTATAGGATAATACCAACTTTTAAAAAATTGATGAACAAGCTTGTGTTTGTGGCTGTTGTTTAAACCTAAGATTGTATAACATTGCAGATGATTAGATGAGAGTGATGAACTAGAGAGAAAATAGGGCTTTTTGCTGCCTCTGGATTAGGCACAAAATATTACAGTCATTATTAAATATATTAGCTAAATGAATTTAGAATTCTTGTAGTTTTTATTGCCTGCTATATAGAGAAAACCCTGTTTTAGCAATTGTTGTCAGTAATTGCTGATATAAAAGGAAATGTATGGGCCACGCACGGTGGCTCACAGCTAAAATCCTAGCACTTTGGGAGGCCGAGGTGGGGGGAATCACAAGATCAGGAGTTCAAGACCAGTCTGGCTAATATGATGAAACCCCATGTACTAAAAATACAAGAACTAGCTGTGGGTGGTGGCAGGCACCTGTAGTCCCAGTTACTCAGGAGGCTGAGGGAGGAGAATCACTTGAACCCAGGAGGCAGAGGTTGCAGTGAGCCAATATCATGCCACTGCACTCCATGCTCACTGCAGTGAGCCTGGGCGACAGAGCAAGACTCCATCTCAAAAAAAAAAAAAAAAAAGAAATGCATGTGCTATTTCATACCAATATATTTAATGCCAAGTGAACCTCCAGCTTATTTTGCATTCATGTACTAACTTCGTTAACCTCCTGAATTAGGCACATACATATTTTATCTCCTTTGTGGATCACTAGCTGAAAACAGAAGACAAATTTTTAATGCCCTTTGGAATATTCCATTTACATCATCCTTATTCTCTTGTTTGATTCCTTCACCTTAGAGTTTTTAATTGGTAATTTGTTGTTGTTGTTGTTAACAGATATGGTCTCCACTCTGTTGCCCAGGCTGAAGTGCAGTGGCTATTCATAGGCACAATCATAGCACACTGCAGCCTTCCACTCAGCCTCAAGCAATCATTCTGCCTCAGCCTCCTATAGCTAGGACTGCAGGCACACACACCTCCACCCAGCTAGGGAAATTTTAAAGTTGCTTTGAGATAGATCTCATGGTCTTAATCATCAAATTATTCTATAGATTTAGTATTTTTGTATGATGGTACTCTCTTATGGGACAGACAAAAGCACGTCAGAATTAGACTTTTTCCCCTCTGTTTAGTCCATTTCCATGCTGCTGATAAAGACATGCTTGAGACTGGGCAATTTACAAAAGAAAGGTTTAATCGACTTACAGTTCCACATGGCTGGGGAGCCCTCATAATCATGGTGGAAGGTGAAAGGCATATCTCACATGGTGACAAGAGAAGAGAGTTTGTACAGAGAAACTCCCCGTTTTTAAAACCATCAGATCTCGTGAGACTTATTCACTATCACAAGGACAGCATGGGAAAGACCTGCCCCCATGACTCAAGTTACCTCCTACTGAGTCCTTCCCAGAATATGTGGAAATTCAAGATGAGATTTCGGTGGGGACACAGCCAAACCATATTCCATTCCTGGCCCCTCCTAAATCTCATGTTCTTACATTTCACACTCAATCATGGGCCAGGCACAGTGGCTCATGCCTGTAATCCCAGCACTTTGGGAGGCCAAGGTGGGAGGATCACTTGAGGTCAGGAGTTTTGAGATTAGCTTGGCCAACATGGCGAAACCCCATTTTTACCAAAAATACCAAAATTAGCCAGGCTAATTTTACAGTGGGATTACAGGTGGATGCCTGTAATCCCAGATATTCAGGAGGCTTAGACAGGAGAATTGCTTGAACCTGGGGGGCAGAGGTTGCAGTGAACTGAGATTGTACCACTGCACTCCAGCCTGGGTGACAGAGCAAGACCCTGTCTCAAAAAAAAAATCACTCATGCCTTCCCAACAGTCCCCCATGTCTTATTTCAGCATTAACTCAAAAATCCACAGTCCAAAGTCTCATCTGAGACAAGGCAAGTCCCCTCCACCTATGAGCCTGTAAAATAAAAGCAAGTTAATTCGTTACTTCCTAGATACAATGGGGGTTTAGGCTTTGGGTATATTCAGCCATTCCAAATGGGAGAAATTGGCTAAAACAAAGGGGCTACAGGCCACATGCAAGTCTGAAATCCAATGGGGCAGTCAAAGCTCCAAAATGATCTTTGACTCCATGTCAAAACACATCCATGTTATGCTGATGCAAGAGGTGGGTTCCCATGGGCGTGGGAAGCCCCACACCTGTGGCTTTGCAGGATGCGCCTCCCTCCCAGCCGCTTTCATGGGCTGGTGCTGAGTCTGCAGCTTTTCCAGGCAGACAGTGCAAGCTGTCAATGGATCTACCATTCTGGGATCTGGAGGACAGTGGTCTTCTCACAGCTACTCTAGGAGTGCTCCAGTAGGGACTCTGTCTGGGGGCTCTGAACCCACATTTTTCATTTTTGTTTTTGTTTTTTGACACAGTTTCACTGTCCAGGCTGGAGTGCAGTAGTGCAATCTTGGCTCACTGCAACCTCCACCAGGTTCAAGTAATTCTCCTACCTCAGCCTCCCAAGTAGCTGGGTATGCACCACCATGCCTGGCTAAATATTTTGTATTTTTAGTAGAGACAGGGTTTCACCACACTGGCCAGGTTGGTCTCAAACTCCTGTCCTTAGGTGATCCACCCACCTTGGCCTCTAAAAGTGTTGGGATTACAGGAGTGAGCCACCACACCTCACCCTGACCCCACATTTTTCTTCCACACTGCTCTATCAGAGGTTCTCCATGAGTACCCTGCCCCTGCAGCAAACTTCTGCCTGGACATCCAGGCATTTCCATACATCTTCTGAAATCTAGACAGGTTCCCAAACCTCATTTCTTGACATCTGTGCACTCGCAGGCTCAACACAACATGAAAGCTGCCAAGGGTTGAGGCTTGCACCCTCTGAAGTCACGGCCCAAGCTCTATGTTGGCCCCCTTCAGCCATGGCTGGAGTGGCTGGGACAGGGCACCAAGTGCCTAGGCTGAACACAGTACAGGGACTCTGGGCCCAGTCCCCAAAATCACATTTTTTTGAGGTAGAGTCTTGCTCTGTCACCCAGGCTGGAGTGCAGTGGCACAATCTCAGCTCACTGCAACCTCCACCTCCCAGGTTCAAGTGATTCTCCTGTCTCAGCCTCCTGAGTAGCTGGGTTGACAGGCACATGCCGTGCTAACATGCCCAGGTAATTTTTGTATTTCTTGTAGAGATGGGGTTTTGCCATGTTGGCCATGCTGTTCTCGAACTCCTGACCTCAAGTGATCCACCTGCCTTGGACTCCCAAAGTGCTAAGATTACAGGTGTGAGCAACTGCACCGGCCCCAAAATCACTTTTCCTCCTATGTCTCCAGGCTTGTGATGGGAGGGGCTGCTGTGGAGACCTCTGACTTGCTCTAGAGACATTTTTTTCCATTGTCTTGGGAACTTACATTCCACTCCTTATTGTGCAAATTTATGCAGCAGGCTTAGATTTCTCCTCAGAAAATGGAATTTTCTTTTCTATTACATTTTCAGGCTGCAAATTCTCTGAACTTTTATGCTCTGCTTCCCTTATAAAACTGAATGCCTTTAACAGCACCCAAGCCACCTTTTGAATGCTTTGCTGCTTATAAATTTCCTCTGCTAAATACCCTAAGTCATCTCTCTCAACTTCAAAGTTCCACAAATCTAGTGCAGGGCAAAATGCCTCCAGTCTCTTTGCTAAAACATAGCAAAAATCTCCTTTACTCCAGTTCTCAAGTTCTTGATCTCCCTCTGAGACCACCTCAGCCTGGACTTTATTGTCCACATTGCTATCAACATTTTGGGCAAAGCCATTCAACAAGTCTCTAGGAAGTTCCAAACTTTACCACATTTTTCTGTCATCTTCTAAGCCCTCCAAACTGTTCCAACCTCTGCGTGATACCCAGTTCCAAAGTCACTTCCACATTTTTGGATATCTTTTCAGCAGTGCCCTACCCTCCTGGTACCAATTTGCTGTATTAGTCAGTTTTCATGCTGCTGATAAAGACATATCTGAGATTGGGTAATTTACAAAAAAAAAAAAAAGAAGTTTAATCAACTTACAGTTCCATGCAGCTGGGGAGGCCTCACAATCATGGCAGAAGGTAAAAGGTACATCTCACATGGCAGCAGACGAGAAGAGTGCTTGTGCAGAGAAACTCCCCTTTTCTAAAATCATCAGCCCTTATGAGACTTATTCACCGTCATGAGAACAACACAGGAAAAGACCTGCCCCCTATGATTCAGTTACCTCCCACTGGGTCCCTCCCACAACATGTGGGAATTCAGGATGAAATTTGCATGGGGACACAGCCAAACCATATCACCCTCTTTATAGTAATAGATGCTTGCAGTTATTTTAATTCAAAAATATCTTGTTACATTTGACCTACATGTATTTATATGGTAAGACTTGAGCTAGGCTTTGTTGCTTTATTATTTAGAAAATCATGCATAATATGACAGGTTAGAATAAGAATAATAATTCAACTTTGGTGTAATCAGAATTGTCTAAGATCTCATCAGATTCTCCTTTCAACATGATGTAATGCTTGTGGTTAATCCAACCTATACATCCTAACTGGCCTAGATCCACTGTTAGTGTTTTTTTAATACATCAGTAGGATTTTAACTATAGGCCTGTTAAAATTTGATGTAAGGCCGGGCGCGGTGGCTCAAGCCTGTAATCCCAGCACTGTGGGAGGCCGAGGCGGGTGGATCACGAGGTTAAGAGATCGAGACCATCCTGGTCAACATGGTGAAACCCCGTCTCTACTAAAAATACAAAAAAAAAAAAATTAGCTGGGCATGGTGGCTCGTGCCTGTAATCCCAGCGACTCAGGAGGCTGGGGCAGAAGAATTGCCTGAACCCGGGAGGCGGAGGTTGCGGTGAGCCGGGATCGCGCCATTGCACTCCAGCCTGGGTAACAAGAGGGAAACTCCGTCTCAAAAAAAAAAGAAAAAAATTTGATGTAGACTTACCAAATGTCTTTTAAATCAGTGTAGTGTCATTTTTGCTCTAGAAAACTGCAAGAATGGGCTTCCATGAAGTATAATTTTGAATTGGAAAGTGCATTTCCTTCAGACCATCAAAACCAATTTTTGTCTTTCCATAATTTCATTCAACGATTTTTGAAAATTCAGGTTTCTTTAGTGTCTTAAAGCCACCATTTGAATCCCATCATATTCCCTTTCTATTTTCAGTTTAGAGGTTTTTTTAAAAACAAATGTTCAAGACAAATCCATGAGAGTTTAAGGTCACAGGCTGATTTGCAGTAAGATTCTAGATCCATATTGTAGTTCAGGTTAATTAGAATAAACATGGTGCTTAGATTTTAGAGACCCACACCAAGAAGTGAAAGTCATCTTTGTTAAAGTATTCAAACATACAATATACAGAATATTAAAATGGCAAATTGAGGTAGGAAATTAATGCATGAAATGTGCCTGTAACATAAATCTTTTAAGAAATATATATAATATTTCTATATAAATGAACATCATCCTTCATTTAATAGGGCTATTGTTGCTTGAAACATTTCTGGAACTGCCTTTAGAGTGTGTAATAAATGTTCTTTTGAATAGCCTCAGTGGTAGGAGATGCTTTCCTTTCAGTGTTTTGAATAGTTAGTAAATGTTTTTTATCCACACCTACTGAATAGAGATGAGTGGCCAGGCTGGGTTGGAAGAAGATGCACAACTAAAACCGGCATGTCACAGAACCAAATTTAAAGCTGCAAGCCTAACCTTGGAAATAAAAGTAAGTAATCAAATTGTCTTTAACATGACTTCAAATATTTCTTTCTGGTATATTTGTGAAAACAGTAATTTCACAGGGTAGCCTCTATTCAATTTTCTTTGTTAAAGCAGTCACCAAGTATTTGCTTTTTAAAGAAAATAGCTGCATCAAAATTGTAATTCAAACGGATTTGATAAAACTGCTGTCTTAGAATGCAAAACACCATCTCTGTTACTCCACTCAGTAGACAGGGCGTAAGCATTGTGCTTCCAACTTGTTGCTGTTTTTGCCACATCACACTGAAATATGATTTTCCTGTTCTGGACAAGAATAGGATCTACAAAAACCTACTCCTAAAGATTTGGGTCCATGAAGTGACATGGACTGGTGGAATGGCTGTACTTTGAATCATAAAAGGCCAAAGGCTTATGAAACCACAGTTTGAAGTTATATTATTTGTTTTCAAATGTAACTATGTTTTCATTATTTGCCTAGTGGCAACTTTTGTCCTATGGATATCTTCTGATAACTAGATTGTGAGATAGCAGGAATGAGAGTAGGGGTGGCGTTTGTTTGTTTGTTTATTTGCTTTTGAGACGGAGTCTCACTCTGTTGCCTAGGCTGGAGTGCAGTGGTTCGATCTCAGCTCACTGCAACCTCTGCCTCCCAGGTGCAAGCAATTCTCCCTGCCTCAGCCTCCGAAGTAGCTGGGATTATATGCGCCTGCCACCACACCCAGCTAATTTGTTTTTGTTTTTTTTTTTTTGGTATTTTTATTAGAGATGAGATTTCGCCATGTTGGCCAGACTGGTCATGAACTCCTGACCTCATGTGATCCACCCACCTTGGCCTCCCAAAGTGCTGGGATTACAGGCGTGAGCCACCAGGCCCGACCTTATTTTTCATTTATTTTTATTTTTTGAGATAGTGTTTATCTCAGTATCTCCCCCAGTGCCAAGCACAGACGCTTTACACATAGTGAGCATTCAGGAAATGTTTACGGAGTTGAATTAAACTTACTGGTATGTAAGGGTAGTGTCTCAAGTATATTCCTCTGGGTTCTTTAGTGTTACATCTTAACTGTCTATGTATAAGTGTTGAAGTAAAAGATTTGGTCTGAAGTAGCCTAACTGGGGATGTCTACACATCATCCAGTCCCCCACTTGCCAGAAAGGATACTGAGTTGGAAGGAGGAAAGTTGGGTTCTAGATTGTTAGTTGCCAATCTAGATACTTGGCGTTCTATGAAAAATGATAGTAGCTTCTGAATAGACATTTCTCCAAAGAAGATACACAAATAACCTCAACAGTATACGAAAGATGCTCAAGTCATTAGTCATCAGGGAAATTCTAATCAAAACCACAAAGACACTGTAGCTACAATAGCAAATATTGTCCAGGATGTATGCATTGCTGGTGGGAATGTAAAATGGTGCAGTTGCCATGATAAATTTAGGTAGTTCTTTTAAAAGTTAAATAGAATTACCATATGAGCAGCCATTCTGCTAGTTATAAACTCAAAAGTCATTGCTGAACATTCAAACATCAAAATAACTAGTGAAAAAAAAAGTGATTAAATTCAAAAAATCTGAAGAAAATGCCAAGGAAAGTAAGATAAAAAGCATTAGCAAAAATAGAAACAATTAGAAAATGGGACTCAGTAAATCAGAAGAATATAAGAGGGCTGGTTCAAAACAGTAGATGAATTTGTAGGACATACCAGGAGGAAAATAAGAAAGCAAAAATGCATAGATATGTTGCTATGAGAAAGGTTATATACCCAGAAAGAGAAAAGTTTTTTTAGATTGCAAGAGATTATTACTTATACCATACCCAAAAAATTTAAATTGTAAGTGCATGATTTCTGGAAAAATAATTATGAAATTTAACCTAAGACAAAATGTGAATAGACCAACAACCATGGAAGAAATTAAAGTCATTATTAAGAGATCTCTTCCAAAGGGGAATGATATGACTGGTTTTTTTGTTTTGTTTTGTTTTGTTTTAGACAGAGTCTCACTCACTCTGTTGCCCAGACTAGAGTGCAGTGGCATGATCTTGGCTCACTGCAACCTGCACCTCCCAGGTTCAACTGATTCTCCTGCCTCAGCCTCCTGAGTAGCTAGGATTACAGGCACGCACCACCACGCCCAGCTAATTTTTGTATTTTTAGTAGAGACGGGGTTTCACCATATTGGTCAGGCTGGTCTCGAACTCCTGATTTCGTGATCCGCCTGCCTCAGGCCCCCAAGTGCTGGGATTATAGGTGTGAGCCACTGCACCCTGCCGATACAACTGTTTTATAGTTGAGTATAGTTTTAGTTTTTAAGTAACATGATTCCCACACTAAACTGTTCCAGCATATAGTCAAAAATGGCAAATTCCAAGTCAATGGTACGAAACTGATATAATTCTGAGAAACCTTGAGAATGCCACTCCCTGAAAAAGATGTCCACAGGCAAACAGAAGCAATAATCCTGAATAAAATACAAATTAAACCCAGACGTCAAGGACCACTACACCATGTTTCAGTAATGTTTATTCTAAGAAACCAAAGATGAGCCAGGCACTGTGGCTGACGCCTGTAATCCCAGCACTTTGGGAGGCCACGGCGGGCAGATCATCTGAGTTCGGGAGTTCCAGACCAGTCTGGCCAACATGGTGAAACCCGGTCTCTACTAAAAATATAAAAGTTAGCCGTATGTGGTGGCCCATGTCTGTAATCCCAACTACTCGGGAGGCTGAGGCAGGAAAATCACTTGAACCTGGGAGGTGGAGGTTGCAGTGAGCTGGGATTGCGTCACTATACTCCAGCCTGGGCAACAGAGTGAGAATCTGTCTCAACAACAACAACAAAAACAAACAAACACACACACACACATAATGCTCATTGAGGACAGAGCTCTGGATGCTTGCAATGCACCTATAAAAAACAGGAAGAGGGCTGAGCGCTGTGGCTCACGCCTGTAATCCCCGCACTTTGGGAGGCTGAGGCAGGTGGATCATTTGAGCTCAGGAGTTCGAGACCAGCCTGGGCAACATGGCGAAACCAGTCTCTACAAAAAATACAAAAATTAGCCCGGCATGGTGGTGCACCCCTGTAAGTCCTGGCTACTTGGAGGCTGAGGTGGGAGGATTGCTTGAGCCCAGGAGACAGAGGTTGCAGTAAATGGAGATCGTACCACTGCACACCAGCCTCCAGCCTAGGAGACAGAGCAAGACCCTATCTCAAAAAATAATAATAATAAAATAAATAAACAGGATGGGGTGAGGCAGGGAGAGCATTGGGAAGAATAGCTAATGAATGTTGGGCTTCATACCGAGGTGATGGGTTGATCTGTGCAGCAAACCACCATGGCACATGTTTACCTATATGCACATCCTGCACGTGTACCCCTGAACTTAAAAGCTGAAGAAAAAAAAGCGAAGATGATCATCCTCCTCAAAACTAAACTACCCTCACAAAACTAATGAAAGCCCACCAAGTTAGGTGAATGAGAGTGGCCTAAATTCAACCATTATTGTGGAGGTCATTAATTTGCAACTTCCCCAGTTACTCCTGTAAATAACATCACCGTTGTAAAAATGAAGATTGGCTTTTTGAGATGTCCTTTCGGGCTCACTTTTTCACCTACGCTGGAGTGCAGTGGCACAATCTTGGCTCACTGCAGCCTCTGCCTCCTGGGCACAAGCAATTCTTGTGCCTCAGCCTCCTCAGTATCTGGGACTATAGGCATGCTCCACCACACCCGGCTACTTTTGTATTTTTAGTAGAGAGGGTTTCACCATGTTGGCCAGGCTGGTTTAGAAATCCTGACCTCACATGATCTGCCCGCCTCGGCCTCCCAAAGTATTGGGATTACAGGTGTGAGCCACCACGCCTGGCTAACATGGAGAATTCTGATGCCAGACTGATTTGTTCTTGATATTTTTTAAGTCAGTCTCTATAGGAGTTCTCATTTATATTTAAATTTTAGTATTTTCATTAGGATAGGTCTCTGAGCTAATTGAACAGTATTACCCTGATAAAAAATTTTATTAAATTACATTTTTTGAGATGGAGTCTCATTCTGCTGCCAGGCTGGAGTGCAATGGCATGATCTCAACTCACTGCAAGCTCTGACTCCCTGGTTCAAGTGATTCTCCTGCCTCAGCCTCCTGAGTAGCTGGGATTACAGGCACACGCCACCACACCCAGCTAATTTTTGTATTTTTAGTAGAGGCGGGGTTTCACCATGTTGCCCAGCATGGTCTCGATTTCCTGACCTCATGATCTGCCTGCCTCAGCCTCTTAAAGTGCTGGGATTACAGGTGAGAGTCACTGCCTGGCTTTTTTTTTTTTTTTTTTTTGAGGCAGAGTCTCCCTCTGTTGCCCAGGCTGGAGTGCAATGGCAGCATCTCTGCTCACTGCAACCTCCGCCTCCTAGGTTCAAGCAATTCTCTTGCATCAGCCTCCAGAGTAGCTGGGGATTATAGGTGTGCACCACCACCCCTGGCTAGTTTTGAATTTTTTTTTTTTTTTTTGAGACAGAGTTTCACTCTTGTTACCCAGGCTGGAGTGCAATGGCGCGATCTCGGCTCACCGCAACCTCCGCCTCCCGGGTTCAGGCAATTCTCCTGCCTCAGCCTCCTGAGTAGCTGGGATTACAGGCATGCACCACCATGCCCAGCTAATTTTTTGTATTTTTAGTAGAGACGGGTTTTCACCATGTTGACCAGGATGGTCTCGATCTCTTGACCTCGTGATCCACCCGCCTTGGCCTCCCAAAGTGCTGGGATTACAGGCTTGAGCCACCGCGCCCGGCCTAGTTTTGAATTTTCTTTCTTTTTTTTTTTTTAAGATGGGGTTTCACCATGATGGCCAGGCTGGTTTTTAACTCCTGACCTCAAGTGATCCACCCACCTCGCCTCCCAAAGTGCTGGGATTATAGGTGTGAGCCACCATACAGGGCCTAAATTACATTTTTAAAATCTTGTCTCTCAATTTTTTGTAATAAAAATTTTCATACTTTGAAAAAAGTTAAAAGAACAGTACATGTGTGTCAGTTGTTAACATCTCACCACATTAGCTGTATGTCTGTCTTTATATACACATACATGTATCTGTTATGTATATGTATCTATATCATTCTATCAGTCAAGATTGTCCAAAAAAAAAAAAAACAGAACCAAGAGAATGTATGTATATCAATATCTATCATCTATCTGTATCTCTATATAGAAAAAATTCTCTCTCTCAATCTGTATGTATATTTATTTTAAGGAATTGGCTCATGCAGTGTGGGGGCTGGCAAGTCTGACATCTGGAGGGTAGGGTGGCAAGCTGGCAACTCAGGAATGAGTTGATGCTGCAATCTTAAGGGAGGATTTCTTCTCCAGGAAAAACCTGTTTTTGCTCTTAAAGCCTTCAACTGATTGAATGAGGCCTCACACAGATTACTGAAGGTAAACTTTATGAAGCTCAACAGATTATAGATGTTAACTAGGTTTACAAAACCACCTAAATTAATATTTGATTATAAGTTAGGTACTGTAGCCTAGAAGAATTGATGCTTGAAATTAACCATCAGGCCAGGTGCAGTGGCGCACATTGGTAATCCCAGCACTTTGGAAGGCCAAGGCAAGTGGATTGCTTGAGCCCAGGACTTTGAGACCAGCCTTGGCAACACGGTGAAACCCTGTCTCTACTAAAAATACAAAAATTAGCTCAGCATGGTGGCATATGCCTGTAGTCCCAGCTACTTGGGAGGCTGAGGTTAGAGGATCACTCGAGCCTGGGAGCTCAAGGCTGCAGTGAGCAGTGATTGAGACACCACACTCTAATCTGGGCAACAGAGTTAGAGCTTGCCTCAAAAAAAAAAAAAAAAAAAAGAAAGAAAGAAATTAACCATCAAAATGATCTATATATTTCTCTATATATTTCTCCATCTCTCATTGTATATAATATAAATACATATATGTTTGTAAGTGTCCGTGAAATGTTTTTTTTTTGAGATGGAGTTTCACTCTTGTTGGCCAGGCTGGAGTGCAATGGCGCGATCTCAGCTCATCACAGCCTCCACCTTCCGAGTTCAAGTGATTCTCCTGCCTCAGCCTCCCGAGTAGCTGGGATTACAGGCATGTGCAACCATGCCTGGCTAATTTTGTATTTTTAGTAGAGGTGGGGTTCTCCATATTGGTCAGGCTGGTCTCGAACTCCTGACCTCAGGTGATCCACCCGCCTTGGCCTCCCAAAATGCTAGGATTACAGGCGTGAGCCACCATGCCAAGCAATTTTTTTTTTTGGTGGGGGGATGGAGTCTCGCTCTGTTGCCCAGGCAGTAGTGCAGTGGCATGATCTTGACACACTGCAACCTCTGCTTCCAGGGTTCAAGCAGTCTCCTGCCTCAGCCTCCCAAGTAGCTGGGATTATAGGCGCCCACCACCACACATGGCTACTTTTTGTATTTTTAGTAGAGATGAGGTTTCACCATGTTGGCCAGGCTAGTCTCAAACTCCTGACTTTACCCCAGCCTCCCAAAGTGCTGGGATTACAGGTGTGAGCCACCGTGCCCAGCCACAAAATTTGTATTTTTGATGGACCATTTGTAAGTAAATTGCAGAATCCTTACACTTTATCCACAAATATGTCAACATGTTTCTATTAGGGATTGGGACTTTCTTTACTATTGGCACAACAAGGTAATTTAACTTTCATACAACAACATTACAATTTCCCCAATTATCCCAATAACTTTTTAAAACTAGAATTTACTGAAGATTAGTTATTGCCTTTCATTGTTGTCTCTAATCTTTTAATTATAGAGCAATCCTTCACCTTGTTTTTTTTTTTCATCGTATTGAATTTTTTCTTTTTTTCTTTTTTTGAGATGGAGCCTCTCTCTGTCACCCAGGCTGGAGTGCAATGCTGCAATCTTGGCTCACTGCAACCTCTTCCTCCCAGGTGGAAGCCATTCTCCTGCCTCAGCCTCCTGAGTAGTTGAGACTACAGGTGTGTGCCACCATACCTGGCTAATTTTTGTATTTTTACTAGAGACAGGGTTTCACCATGTTGGCCAGGCTGGCCTCAAACTCCTGGCCTCAGGTGATCTGCCCACCTTGGCCTCCCAAAGTGCTAGGATTACAGGCAAGAGCCACCACACCTGGCCTTTCTTCCCATCTTTTGAGACAGAATCTTGCTCTGTCATCTAGGTTGGAGTGCAAGGGCACAATCATGGCTCACTGCAGCCTCCAACTGCTGAGCTTAGGCAATCCTTCTGCCTTGGCCTCCCAAAGTGCCTGGCCTCATACTGACATTTTTGAAGAGCCCAGGCCAACTTTGTTATAGAATCTCTCACAAGCTATGTTTGAGTTTGACTTTTTCCTTTATGACTGATTCAGGTTAAAACTTTTTTTTTTTTTTTGAGACAGAGCCTCACTCTGTTGCCAGGCGCTACGCTGGAGTGCAGTGGCGCAATCTCGGCTCACTGCAACCTCCACCTCCTGGGTTCAAGCAATTCTCCTGCTTCAGCCTCTGGAGTAGCTGGGACCACAGGTGGGTGCCACCACGCCCAGCTAATTTTTGTTTTTTTTAGTAGAGACGGGGTTTCACCATGGTCTTGATCTCTTGACCTCATGATCCACTCACCTCAGCCTCCCAAAGTGTTGGGATTACAGGAGTGAGCCACTGCACCCGGCCCTGGTTAAAACTTTACTCAAATTATACTATACAAGCTGAGACATTCACCGCCTGCAAACCCTGACTTAAGGAAGGATGAATGAATGTACTCTCATACCATTGCAGTGATTTAAGTGGGCTAGGGATGGCCATTGGCTGCTTTCAGAGGGGGAAATGCAACCAATCAACCAAGACCCTTTGTCTATCCACACATTTATTCACAACAGAGGTTCTAAGTCAACACACGTATAGATAATTAACATGGTTAAAAGGATGGTTTTTCGAGTGATAAAGCTTTAGGTTCTGGACCCAGAGTAAACCCTATTTACAGTTAATTCACCTTTGATCTCCCCCTGAGGGGGCCATCCAGCACAAAGTTCACGTAAGTAAACAGAGTGGAGACAAAGGGATGTGGGGTAAACAGACTTAACTGAGAAAGCCTCGTCCCTATCTTCTCCCTAACTTAATGAATTGCCAGCCGCCTTCAGCTTGCCCCAATAAAAATCTTTTGGCCTTCCAAAAGGTTTGAGACGAATCTATAACTTTTCCCAATATATCTTTAATATTTTGCCAACCACCCTGAGTGAATAGCAACAATAAGCAATGCTGTATGCTCTCCCATCAAGAGACACATAGTATCAGTCCTATCATTAGTAATGCTAAGTTTGATCACTTGGGTCATGTTCTATTTGCCAGATTTCTCTATTAATAAAGATGTGTTTCTGGCTTTGAAATGTACAAGTGATCAGATAGTTGACAGTTCGTGACTATTTTGCTCTTCAACAACATTTCATCTAACGGTACTAGTGTCCGTTGATGATCTTTGCTTGAATCAGTTACTACATCAGAGTTTGCAAAATGGTGATTTTCTAATTCTGTAATTGCTTCTTCATTTATTAGCTGACATTCTCCTATAAAAAGAACTTTCTCCTCTCCTCTTTCTTTTAGATTATTGCTATTGAAGAAGGGAATTAAACAATAGCAATAATAGTAAAAACAAAACCTTACAATTTATAGTTGCTATATAATAAGGTAAATTTTGCTGTGTTGTGAGCTGTTTAATATAAAACCTAACCCCCAACTCTGCTTAAAATTAACTAACTTCCTGTAAAACCTACTTACCTTATCTCTTCTCCTCACATTCGCAGCAAAGTTCCCAGTCATCTCAAAATTCCTGTTTTTCTTGTCGTCCTTGCTGCAAGGTCACAGGGCAAAACAACACCCAAAGAATGTACAATGCTTTTATCAAAATGCTATTTTTCAAATGTGACGTACAGCACAAAGCATGTTACAAATTAGTTAACTGTTCTTTGTTCTGGCTTCTGTAAACTTGTTAGCTGCTATGTCATCCTGGATGTATAAAAAGTACCCTATTTTCTTTTTCCTGTGCTCAGCCTTGGGATGCTAATCCTCTGAGAGCCAGTGGCCACCTGTTTCACCCATTGGTCTCCGGTCTCCTGGATATTCTGTAACATTATGATTTATAATTTTTAAATAAATCAGTGTTTTATAATCCATTACTATTATTATTGCTTTGGTATCCAAAGCATCTCAAAAATGGCCAATGGAAATCCCTTGAAGATGCATCATGGATGTTTTTTACATGCCCTCGTTATTTTCTGAGCAATTTCTTACTTTCTGGCACAGAAACTATGGGGTAGTTTCTCCCAAGGGTAGGCCCTGTATATTAAAAACAAAACAAAACAAAACAAAAAAAACCAGAATTGGCCGGGCACAGTGGCTCATGCCTGTAATCCCAGAACTTTGGGAGGCCAAGGCAGGCAGATCATGAGGTCAAGAGATCGAGACCATCCTGGCCAACATGGGGAAATCCCATCTTTACTAGGTGGCACCTGTAATCCCAGCTACTCAGGAGGCTGAGGCAGGAGAATTGTTTGAACCCAGGAGGCGGAGGTTGCAGTGAGCCAAGATTTCGCCATTACACTCCAGCCTGGGTGACAGAACAAGACTCTGTCTCAACAACAACAACAAAGAGTGGCTATTTGTTCAATCCTACTTTTGTGTCTTTTTAACATTTTCCTCATATAGGTTTTCACGTTTCTCACGAAGTATAGACTTAAGTATTTTTCTTGTTTGTTGCTGTATACATGGATCTTTTTCATTATATCATTTGACTAGTTTTTTCCAATACTTTATACTGAAGTTAATGCACATAACACAAAATTTACCATCTTAACCATTTTTTTTTTAATTGAAGATTCGCTCTTGTTGCCCAGGCTGGAATGCAAGGGCAGGATCTCAGTTCACCACAACCTCTGCCTCCCGGGTTGAAGCAATTCTCCTGCCTCAGGCGATCCTCCTGAGTAGCTGGGATTACAGGCATGGGCCACCATGCCCGACTAATTTTGTATTTTTAGTAGAGAAGTGGTTTCTCCATGTTGGTCAGGCTGGTCTCAAACTCCTGACCTCAGGTGATCTGCCCGCCTCGGCCTCCCAAAGTGCTGGGATTACAGGCATGAGCCACCGCGCCTCGCCCATCTTAACCAGTTTCTATTGTATAGATCTGTGGTATTAAGTACATTAATATTATACAACCATCACCACCTTTTATCTCCAGAACTCTTTAAATCTTGCAAAACTGAAACAATAGTCCCATTAAACAATAACTCTCTATTTCCCCCTCCCCCAAGCCCCTGAAAATCATCATTCTATTTTTCGTCTTAATTCATGATTTTTACCATTCTAGGTACTTTATATAAGTGTAGTCACAGTAAGTCATGTATCACTTAACGGCAAGATACATTCTAAGAAATGTATAGTTAGGCAATTTGTTGTGTGAATATGAATATCATAGACTGTACTTACACAAACCTAGATGGTCTAGCCTACTATAGTTGTATTGTACAGCCTATTGCTCCAAGGCTACAAATCTATATAGCATGTTACTGTACTGAATACTGTAGGCAATTATAACACAATAGTAGGTGTCTGTGTATCTGAATCTATCTAACCATAGAAAAGGTGCAGTACAAATGCGCTATAAAAGACTTTTTTTTTTTTTTAATTGGCCGGGCATGATGGCTCATGCCTGTAATTCCAGCACTTTGGGAGGCGGAAACAGGTGGATCACCTGAAGTCGGGAGTTCAAGACCAGCCAGGCCAGCATGATGAAACCCTGCCCCTACTAAAAAAATACAAAACATTAGCTGGGCATGGTGGCAGGCGCCTCTAATCCCAGCTACTCAGGAAGCTGAGTCAGGAGAATCACTTGAACCTGGGAGGTGGAGGTTGCAGTGAGCCGAGATTGTGCCACTGCACTCCAGCCTGGGCCACAAGAGTGAAACTCTGTCTCAAAA
>NW_016107337.1:11560579-11562282 GCF_001604975.1 Cebus imitator
TGCGTGCCTGTAATCCCAGCTACTCAGGAGGCTGAGGCAGGAGAATTGCCTGAACCCAGGAGGCGGAGGTTGCGGTGAGCCGAGATCGCGCCATTGCACTCCAGCCTGGGTAATAAGAGCGAAACTCCGTCTCAAAAAAAAAAATATATATATATACAAAAATTAGCCAAGTGTGATGGTGCACACCTGTGGTCCTAGCTACTCTGGAGGCTGAGGCACAAGAATCTCTTGAACCAGGGAAGAGGAGGTTGCCATGAGACAAGATGCTGCCACTGCACTGCAGCCTGGGCAACAGAGTCAGACTCTGACTCAGAGAAAAAGAAGGAAGCAGCAATTCTTAGAATCAGTGTGCAGTACTCACTTGAGCCCTTTGAGTTCTCTGCTTCTATAGCTCATCTTTCTGTCCTGGTGAATCTTCTCCCAGGCCAAACCTTCCTTTTTTAGTAGAGGTACTCTGACTTTATTCTGGATTTGTTTTGGGTATAAGGCAGCCTTAATATAGAACCATATATTTTTCCTGGGATGATCAAAGACTTTTTGTGTTTCCTGATAAATCCATTCTGGTATAAAGATAAAAGTTGGCTGGGCACGGTGGCGCATGCCTATAATTCCAGCACTTTGGGACGCCGAGGCAGGTGGATGGCTTGAGGTTAGGAGTTCAAGACCAGCCTGGCCAACGGGTAAAACTCCATCTCTACTAAAAATACAAAAATTAGCCAGGTGTAACAGTGCACGCCTGTAATCCCAGCTACACAGGAGGCCGAGGCAAGAGAATCACTTAAGCCCAGGAGGCAGAGGTTACAATGAGCTGAGATGGCACTGCTGAATTTCAGCCTGGGTGACAGAGTGACCCTCTGTCTCAGAAAAGCCATGGTGGCTTATACCTGTAATCCAGCACTTGGGGAGGCAAAGTGTTTTGTGAGGCACGTGGATCACCTGAGGTTAGGAGTTCGAGACCAGCCTGACCAACATGGCGAAACCCAATCTCTACTAAAAATACAAAATTAACTGTGTGTGGTGGCGCGTGCCTGTATTCCCAGCTACTCGGGAGTCTGAGGCAGGAGAATCACTTCAACCGGGAGGCAGTGTGGTGAGCCGAGATCATGCCATTGCACTCTAGCCTGGGTGACAGAGCGAGACTCCGTCTCAAAAAAAAAAGTCTACAAAAGTTTTTCTTATCTAAATAGTCAAATGTATATAGAATTTACATTCTGTCTCTGAGACATGTCTTTTCTGGTATATTAATTTTTGTTTCTGCCTGCGCATCTGATTTAATAGTTTAATCTGCATGCCTGGGTTAAAATTTTTGTGAGCACTCTGATTTTGGTTTCATTTGGTTTTGACTATGTGTGCCTCTAAATTATTTGGCTCTTTTTCCTTCCTTGTTTCTAAAAATCTCCCAAGAGTAAAAACAAACATTCTCAATGGTGGGTGCAGTATGGCTAACTAAAAATGACTGGGATGATTGCCACCATATAAAACATTGGTCCAAACTTCTGACATTCTCTGAAAGGATTTATAGGATTTTCTTTGCTCTTGAGAACTTATAAGAAATAGGATAGGATTTTCAAACATTAAGGTATGCTAGATTCTCTTTTTTTTTTTTGAGACGGAGTTTCGCTCTTGTTACCCAGGCTGGAGTGCAATGGCGCGATCTCGGCTCACCGCAACCTCCGCCTCCTGGGTTCAGGCAATTCTCCTGC
>NW_016107337.1:11563599-11565374 GCF_001604975.1 Cebus imitator
TGCCATTGCACTCCAGCCTGGGTAACAAAAAAAAAACTCCGTCTCAAAAAAAAAAAAAAAA
This sequence comes from Cebus imitator, assembly GCF_001604975.1. Classification (NCBI taxonomy): domain Eukaryota; kingdom Metazoa; phylum Chordata; class Mammalia; order Primates; family Cebidae; genus Cebus; species Cebus imitator. Next base: position 11,563,661 of record NW_016107337.1, read on the forward strand.
AAAAAAAAAAATTAATGACTTTATAAATTACAACAACTCCATGACAACCAACAACCAGGACACCATTTGAAAATGTAAAAGTAGGTTTGCCTGATTGTTGCTTCCGGTAGTAAAACAGTTAATTGAAGGATTGCTATCCTAAAAGAAAAAGAACTAGATAAATGTTAATAAAAGTTAGGCTCTTAGGTTAAACAAGTTGAAGTCTTGAGTTCAGAGCAATAATAATAAATCTCTGTCCAGCATAAACATTGTTTTGTCTGTCTTACAGGCTAAAACAAGCAAAAGCCAATGGGGAAAAACTGCTAAAACGCTTCCCTGCCTGCATTGACTAGTCAAGCAAGCCAGACCAGTAAACAAAAGACAAATTTGTTACTAATTCCAGGCCTCTTGGAGATTTTGTTTTTCTTATACATTTTAGCCAGTTTAAAACGTAAACATTTAAATATTTAACCCTAAACTCATTTGAAGCTATAGAAAGGGTAAAAACAGTTTATTTTTAATTGAAACTTCTGTGGGAACTGTTTGGCCTAAAATTTTGGTTCACAGCCTTCATTAGATTACTTTTCAGGTCAAATAAAAATTTAGCCATGTGAACAGGTCCCATTTTGTCCAAAGGTAATTTGGATCCAATTGTCTTCTATAAACTCATGTGTTTGTTTTGCTGTCACATGACTAAAATTCTAAAATGAAAACTATAAGAGGGTTGTGTGTGTATGTGTTTAGGTATGTTTGTGTACATGCATATGTATTGTTATATGTTGTGTTTACATGGTAAAATATGGCATTATCAACCAAAATTCCCTTAAGAAATTCTATTCAGATTGGCTTAGATAAATGAACATACATATAAACATATGAAGTAATTAACTCAATGCTTTTTGGTTCATGTGACTTAAGTAAATTTTGACAAGCTGATTTTAAATTTGGTAGTAAAATAAAAATGTCTTCAGAATTGTCAGTATATATTTTTGTCTGGATTTACCGGTCAGACAGTTTTATATTTGTGCCTACTAGATGTTTTAAGTGTAAGGGCTTGACACAAAGGTTATCAAATCATAAATTCAACCTAAAATCAGAATAGTCTTAATATTGTTGGTATAATGAAAATAATGGTATCTTCTGAGTTATAGGTAAAATACCTATATATTTAAACTTAAGGTTCTTATTTAGGTGAACACTTGATAGTCATACTCTATAAAAATGGTTAACAGGGAAACAACTTGAAATAACTAGTTTTATCTAATATATCAGTTTTCATAACTAATCTAGGTATAATTGTTATAACAATTACAAATAGATTATGTAAATGTAAATGAGAAATGTTTATAAGATTTCCATGTAATTTGAAATCTTAATGTTATGTTAAATTAAGTGATAAATACTCAGAAATATCTGGATCATTTTCACATAAGATTTTTAAAAACTGAAATTGCTGGCCAGGCGCGGTGGCTCACACCTGTCATCCCAGAACTTTGGGAGGCCGAGGTGGGAGGATCACAAGGTCAGGAGTTTGGGACCAGCCTAACTAATATGGTGAAACCCTTTCTCTACTAAAAATACAAAAACTAGCCGGGTGTGGTGGCACGTGCCTGTAATCCCAGCTACTGCAGAGGCTGAGGCAGGAGAATCACTTGAACCTGGGTGGCAGAGGTTGCAGTGAGTGAAGATCACACCACTGCACTCCAGTCTGGGGACAGAGCAAGACTCCATCTCA
>NW_016107337.1:11567199-11568744 GCF_001604975.1 Cebus imitator
AGTTTCACTCTGTCACCGAGGCTGGAGTGAGGTGACACGATCTAGGCTCACTGCAACCTCCACCTCTTGGGTACAAATGATTCTTCTCCCTCAGCTTCCTGAATAACTGGGACTGCAGGCACCTGCCACCACACCTGGCTAATTTTGTATTTTTAGTAGACGGGGTTTCATCATGTTGGCCAGGCTGGTCTTGAACACCAGACCTCAAGCAATCCGCCTGCCTCAGCCTCATAAAGTGTTGGGATTACAGGCGTGAGCCACTGCACCCAGCCAAAACTGTGTTCTTTATTGAGAAAATTAATACTCTTTTCAAATCAGAGTTTATTTAAAAGTTGTTTTAAAATATGAGATTAGGAAATAAATAGAAACAAGATAGAAAGATACCAGTTAAGTAGGAGGGAAACATAAAGAAAGTTATAGGCATGAAAAAGTATTTTTGGCCAGGAAGGTTAAAGGGAAAGAGGATAATTTTGTAGGAGAAAGAATCTATGTGGTCAGTTTTTGTCCTAAAGTAAAATGACTAGTTACTTAGAAAAGAGGAAGCATTGGAAAAAGCAGAAATTCTAAGCATGTCAGTGAAGGTCTGTGCAGGTTGTAAAAGATCACAAAGAATGAATTTATGAAAGAAATTTTGTGTGTAGTCAAGTTGACTATAATTAGAAGGGAATTATTTATATCATTTAAAGATCGAACTTTAATATTAAAAATACACTGATACAAAACGAAAAATGTGGTCTCCTACATTAGAACAATAAGCTTTTCTTGAAATGTTGATCTGCTATTAGTAAAATTTGCAAGTTTTGATTTTTAATTCGCTGCACATTTTTTGTTTTACATTTACATTTAATTTTCTTGATTCAAAGTTTAAAGTCCTGTCTTTTTCATTTAAAATGGTAATTTGCACTTTGGGAGGCTGAGGTGGGTGGATCACTTGAAGTCAAGAGTTTGAGACCTCAACATGGACAAAGCAGAGGAAAAAAAGTGTTTTACCTCTGCTTCAACAATTCGGCTTTGTCAAAGACACCTGCTAATATGTAAATGTGGAAGATGTCTCAGGAGCCATATCACGTCTGTCCCTTGGGGATCCCAGCTATGGCACCGCCTTTTGTATCCACGGAAGAACGAAAGGAGCAGTGGGAACAGGGCCAGGCTGATTATATGGGAGCAGATTCCTTTGGCAACATCAAGAGGAAACTGGACACTTCTTAACCTCCGGTAAAAACACTGCATTTTCCTCTGAACGCATCCACTTCACAAGCCTTGTTTCTGAAACTAAGTATCTAGAGCTGGACTGAGAAAAGTCTTAGAGTTAGCAGAGGTTTTCACTAAAACTCACCCTATGAGAAGTTTTTGTAGGACAACAGGTGAGAACTGGGCAAAAGTTGTGAAGCAGCAATTCTGTTATGTTGACAGTGTTCTTCTTTTTAATCCTATTTAGCTCATTTCAGAGATTCTCGCTTTTGTTGATTGCCAACATACAAGTTAAGGGAAACTCAATATTAAGCTGTTAAAATGGCTATATAAGTTCTTTTTTTTTTTTTTTTT
>NW_016107337.1:11571153-11572194 GCF_001604975.1 Cebus imitator
TGATGAAGATAATGTTTTTATGACTTTTATTTTAAAACTTGTTTTTTTACTTAAATGTTTTGTTTTCCAGATTTAAAGAAATTTTCTCGTAAGCTATCTATAGTTTACAGCAATTTGGTAAAGTAGACTTGTGAACAAAGGTAGAAGCATGTGCTTTTTCTCCCTACTTGATCCCTCCAAAATTCAGAAGTTATTTGTGAGTTTTCTTACGGCAATATGGTTGTTTGCATAAGTTCAGTAAAAATCTGTTCTCACTTTATAACAGGATACAATTGGAAACATGGGTTATATTACCACTGCCTTGACTCAAATATCATATTTGAAAGTGTGAATAGAGCCCTGGTTTCAGGACTTCTCAGCCTGACAGTGACGTGAGTAAATACTGTCACTTCCTGACAGGTCCAGGAACCTTCACACTGTAGCAGAATCTAAAGTCTTCCTTGGTTTTGGCTTCCTAGCCCCAAGAAGTTTTTAAATCTCACATTTCTATGTGATCAATGTAGAGAGAAAATACTTCTAAAAGAAAAACTATAATACACCTGGTATTAGATTGTAGCCCTGTGCATTGTTTTCGAGCTCTTGTTACCTACCTATAGCCAAGATTAGATCCTAAATTCTTCTAGATTCCTCCAATTCAACTTTCTTCCATAAAGATTCTAAAAATAGAGCTGGGTGTGGTGTGGTGGTTCATGCCTGTAATCCCAGCACTTTGGGAGGCCGAGATGGGCAGATCACAAGGTCAGGAGATCAAAACCATCCTGGCCAACATGGTGAAAACCCTTCTCTACTAAAAATACAAAAAATTTAGCTGGGCGTGGTGGTACACACCTGTAGTCCCAGCTACTTGGGAGGCTGAGGCAGGAGAATTGCTTGAACCCAGGAGGCGGAGATTGCAGTGAGCTGATATCGCTCCACCGCACTACAGCCTGGGTGACAGTGCGAGAATCTGTCTCAATAAATAAATAAATAAATATATGTCTTATGCCTGATATATGGACTACATAAAAAGTTCACACAACTGCTCCTTCTCTCAAGAGGTCA
>NW_016107337.1:11574910-11576847 GCF_001604975.1 Cebus imitator
TTTTTTTTGAGATGGAGTCTCACTCTGTTGCCCAGGCTGGAGTGCAGTGGCGCGATGTCGGCCCACTCCCAGGTTCAAGTGATTCTCCTGCCTCAGCCTCTCAAGTAGCTGGGACTATAGGCATGTGCCACCACGCCCAGCTAATTTTTTGTAGTTTTAGTAGAGATGGGGTTTCATTGTATTAGCCAGGATGGTCTCGATCTCCTCACCTCATGATCTGCCCCCCTCAGCCTCCCAAAGTGCTGCAATTGCAGGCATGAGCCACTGCACCCAGCCATGAAACATCTTTTAAAGAGCTTCTCTCTCTTTATTATTTAGGTAGATAGCACTCACCATGAATGGAATTTGCAGAACTGAAAGTTGCTCTGGGTGAGTCAGTAAATGTCAAGTGAATGTAAAGGCCTAGCACATTGCTATACGTTTTTATTTTATTTATTTATTTATTGGCACAGAGTCTCACTCTGTTGCCCAGGCTGGAGTGCAGTGGTGTGATCTCAGCTCACTGCAACCTCCACCTCTCGGCTTCAAGCGATTTGCCTGCCTCAGCCTCTCAAGTAGCTGGGATTACAGGCTCGTGTCACCATGCCCAACTAATTTTTGTGTTTTGGTAGACACAAAATATATTGCTGTTTGTATGTTTATCTTCTATTTTTCTAGCTTACTGAATTATTTTCACCATGTTGGCCAGGTCGGTCTCAAACTCCTGACCTCAAGTGATCCGCCTGCCTCAGACACCCAAAGTGCTGGGATTACAGGCATGAGCCACCACACCCAGCCTGGCTGCTATACAGTTTTATATGACTGACAGCACAGTACATTTATTTATACTAGCATCACCATAAACATGAGTAATCCATTGAACTACAAGGTTACAATGGCTACAATAGCATTAAGTGGTAGGAATTTTTCAGCTTCATTATAATCTTAGGGGACCACGATCATTTGTGCAGTCCATCACTAACCAAAACATTGTTAAGCAGCACATGACTGTCTTTTTGTAATTGGCTTATTTCACTTAGCATAATGTCCTTGAGGTTTATCCATGTTGTAGCATATGTCAGAATTTCCATTCATTTTAGGACTAAATAATATTCCATTGTATGTGTACACCACATTTTCCTTGTCCATTCATCTGTTAATGAACACTTGGGTTGCCTCTACATTTTTGTTATTGTGAATAATGGTGCTATGCACATGAGCATACAAATCATCCTTGAGACTCTACTTTCAACAATTCTTTTTTTTTTTTTTTTTTTGAGATGGGAGTCTCACTCTGTCACCCACACTGGAGGGCAGTGACACAATCTCTGCTCACTGCAATCTCCACCAGCCTGGGCTCAAGCAATCCTCACACCTCAGCCTCCCAATTGACTGGGACTGAAGGATGTGCCACCATGCCCAGCTAAATTTTTGTATTTTTTGATAGAGACAGAGTTTTGCCATGTTCCCAGGCTGATATCACACTCCTAAGCTCAAACAACGTACCCGCTTTGGCCTCCCAAAGTGCTGAGATTATAGGCATGAGCAACTGCATCTGGCCGGAGACCCTACTTTCAATTCTTTTAGGTATATACCCAGAAGTCGAGTAGCTACATCGTATGGCAATTATATATAAATAATAAATATATATAATATGTAATATATATATATGTATGTAAGTATTTTTTTAATAGACACAGTGTCTCACTCTATTGCCTAGGCTAGAGTACAGTGGTGAGATCATAGCTCACTGTAACCTTGATTCCCAGGCTCATGTAATCCTCTGGCCTCAGCTTTCTGAGTAGGCAGTACTACATGTGCATGCCATCACACTCAGCTAATTTTTAATTTTCTTTGTAGAGATGGGGTCTCACTATGTTGCCCAGGCTAGTCTCTAACTCCTGGCCTCAAGCAATCCTCCCCTCCCAGATTTTTTTTTTTTTTTTTTGAGACAGAAT
>NW_016107337.1:11577802-11579523 GCF_001604975.1 Cebus imitator
TATTCTCCTAAGCCATTTGGCTGGTGGGTCCTAACTGTCAGCTCTTCCTCTGATAGCATCCATAGCATCCTTAGTATAATTCACAAAGCGTCGTTGATGGTAATAAATATAATTTATCTAGTCTACATTTTTATTAATGGTTACCCACCAGAACAATGTAGATTCAAACCCTGCAGCTATTTGATTTCATGCTTTAAATTTATCTGGCACTCCTCGTGGGACTCCAGTGGCATCTATATAAACTTGTGGATCAAAGGACTCGTAAGGAGTGTCTCTTGCTTTACGGTGTTTTGTTTTTACCTTCTCAGACTCATGAAATGTCAGGGTGAAAGGGATAGCCAATTGGATTAGAGCACAAGTACTGCTCCAATTATCTGGCAGAGTGTCCAGTAAAGGTCCTCCACAGTACCACCATACATCCACTCGGGGGATGGTTGAGGGTGGACTGATGGGTAAGGTCTTGGAAGGGCTTGAGTTCTTTGCATCCTTTTATGCTTCCGAGGAATGTCAAATTCTCCCCTTGCCGTAAAAGACATGAAGTAAACTTGGCATTTAGAGGTGGAAGCTGGATTGCCTTCAGGGGCTGACCTGCAGGGTGTCGAACTTCAGTAAACAGCAGAGAGAGAACTCAGCATGAGCTAGGCTGTGGGATTCTGAAAAGAGCTACCATACAGTCCAGACCTGGTCGACAAAGGGACTATCCAAGTGGAAAGGGGACAATCTGGGCCTCTGGTCTGCCGTGCGCACAAGTGTATCAGTTGCTCTTATTCGAGGTGCAGACGGAATATTTAATCCATTCCAGCCAGGCATTTGCATTGTTTCAATGGCTGAGGTCTGCCTTAGATCTTCTACTTTTACAATAGACAGCTTAGTTATATCATCAGATGCAGGAACAACCAGTGTCCTGCCTAAGACTGAGACTACTGAAATCGGAGAAGAAGGGGAAACAACGTGTATCTCAAAAATGCCTAAGGGATCCTTTCCATTTACATAAATCCTTATACTATAGAAGCAACTAAGGGCAGGCCTAGAGTCAGTTAAGGTGGAAGTGGTGACAGAGAGGACAGGGTTGCATAGATAAGACTGACAGTTGGAAGGGGCAGTTCCTTTAGTGAAATAGAGGAGGGGTTTAAATCAGCGAAACCTCACCTGTGGAAGTCTAACCTTGGTCCTGAGTGGTCTAAAAAACATAGACTCTGTCTAAAAAAAAACAACAACAAAAAAAGAACATAGTATAGTCTTAACTGCTACAGGGTTGCCAGGTTGTAGGAACAGAAAATTGGCCTCTTGGTTGCAAGTGATCACAGGATAGGAACCAGGAGTGGCTGTATCAATTAGAAGGCCAGGGCATAAATACTTATTTGAAAAGGTTAGCTATTGTTGATCGTTTACACCTCCACAAGGTATGACAGAACAAGTATCAAAGGCAATGGTCTGAGGTGAGTCAGACTTAGTTACATTAATAACAAAGGTGCTAGTAACGAAATAAGAAAAGGAAAAGAAGCAATATAAAAGGTATATGAAAATTAAACTTTCTTTAATTTCAACTGGGTAGGGCTTGACCTCAGAATGATAGCCCATGATTCTGTGATGATGATGCTTTCTTGACTCCAGTATGATGGGTCCACCCCTTCTCTGCTGTACGAACAGCAGTCTTGGTCGTTAGGAACACGAGGTAGAGTTCTTCCTAGCCTGAGCTTCTTTTTTTTTTTTTTTTTTTT
>NW_016107338.1:0-1554 GCF_001604975.1 Cebus imitator
TGTTTGTGTGTTGTTTTTTTGACAGTCTCACTCTGTCACCAAGGCTGGAGTGCAGTGACTTGACCTTGGCTCACTGCAACCTCTGACTCCTTGGTCAAGCAATTCTTGTGCCTCAGCCTCCTGAGTAGCTGTGATTGTAGGCGTGCACCACTGCGCCTGGCTAATTTTTTGTATTTTTAATAGAGACAGGATTTCAGCATGTTTGCCAGGTTGGTCCCGAACTCCTGATGTGAAGTGATCTGCCCGCCTCAGCCTCCCAAATTTGTGGGATTATGACGTGAGCCACCATGCTCGGCCTGGAAGCATCATTTCTAAAACACATGTCTAAAAGGTTTATATTTAAAACTGCCAAGTGTCATCTATATTCAAAAGGGCAACAGAAAAAAACAACTGAATGTGACTTCTGATAAGCTGCTTGTTCTAGGGATACTCTATTCTAGCCTGCTCCCTTCCTAGTTTATTTATCTAAGCATTTCCTCACACCAACTTCATTTTGCCCTGTTCTGAGTGAATTTCACTCTGTTGTTTTTCTGCTTTTCTTCTAAAATTTAAAATATACTTTTTTTTCTCTTGAGATCTTTGTGTAATTCACCAGAGCATATCCCATGGAGAAGTGTAGGGGACCGTGTCTTTCTGCTTTCATTTACAATCCCAAATTCCTTACCCTGGCATATCTGCCTCATATCCCGGTACTCTTCATTTTCTCTTTCCATCTAGTTCAGAGAGGAATCTCCAAACCGTGAATATTAAATTGTTTGTGTGTTTCAGACAGGGTCTCGCCTTGTCACCCAGGCTGAAGTCCAGTGTTGTGAACGTGGCTCACTGCAACCTCAACGTCCTGGGCTCAAAAAGTCAACTGATCCTCCCACCTCAGCCTCCTAGTACCTGTCATGCCCCCACACCTGGCCAATTTTTTTTTTTAATTTGTAAAGATGGGGCCTTGACATGTTGCCCAAACTGATCTCGACCTCCTAGGCTCAAGCAATTCTCCCATCTCGGCCTCCGAAAGCACTGAGATTGCAGGCGGGAACTACCATGCCCAGCTGAATATTAAAAACATCACTATACATCACTAAATATAAAATAGTAAAGTTGAAATATTAGAGAGGGAGATGTCCTCCCAAAGTGCTGCGATTACAGATGTGAGCCACCGTGCCTGGCTGAATGTGTAAGACATCACTAAATTTAAAATAGCGAAGTTGAAATATTGGTGGAGGGAGACTATTACTCATGAAACGCCTCAGAATACGTTGCTGGTTTTCTAAGTCACGTAGGTTTTCTCTCTGTTTCTGTCGAAACAAACGCCCTCAAAAAGTGTCCGATTTCATTTTCTGTACGTGTGCCCTTTAAGACTCAGCATTAGAAAAGAAAGGGGCAAGAGGGAGTAACCAATCTATTATCCTAATGTAAGAGATGAGGAAACAGATTTTGTGAGAAAATAAAAGAGTCCTCTAAAGTCACACAGCTAGTAAATGTCAAAGCCAAAACTGACATGATGTCTCTAGATTTCTACTTGAATAGTTTCCCTGTTATTCCAAAGTGTTTGGGACTATA
>NW_016107338.1:3394-5451 GCF_001604975.1 Cebus imitator
GCTTCTTTTGAGACATCGTGAACTATCTTGGCCTGATAGGTTTTGTGGAGGAAATCAAAGAGGGGTGTGTGAAAAAGGCAGTGTGGTGAGTCGTGCTGTGTGCTCAAAGAAAGAGAGAGATGTCTGCAGTCAGCTCAAGTTGACCTGGATTGCCTTGGTTTGTGTTTTCCTAGTTAGTGCTTTTCTCACTAACCTCTCTTATAACTGTGATAAATGAGTTAGGACTGAGTTGCTGATGAATTCTGTGTGGAATACACTGGTTTGGGGGAGGAAATCTATGGATATAATATTTTTCCTTGGTGCTAGGATATCAGAGGTACCTGAATTGATCTTTATTTATTTATTTATTTTTTTGAGATGGAGTCTTCCCTCTGTCACCCAGGCTGGAGGTCAGTGGCGTTGTTTTGGCTCACTGCAACTTCTGCCTCCCGTGTTCGAACCATTCTCCTGCCTCAGCTTCCCAAGTAGCTTGGACTACATGTATAAGCCACCATGTCTGGCTAATTTCGGCACTAAGTTTTGTATTTTTAGTTGACACAGGTTTTCACTACATTGGCCAGGCTGGTCTGAATCTCTTAATCTCGAGTGATGCACCCACCTTGGCCTCCCAAAGTGCTGAGATTACAGGCTTGGATCACTGGGCCCAGTCAGAATATTTCCTAATTTAATGTCAAATTTGAATGTGGACTGGGTGCAGTGGCTCATACATTATGGTATTTTAATTATGTTACTCATAATCCATTAAATTCCCTCTGGCCGCTAGAAAATAGAATGTAAGTATGCATAAATTGACTGGGAGAATCTGTGTTCCAGATACATTGTAATTTAAGAATAGTTGCTCCTTTTGTATAAAAATAGAGGACATACACATGTGTGAAAGTAAATATACACAATATGCAAAATGTGAGTGTCAGCACTTGTAAATATCTAGAAGAACACACAAGGAGTGGGAGGGGTGCTCAGGGGAGGTACAGGGCAGGGACAGAGGGACTTCCCTGTGCCACACTGTTTGAATTCTGAAGGGTGCATACAGGCCCTCATTGACCTGTGCTACCCTTCCTCTGGCTAAAGAGGGCGATGTAGCCACCAAAGTCTTGTGTACAAATCAAGCCTCTCAGTAAGCCTGCGTGGTTACGCCCTCACGACCGAATTGCCTAGTAGCGAGACGCCGGAGCTCTGCGTGGGTGGCTTCCGAGTCTCTTTTGGTCTAGCGTCTTATCCTGGCACTGAGGGCACTGGACTGGCACTTTTGGCTGGCTTGGCATTGGGTGGGCGGCTTTTGGGACCCACATGAGCAATGGCATCATTCCCGCAGTGTTTGGGGTCCAGGAATTGACTTTCCTGGATGCTCCTCGTCCAAGAATAAGAGCAGAAACCACATCCCAGAAAGGTAATATGTCTTGGTCCCTTGGCATGGCCTTTCCAGCTCACGGCTTCTGGGCGTGGGCTTCGTCTTTTGTGGTCTCTGCATCTCGCTTTTGCTGTGACAAGTTGGCTTGTCCGCCCCTTGCTTCGAGGCTTTGACCCTCTTTGCCACCTGCTGTAGCTGAAAGGGGCAATGTCTGTGATGTCTTGTGATTTCTCCTTATTCTTGTAAAAGCGAGGTTCTGGCCATTGGTCTTAGGCGAAATACGGAAGGATTGCTTTAAGGCAGGACTGTTACTTTTGGGGACACTCCTTAATTCCCCAAATAGAACCTCCTGAATTCCTTGGTACTTGGCATGGAAAGTGTAATTATTTGAGAACCCAGTAGTAGCGCCCTAAGATCACACATGGAAAGTGGGTTTGTATTGTTTTCAGAAATCACGAAGAGCATACGCTGTTAGGTCCTAACAGGCCTCATTGGAGAGATGTTCCTTTATACGTACAAATGATTAATTTTGAGACTTTGCACATACGTGCAGTGAACTGTTTTTACTCCTTCAGGCCATCCTCCACCATCTCATACCTCAATAAATCCTCTTCATATCATGTCCTATCTTTTGACTGTCACCTTCTGTAAGCCCCCTAATACAGGTCTTGCCTGACCTATTGCAATTGGGTTCTAATTACTGCAT
>NW_016107338.1:8116-9342 GCF_001604975.1 Cebus imitator
AACCAAGTTTTGCTCTTGTCCCTCAGGCTGTAGTGCAATGGTCTGATCTCAGCTCACCACAAGCTCCTCCTCCCCATTTCTAGCAATTCTCCTGCCTCAGACTCCCAAGTTATTGGGATAATAGGTGTCCACCACCACACCCAGCTTACTTTTTTGTATTTTTAGTGGAGACAGTGTTTCACCATGTGGGTCAGGCTTGTCTGGAACTCCTGACCTCAGGTGACCTGACCCTGTGGACCTCCGAAAGTGCTGACATTGCAGGTGTGAGCTGCTGAGCCTGACCCAAACTGTTCTTCACAACAACAACAACAACAGCAAATCTTTTCTTTTTTTTTTTTGAGACAAGTTCTTGCTGTGTCACCAAAGCTAGAGTGTAGTGGCACCATCATAGCTCACTGCAACTCAGCCTCTCAGGCTCATTCAGTCCTTCCACCTCAGCCTTCCTGGTAGCTGAGACTACAGGCGTGCACCACCATCCCCAGCTAATTTTTTTATTTTGTATTTTTTGTTTTTGTAGAGGTGGGGTTTCGCCATGTTGTCTAGGCTGTTCTTGAACTCCTGGTCTTAAGTGATTCACCTGCCTCTGCCTCCCAAAATTCGGGGAATACAGGCATGAACCCCTGCACCTGGCCAAGAAGAAATCTTTTTAACAGGTAATTACTAAAAATTGAAATAGAATTGGAATTGGAATATTGCTCATGAGCATTGCTCTTAACATTGTTTTAAGAGTAAAAAAGGGCTCGACATGGTGTCTCACACCTGTAATCCCCACAATTTGGAAGGCTGAAGTCGGCCTGATCACTTGAGGTCAGGAGTTCAAGACCAGCTTAGCCCACATGGAGAAACCCTGCCTTTACTAAAAATAAAAAAATTAGCTGAGCATGGTGGCAGGTGCCTGTAATCCTAGCTACTTGGGATGCTGAGGCACAAGAATGGCTTAAACTAGGAGGTGGAGGTTGTAGTGAGCAGAGATCGTGCCACTGCCCTCCAGCAAGGCGACAGAGTGGGACTCTTTGTCTCAAAATCAATAAATAAAATTTAAAAAAAATTTTTTTAAGAGTAAAAATGAATTCCTTTTTGTCTGTAGTATGAGGCTGCACATGATCTGGGATCCTCTGTCCTTCTCCAGCCCCATCTCTTGCCACTCTTGCTGGTCCTCACTTTCTGTGCTTCAAATACACAGAATTAACTGTAGTTAATTCTTTTTTTTTTTTTTTTTTTTTTTT
>NW_016107338.1:9497-32071 GCF_001604975.1 Cebus imitator
TTTTTTTTGGTATTATTAGTAGAGTTGGGTTTCTCCGTGTTGGTCAAGCTGGTCTTGAACTTCCAGCCTCAGGTGGTCTGCCTGCCTCGAGGCGTGAGCCACCGCTCAAGGCTAACTCATGCTGCTTTTCACTGTAATTCTTAGCATTATTAAGTGAAGTTCACAGTCCTTCTTCCAGCAGGTTTTCTCTTAACACAAGGCTAATTTTTTGTATTTTTGTGTTTTTTTTTTTTTTAGTAGAGACAGGCTTTCACCATGCTGGCCAGGATGTTCTTGAACTCTTGACCTCGCGATCCACCCGCCTTGGCCTCTGAAAGTGCTAGGATTACAGGCATGAGCCACTGTGTCCAGCCAACCCTATCTCTTAAAAAAAAAAAAAAAAAATCCAGGCGTGGTAGTTCATGTCAGTAGTCCCAGCTACTTGGGAGGCTGGGGTGGGAGGATTGCTTGAGTCCCGGGGGTGGAGGCTATAGTGAGCCATGTTTGTGCCATTGCACTCCAGCCTGGATGACACAGCAACACCCTGTTTCAAAAAAAAAGAAATATTGATAAGCACCAAATATGATAGGCACTCCACTTGGAGCTGGAGATACAGTGGTGAATAAAATCTGGGAGTTTACAGTCTGATTAGGAGACTAACATAAAACAAATACAAAAATAAATATATTGAAGTGGGCTTATTTTTTTCTTTGTGATCATTCTGGAAGAAAAGATTCTACATTCCAGGAGAATGGAAACTTTCCTTTCAATCTCATTGTATGTTAGCATCACAGGACTTTAATAAATGCCTAATGTAATACAGGATTTTAAGCACATATTTGCTCTAATTTCATTCTCTCTGACAGAGTTTTGAAAATAAACTTGTTCCAGAAGAATGCTTTTCCGCTTTCGATCTTTTTAACAAAATCTGAGAACAAAATGAAGAACTTGGACTGATTACTGATTTAACCTATACTCAATGTTATTATAAACCGGAGGTAAGTGGAACCCTCAATAGAAAAGTTATTTATTCTGATACAAAAATAATTTATAGTAATTCAGTAATAATTCAGTAATCATCTTGTACTAATGTGAAGCCTGGCCTTCTTTGATGGGTAGTAAGGTTAAAAGAGAACCAAGTGATTTCCTTAATTATGTTTTTAATTACTGTCTAAAATGAAATTGAAGACATGAAATGAACTAAAATATTTGGCAGTAGGATGTGTGTGTGCCTAAGAAATTCTATAAACTTCCATATTCTATATTTTGAAAATGAAGTAAACTTACTAATACTAGCAGTGGCCCGAGGAAAGAAAGGAATATCCAATATGTCTTAGCACTTATTTTAAGCAGTTGCTTGCGCATGTGTAAGCATCATGGTAAAAGACAGTTCTCTAAGTTTATGATTTCTTTCCCAGTATGTGTTGATACAATACAAAGATTCATATATTCTGTTTGCCCCATTTAGCGTGTTGGTGTGAAGGAGTGATCCTTCTTCTGACCAATTCCATGGCTTTTGGAAACAATAACATCTAATGTTAGTTAATATTTGTACAGCAGTCTGCCATTTAAAAAGTACTTTCTGCTGGGTGTGGTGGCTCACTCTTGTAATCCCAGCACTTTAGGAGGCTGAGGCGGATAGATCACCTGAGGTCAGGAGTTCAAGACCAGCCTGGCCAACGTGGTGAACCCCATCTCTGTTAAAAATGCAAAAAAAATTAGCCAGGTGTGGTGGCACACGCCTGTAATCCCATCTGTCAGGGAGGCTGAGGCAGGAGAATTGCTTGTACCTGGGAAGCTGAGGTTGCAGTGAGCCAAGATCATGCCACTGCACAACAGCCTGGGTGTCAGAGCAAGACTCCATCTCAAAAAATAAAAAAGTACTTTTACATGTATTATCTTATTGAATCCACTCAACAATCCTGTGCTTATGAAGTAGCAGTTGTACTAACATCTTCTGTTGAGTGCTTTTTCTGTGCTAAGCTCAGAGGAGAAATGGTTACAATTAATACATAATTTTACAGAAGATAAAACAGGCTCAAGAAAGGATGACTTAAAACTTAAATTTAGTTCTTTCTCTTTTTTTTTAAATTGAGGCACAAATTGAGTCCCTATTTTTGGAGAGTTGGAGCTTCTTAGATTGTCTCCTGAGTCCTTTTGACACAACCTAGTAACCTTTGATCACGCTTTTTTTTGCTGTTTATGTGAAAAAAATTCTAGCCTTATCTTGTTCATTTCCTGACCCACCCTGAACTCAGCCATTTTCCCAAGGAGCTTTTGATTCCTTTTGGTGGCAATGATATTTAGAGATTACAGTCTGAGTGCTAGAGGTGCTCAGTGCTTCTATGCTCATTGTTTCCTGTCTCTTTCTGTGGACAGTACTAGGAAATATGTTTGTTTGTAATGTAAGATACATCATGAGTTCATGCTGATACCCTCCATTTAAACCCAGAACTTCAGTTCTAAAAGAACTGAAAGTAAGGATTTAAACAAATACTTGTACACCAGTATTCACAGCAGCATTTGTCAAATGGCCAAAAGGTGGAAACAACACAAGTGTCCATCAATATGTGAATGGATACACAAAACATAGTATATGCACACAATGGAATATTACTCAGCTAAAAAAAGAATAAACTGAATACATGCTACAATATGGATGAGCCTTAAAAATCATGCTTAGTGAAATAAACCAGACACAGAAGGACACATATGCGATTCCACTTGTATGAAGTACCTAGAATAGACAAATTCACAGAGACAGAAAACAGACTAAAGGATCTAGGTGGTGGGGAGAAAAGGGAATTATGGTTTAATGGTTAAGAGTCTTTTTGTCAGGGATGATCAAAACGTTTTGTGTATAGACAATGGTGATAGTTACACAATACTAGGAATGTAATGCCACTGAATGATACACTTTCGGTGGTTAAAATGATTTTCATGTAGCCTCTTCTGTCTTTTGTCTGTATCTATCTGTATCTGCTTTTCTCCCACCCAAGAATATCAGTTCTCAACAGTGCCTGGAATTCACTCTATCTGACAATTCAAATCCAAGTTCTTCTGACTCTATTCTATTCTTCTACTTAAGTCGTAGCTGCTTTATGCAGGCACTGGCCCTTGAATTGTAAAATATTAAATGGAACTGTTTATATAATTTATAGTTAAATATGAATTCATTCACATGGAATTTGATTTCAGTTTTGGACATCTATTGACTATGGTGTAGTTTTATTGAAAATCAAGTGATAATTCCTGGTTGAAGCAGTGTTAGAAAAAATGGCTCTTTTATCGGAATTGCATATTCTGATATTGGTATATTAAGTTTATCATAGTCTCTTGGCTTATATTCTGGGTCCCCTAATTACTCTTTAATTCTTTCTCTGCAAATGAAATAATACATATCTTGTATGGTTTTGCTTTATAGGATTTGCCAGAAACTATTCCTTACTTAAAAATATTTACAGTTAGTTGGGCATCAAGTGCCTGATGATGAGACTATCTTTAAGTTCAAACACACTGTTAAAGCATTTTTGAAAGAAAATAAAGATAACGGTGAGTTTTTGTTCGGCTTATTGGAACTTTGGTGTGCTATGAATGGGGTTGGGAAATTTTTGGTATTTTTTATAGTTGTAACCTTAGACCTGTTGTATTTAATAATGCTAAGATGATGAAAATATCAGATAGTGCTAACAGGGTAAGATGATTAGGAATGGGACAGACCCCTAGAAGGAAAACAAGAAGGAGTGCACCAGTGGAATTGCCCCTTTGTCATACATATTTAAGATATTTCTGCTGTTTTTCCACTTTGAGTACAAATGAGGAAGGATACCACCACCTCTTATTCTTCATGGGGGAGAACATAAGCCAAAGGCTGATGCTTTCTTGTTCCTGCTTTAAGATTTACCTTACACTATTGAAAATAGAACCTAACAGCCTCTTTATCTTAAGGATCCAGTTGCCTTTTTCTGGCATCTACCTACCAAAAAAAACGGGTAACTAACAAAATTTAAGACTGAAGAAACTTTTGTGTTTGGAAAGCCACTGACACCCACAGGACAAAGCCTTCATTTTGCCTTTTTTCAAATTTAGCTTGAGGAGTGTACACTCTTACATAAATCTAACGTAAATATTCCTTTTTAAAAAATGTGATGGCATAGTGGAGACAGAATAGAGACAGAGGTGGGAAGATAGGGAATGGAAGGTGAGAGGTAGAGACTGGGTCAGTGGGTTTGAAGATAAAATTTCCAATTATAACCCAGTCAGTCACTTAATGTAGACACTAGCTTTTGATTATGTTAACAGATCTTCGTTGTTCACAGATCTTCCCCTGTACTTTAACTTTAAAACTTGAGAAGTTTGGCTTTCTCATTTGTATACGTTGTTGTCACAGAAATACCACCTTTTAAGATATGAGGGTACAGCTGATGGCCTATTCACTGCTTCCAGGCTCGTTAGTGTGAAACTTTTATATAGCGCCTCATCTGTTCTGTGAGGGCTAGGAGGTCCTTATGAATACATGAGAACACATTTTTAAATCTTAGTTGTTCACATGTTACATTGATTGCCGTCAGATGGATAGACTGAACTCCATGTTGGTCTTCTGCCTGAGTTGTGCTGGCTGGCAGAGTCTTACAGTACCTACTTCCACAGCAGGCGTGGGACCTTGTTTGTAATCAGTTTGGCTACCTCTGCTGTAATCCCTTCCCACAGATACCAGGCTCACTGATAAAAAGAGGACACTACACCCTCCACTCTCTTCTAGAACTGGTGGAGACTCAAAATAAATTGATTCAGTAAACATGGAGATCCTTTTAGATTTGTTGTTAGATCGGACTACATTCACGCTTTCCTCTGGTCTTAAATTTTTTATTAAATAAATAAAAGATTTGTTGTTAGAATGTGAGGACACAGAGGTGTTAGCAGTCTTTGTTTTTTATTATAGCAGCTGACAGTTATCTAGGAAAATAAACATGTAGTGCATGTGGTTTAAGATGTGGGGTAGGGCCGGGCGCGGTGGCTCAAGCCTGTAATCCAACACTTTGGGAGGCTGAGGCGGGTGGATCACGAGGTCAAGAGATTGAGACCATCCTGGTCAACATGGTGAAACCCCGTCTCTACTAAAAATACAAAACATTAGCTGGGCATGGTGGCGTGTGCCTGTAATCCCAGCTACTGAGGAGGTTGAGGCAGGAGAATTGCCTGAACCCAGGAGGCGGAGGTTGCGGTGAGCCGAGATCGCACCATTGCACTCCAGCCTGGGCAACAAGAGCGAAACTCTGTCTCAAAAAAAAAAAAAAAAAAAAAAAGATGTGGGTTAACTATAGACAAAAAAGACAGTTCCTTATATTAAAAGAATAAATTAAGTACAGTGAGAATATAGAGGAGAGATTGAAGACAGCCTGTTAGAAGACAATATTCAAGCTGCAGGGAAGAGAATTTTGCCAGGATGAGAAAAGTACAGCCCAGTTTTGGGGATTAGGTACAAAAGGCACAAGGCTTAAAGCCATGGAGAGGCAGCCTCATGTGTGACTAGAAATAGTGTGAAAAGCCATGGAGTTCATGTTAATTTCCAAAACAAATTAAATTATCAAAACCATTAAATAAATTCTTGATTTTTGAATGAAATCATAGCATGGATCATCCCATTTCTGGGCCCTCTCCTAATGATATGCCTAGGACTAATGTTTTTACCCTGCCTAATTACTCTTTTTTCAAAGATTTTTAACTGACAGGATCATGGTCATTTCACAGACAACTACCCAAAAACATCCACAGACAGCGTTACTCCTTCAGTCAATCTGAGACCAGAAAACTCTCCATCCTGCCATCAGCAAGAAGTAGCCAGAAAGAAGATGCCACCCCTCATCCTTTTTATAAACATAGGGTCTGGATTAACAGAGCAGGAGCATCACCATCTTGGACAAGCACCACCATTTTAAAGTTCCCCTTGATCAACAGCCTAATTCCAACCCAAAGGCCATCATCCTAATGGTTAATGCCAGCATGCCCATGTACCACAAATGACATCTCCAACCAGAAACATTCCAACTCTAAGATAAACCCCTCCCTGACCAGAGACATGCCAGCCCTGAGATAACCTCCCCTCTGGCCGGAGGGATGTCAGCCCAAGGTAACCTCCCCTCTGACCAGAGATATTCCACCTGGCAATAAACTACTTCACACAGAAACATTCCAAACCCATGATAAACTCTCTCACCCTAAAACCCTTCAATGCTCTTAGTCTGTAAGAGAAAGTGCTCCTGACTGCAGTTGGCCAAAGCCCCTCTCAAGTTTATTTCCAAAATAAACCTGTCTTTGACCATTGAGCCACGTTGTATGTTTCTTTTCTCTTTCTTTAACTCTTACATCCTGGTCACTCATATTTGGCTCAGAATAAATCTCTGAAAATATTCTACAGAGCTTGACTCTTCATCAACACACAAAAGACCCAAAAAGACTGAATGAAACAGAGCCCCAGAAGCAACCCCACAATCAAACACGAGGGACTCAGATGAGAATGGACAATAAGCTTTTATTGTGTCATTGCACTGGAAGGTTGGGAATTGCTTACTGCTACAGCAGAGTGGACTCTATTCTAACCAATACACAAAGAAAGAGATCACAGGCCCCCTGCCTGAGCAGAAGGGAGGTGGTAGATGAAATGAACTCTAGGAACAGCCACTAGCCTCCGGCTCATGGTGTGGTAGGACTGATCCATCTCCTGGAAGCCCATGCCCTGGTAGAGGGCCAGGGCAGAGAACTGCACTGTATTCATGCCAAGGACAACTTCACTATAGCCCTGGTCCCGGGCAAATGGGAGGACAGTCCTGACCAGGGCTTTTGCTCTCCTCCTATGACGGTGCTCAATATCCACAAAGAGGTGAAGCAGCCGCAACTGCATCTCCCTCAAGGTGGGATCGTCAACGGGCAGAGCTCCCACCATGCCCAACACTTTCTCTTCAGACTCAGCCACCAAGAAGCAGGAGCCACGCTCACTCAGGTAGGATTTGGTGATGTCAGACATGTCTGTGAGCAGTGTCCTGTCTTCATACTTCCTCCAGGGATATTTGGCAAAGAACCACAGGGCACAGAGGAGGCTGAGGCTGAGGCTGAGCACCATGAGGAGCCAGGAGCCAGAGAGCAGGAGTTGTGTGAGTGGCCCCCCGGGTAAGAGCACAAGTGCTCGGGGCAGCTTCAGCAATTGGAGGAAGGTGGTCAAGGTGTGCTTATTCACCCCCGTGAAGAAGAAGCCCACGACACACTTGCGGTCGCGCTCTCGGTATTTGCGGATGTGATAAGGAGCCGTGGACAGACTTCTGTGTCTGAAATCTCAAAGTTCAGAAGAGAGAGCTAGACTCCCTGCACACCATTACAGCAGTCCTGAGGAAGAGAGAGGAAACCAGGTGAATGCCTGCATGGCTTCCAGCCTTCCAGGAACGGGAGACCTGCTAAAGGGCATGTCTTTCTGCTTTTGCCCATGAGGAAGCAGGCCTCTGCCACTGGGAGAAGGTAGGGTCAGAAAGACCTGCACTGGAATCTGGTTCCATCCCTTTTTAGCTGGGTGACCTCGGGCATGTTGCTTACCCTCTCTGAGCCTCCGTTTCTTCATCTATAAAGCCTTGATAGATGAACTACTCACCCCTCCTCCCTCTTTTCCCCTTTCCTGGATCTCTCAGGTTCTTGGTGCATTGAGGGGGCACCTACTGCAGGCAGGCCACATATCCAACCCCTTTGTTCTTTCTCCAAGGACCATACATTGCAGAAAACCTGTATCCAAACACGAGTTTCAGGAAAGACACCTTCTCCCTTGATAACAAATGTTTAGGTTGCTGAGAAGAGCATAAGGGCCAAGCACAAAAAACAGCCCAGCCTCCAGATCCCAAGGAAGGTGCAGGCTGAGAACCCTGTCCTTCCACCCATGTCCCCTCACCTGTCACCACAAGAGACTTGAGTGTCTAGGGATCCTCAGCTCTCAGCCGCTCACTGGCATCAAGAAGATAGTGTCCAGGGCCCAACCACCCCTGGAAAGCAGGCTAGCTGCCCCCTCATTGGTTGGCTCCTGAATTTTTGGTAATCATAAACCCTGGGGTCAAATTGCTGGGCTGTAACACAGCAGGGAGTGCATTCCCAAGTGCATTCCTCTATGTGGTCGCAGGGAATGAGCCCAGGGTAGGAGAGCCTGGCAGGCTGAGGGTCTGCAGTGTGCCAGGCCTGGGCTTGGCATGAAGGCACCAGATGTCAGAGGTGTGGCTGCCACCCAAGAGGACACACCTGATGGGGCTCCGGGAACAGGACAATGGTGGAGATGTCACATCCAGAATAACTGTTAGGAGGGTGAACTTGACAGGAGTTTTACATCGCAGGAATCAAAAAGGCACCTAAAATTACCTTAAGTAATAGAGGTGCAGGAAACCACAAACTCTAGGAAGACAGACAGGGTGGCCTGAAAGTGGGTTTGATCTGGTGTTTTTCTGCCATTCTGTGCGTGGCATCAGCTTTCTCATGAGACTGGCACTGTATAGGACTTGGGTGTTTGCCAGCCCAGTTGAAGCTATGTGCTTCATTGCTCACCACCAGCAGACAGGTGGGGGCTATCACCCGCAGTCCAGGTGACAGAGAAGGTTTACATGGGGACTCAGTCACACTTTCTGGGGACTAGATGTACATTTCATAGCAGGAGCCAGGTTATACTAAAGAGGCCCTGGCCCAGGGATACCAGCACCCCATAGAGATGGAGATTTCAGGAAGCTCAGGGGCTCAAGAGCTGAGTGGCAGTGAGCACTGCCCACAGAGGGGTCGCTCTTGAGTCAGGAGGGGTGGGAAACAGGTGCAGATCGGCAGCTGAAAGAGGTCCACCCAGGTGAGCACAGGTGAAACTGATGGTGGACAGAGGAAGAGTGTGCTGATTGGGAGGGGAAGGTGGAGCCTGTAGCCAGTTTGGGAATTCCCAAGTTGAGCAAAAGGTGTGCCAAGTCCTCTGGCTGGGCTTGTTAACAAAAGCACCTAACTCTTAAATTATCTGTAAGAGGTTTCTTCTGAGCCAATTAATGGCCATGGCCTGGGGAAGTCTCAAAGGGTCTTGAAAAAGTTTGCCCGGGACAGTCGTTTTATAGATTTGAGGGGACAGGAATTGGAGTAACATCATAAATCAACCCATGGAAGGTGCACATTGATTCGGCCTAACAAGGTGGGATATCTTGAAGTAGGGTGGGGGAGGTTGTTATAGGTCACAGGTGGATTTTAAGATTTTCTGATTGGCAATTGGTTGAAAGAGTTCAGCTTTGTCTAAGGACATAAAGTCAGTACAAATGAATGCTTCAGTTCAGAGAGAGAGTCTGCCTCTGCCACATGATGCTGTCCCAGATTCAGGGAGGTAAGTCAGCTACAGTATTCTGGGTCAATTTAAAACCCACTGAAAGAGACTCCATGGTTTCTAGGTGTATGTTAATTTTTGCTTAGCATGGCCTCTCATGTTGTACATAATCTAATCTGTACCTGATTGTCACAGAGTCTGTTCTGAATAATCTAATGATACCTGTTTTAGCATTCTTGCTGGTCAGTTTCGGGCCCCATACTCCAAAGTACAGGCTCTCATAAGGCTTCTCTTCCATCATGGCCAGGAATTTATTTTTTCAGGTTTCCCTAGGGTCCCCTTGACTAAGAGGGGGTCTGTTCCATTGGCTGGGGTCTCAGGATTGCAGGCCTTAGGACAGCCTCACAGCATGGTGCAGGGCGCTTGGCTGGATTTTCCTGAACCCTGAACTCCATGGTTCATGGGATAAGGGAACTGTGGGCCACCTGGATTCGGCTGAGATTCTTTCCCCAGGTGCAGGTGCAAGAGGGGAGGACAGGATGCTTTGGGGTCAGGGACAGAGGCTCCTGTCACTGAGACTTTGTACTCCTGGGAAGAGACTATTTTTGCAGTTCATCTGCCTCTCTGCAGTGCTGATGTGTAGCCCCAGCAATTCCAGTCCACTCTTGGCAGCCAGCCTTGAACATAGAACTGACCAGCCACATGGAAAACCTGAAACAAAGCCTCTAAAATGCAGCCTTTCAAAAATGCTCACCAGAGCTGTGTGTGGTTGCTCACACCTATAATCCCAGCAGGTGGATCACCTGAGGTCAGGAGTTTGAGATCAGCCTGGCCAACGGAATGAAACTTCGTCTCTACAAAAAATATAAAAATTCTCTGGGTGTGGTGACATGCACCTGTAGTCCCAGCTACTTGGGGAAACAGGCAGGAGACTCATTTAAACCCAGGAGGCAGAGGTTGCAGTTAGCCAAGTTAGCACCACTGCACTCCAGCCTGGAAAAGAGAGTGAGACTCTGTCTCAAAACAAAAAACAAAACAAAACAATTGCCAGAGTTTCTTAATCAGACTTGGCGTAGCCAGTGAGCTACTGCTGCCTGCCGTGACGTGGGTGCTGTTTTTCCCACTAAAAACCCAGAACTCTGCCTCGGGAGACAGGGCTCAGCTGCAGCCTCCTCAGCTAACCGTGAAGGGCTGTGTGGGCACCTCAGGGGCTCCTTAAACCCACAGTGGTGTGCAGATATGTGGGCTCACTCTCTACATCAGATCTCCAAAGGTGTCTGCGATCCCAAAAGGTTGGAAACTATTAAACTTGATCATTTCCGAAATGTCTTCCAGTTAAAAAGTCCTCAGTTCCAGTTCATTTTCAATTCCTAAATAAAGGGATGGGTCCTGGAGCTTCCCGGGAAGCCAGCCTGCAACTGAGCACTTGCTGCAGATAATGCCGGAAGTGCAAACCCAAAGATGTGTGTGTCTGGCCTGCATGTGGAAGCTTTCATAGTCAGGTCTTGCTTTGTGACAGTGAGGGGTGACCAGGGAAGCCTATGTGAGGGGCAGGGAGAGACCAGCAGCCCAGCCTGGGGAGCTGCCTTAACCACAGCTCACCTCACTTCCTCAGAGCTAAGGTTTTCTTGAAGGGCATATGCAGATTTATAAAAATGCTAAGCAAGCTGGGTAGTTTTTTTTTTTTTTTTTTTTTTTTTAGCATATGGAAAAAAAACAAATTTTCATTCCAAAGACCCTGTGTTGGGCTTGGAAGAACTGGTGGCACAACTGAGGAGTCCCGGAACACTGCTCTCAGAAACAGTGTTAGGGCAATTAAAAAAATTAAAAAGACAACAAAGAGGCTTAATTCTCCCTGTTAAGAACAAGGGAAGCGGTGTCCTCTCTCCCTTTTCTTAGACCGTTTTCTTTGGAAAACTTGTCATTGTAAATCCTTCCTCTGCTCCTTTGAGGGGCATGCAAAGCTTTTTGACAGTGAAATAAGCCTCTCCTCAGCTTTGCAACCCAGGGCTGTGTTCCTGAAGGACCTGGGAGTCCAGTCTTTGAAATGCCATCATCAGAGCAGCCAGGGCCCTATCTGCCAGCCTCGGTGGGAGCCTACCATCTGCTCTGAGTGGTAAATCTACCTCCTGACATTAAGAGTTTATTTTCCTTTGTAACAAGGTAATTAGTAAACACAGGTGGTCAGGTAAATTGGGGTTGAATCTCCAATGAAATGAGTGTCACCAAAGGTGCTGTGCAATCCCCTGACTAAGCATGGCTTTTCTTGAGAGTGTGCAGTGTGCAATGGGTTGGACCCACTGGCTAGTTTAGCGATGAGATTTCTGTCTTTGCAGCGCCTTGGCAGATCATTGCTTGTGATGTGCATCTCACTCTGGGTTAATGCCTCTTTGGTGATGAAAGTGTTTTCTTCTTTTACCTCTGCAGAGGCTTACTGGGATAGATTGATTGTAATTCTATTTTTGCACCACTAGAGGACAGACTTTGGGGTTAGGCAGCTGGGGAGGAGTTTAGAACCTACGCCTAGGCCTTCCACACTCCTCAGGCACCCAGTTCATCAGTAGTAGAACTTAAACCCAGGACTTCCTGGACTCCATACTGACTGGAAAAAGGAATTCATTCTCTTTCATTGCTGACACTCCTGGGTGAGTGTGTGTAGTAGTTACACTTTCCCCATTCCACCTTGTGCCTCCTTCCACTACAGGGGACCCCAAGAGGCCTGGCCCTGCTTGCTCAGTGCACCCCTGAAAAAGGGAGCCTGGGAGATGAGGATCCTGCCAGGGGCCAGGTGTTGGTCAAGGTGAATATGAACATGGAGGAAGAAGATGGAGTCCTCCCCTGATGGGGTCAGGGATGTGGTGGGAGTGCTCAGGAAGCCATGGCTCCCGGCTGGGGCCAAGGACCTTCCTCAGCAGCTGGAGTCTGACTTCTTGGGGTTGTGTTCTGACTCCCCTTCCCACACAGGCTGTTTCCTTCTAGAGGCCCAGGGACAATGGCAGGTTCGCAGTGGCACTGCAAAGGTAGGGTTGGTGGGGGTTCCTGGGGAGCAGTCCTGCTGTGGCCCTGGCTACCCCCTTGCCCAGGCTCCATGTACACCCTGAGTTCCCCTGGCACAACTTTTCTTCTTTCCATGAGGAACACCCTCACTTCCACCTGGGCCTCTGTCAGGAAGAAGGGTGGGAGCTCTGCCAAGGCATCCCTGTGACCACCCGCAGTGGGAGGCATCCGCCAGGCCTCTGCACAGGAGCTGCATGGGCCTTGTGTGTAAAACTGGGGTAGTAACAGTATCTACCTCATGAGGTTGCTGTGAGAATTAAATGGGTTCCTACAAGTGAAAAACACTTAGAACCAGGATCCAGAGGCTTGCAAGGGGTGAGCTGGAGTAGCCATGGTAAGTAAGGAGAGGGAGGTGAACTGATGGATATAAAATCACCAAGGCAAAAATTTAAAAAACAAAAACAGTAAGCAGCTGGGTGGCTCATGCCTGTAATCCCAGCACTTTCTGGGGTGCAGCAGAAGCATCACTGGAGTCCAGGAGTTTGAGACCAGTCTGGGCAACATAGTGAGACCTCATCTCTACAAAAAAAAAAATCACTAAGGCAAGAAACTAGTATACTGTAGGCATTCCATAAGTGTACAATTTTTATTCCAATTATATAAAAATAAAATATATTTGAGTAGAAACAGAACTCTAGAAGACAATAACAAATAATAGTAACTCGTTATCTTTTAAAATAATATGAGGTAGGACTAGAAGTGTTTTTTATACTATTCTTGATTTAAACTTTTCTATAATGCATATATATTAGTTTTATAATCAGGCAAGGAAGATCAATGTTTTCTTTAATGCTGAGAATTTCTGTTAATATTTTTGACATTTCACAAAACATCTTTTGTTGACATTCTACAAATGATACCATCCAATAATGTCCCAATACTTTCTTCTTGTGAAGAGAGTTTATGTTATCTTTAAAAAATGAAAGACAAATTATGACTTGCTGATAGTCATTCACTAATAATTGCCATTATATAAACATGTGTAAGTGAAATCATTCCTCATTCAATCATTGGGTTCATGGTATAACAATGAATGTGATTAAAATATTCAAAATCGATGGCAATTTATTACTTGCATTCCCTTTAAATTGCTGCTATGGAGGCAACTCTCAAGAATATAAAACCAAATTTCTATCCATTGTGAAAGCACATATCTAGATATAACTTCATATTAAACTTATTTTACATTTTAAATATACTATGTAAGTTTGATATTTAAAGGATTCACTTTCTTAATGTGGAGAATGCTTATGTCAGCTGAGTTTGTAATTATATTTTACATAACCCCACACCTCCCAGTTCTTCGTATCTATAATTATTAAGTAATTTAAAAAATTAACTTTCTCAAAAGTTCAAAAAAAAAAAAAAGGAGCCCTGTTGATCAATAGGCAAACATCATCAGCATTACTGCTCATCTGTCACACTCCTTATAAAAACATGGACTGGCAAATCTTTTTGACTCTGTAATATTTGTTATTTCAGGAAGACTTTCCAGAGAAACCTGATGACCTTCTACTTGAGATATCAGGTACTCTTGATTTGTTTTTCTTCCTCTTCAATGTAAACAATTAGAAGTGTCTTTTGCTGAGATACCAAATTTTTTCAAAGCCTCTGAAATCTAAGAGAAAAAAATGAAAACAAACAAAAAAACCAAGATAATTAACCATTATTTCCTATGTCTGAAACATTTCCTCATCTGCCTTCTTCCTTGGTCAGGCTCTTATTTTTCATGTCCTAACAGTTCTCACTGCCTAGGTTTTCACTTCCAATAATTCTTTTCCAACATCCATTGGTACTTCCTTGAAAGCACTACCTACTTAAAGGTACACCTTGTTCCAATGGAATCAGGCCCAGCCTTCTTGGCACTGCATGAAACCACCACCTCCCTCTGGTACCCAGTGGCCCTCCAGCCAGGTGCTTCTGCCTTCTGGCCAGTCTGGCCTTCCTGGTGATCCAGTCACATTTCATGCCCTTCTGGCTTTGGCCAAGCTTTGTCCTCTGCTTACATGTCCCTTCTGCCCATGGCTTCGCTGCTGAACATGTGCTTCAAGCTCCACAGTTCCGATGCCGCTCCACAGTTCCGATGCCACTCCCCACTACACCCTCCTCCGTCCAAAATGAATGGCTTAATTGCATTTCCCATTATATTATTTATCTTAGGGCATTTTAACTTCTATCTTGTTTATCGGGCCTCTCCTAAGGAACAAAATTGTTTCTTCTGCCCCTAGAACTGTAATGGAACAGGGAAAAGTTCAACAGATGTTTACTGAATTCAGGAGTTTCCTGAATTATGTCCAGTGATCTCAAGGAAACGATAATTAGTAAATCTTATTCCAGGTAACGGGCAACTCTATTACCAGGCTGAGATAACTGCATTTTATCAACTTTTCAATCATCTGTATTTTAACCTATGCCACAGGTTTCCTAACTTTTCTCTAGATGACATTAGTACTTAGTTATTCATAGCCGCAATAATACTCAAACCTCATCAGCAAAATTTCAGTGATTTTTTTCATGTGCTACATGTGGGATGTCTTTAGCTCCATAACTTGCATTGAAAACGCATGAATATAAGTATTTCAAACCATAAACTCTTCCTATGTACTGGGTGTGTGAGTGAAGATATGTTAAAGACTGCTGTAGGTACCAGCCAGTTCCTGGTATATGAAAAGGAGGTGGATCCCACACTCAAGGAATTAACAGGAAGAGGGAAAGATATGCATGCCAGCACACAAAATATCTACGCCTAATGTTTTATCATTTAGATTTCTGTCAGCTTCTTAAGCAAAAATACTTGAGGGGTCTTCCTGACCCTATATAGTAAGAACAACAGATAAAATTAACCTCACTTAACTAAATTTTTGTTTACTCACATGTAAACTTAGTAAGAGGCAGGGTTAAACCTCAACTCTCTGTCCAGAGCTCTCTTCACTATTATTCTGGTTTATTACTAACCACTGGCTTGCAGGAATTTAGCCTCCAACCCAACACTGGGGAACATGTATGTTATTATGACAAGGTCAACAGAAATAGGAAAGTCCACATTACATTGTTATTTGGGGAAAGGTTGTAAATAATTTCAGTAGATAGAGTTCTTGTCTTCATTTTTCCCAGTTTGTAGAGGTGAACTGCTTTGTTTGCTGCCACAAGTATCTGAAATGGATCGACAATCTACCAAACAGAGCAAAAAGAATTAATTACACATGGAGAATCTGCAGTGTGTGAAAACACTTGGCAACTCATGGTAACTCCAGTGTCAAGCTGTTTTACCTCATCACAATTCTTACAGTCTATATTTTCAAAACTATTATCCCAAGGGCCTGGGTAGTCACAGAATTTTAAAGCTGCAAGAAACTTATGCAAATAGTAAAAAATTTTAAGTAACATTAATTGAGGGCTAATATTATGGCCAAGATCATATTTTAAACATTTTACTCGTATTATTTTTGTTAATCCTCAAAACTACCCTATGAAATTGATATCAGTAGTAGTAGTAATAGTAATAGTGGTAATATGTAATTGATGAGTAAATCGAGGCAAAGAATGTCTGGGTTTGAATACCATCTCTGTCACCAATCACCTAGGGAATTTAGGCAAGTTCCTTAGCATTTTATTTGTTAGAGACAGATGAAACAGTTCACTTCATAAGGCTGTTGTGAAGATTAAGCGAGTTAGTATATGTAAAGCACTTGGAACAATGCTAGGAATGCAATGCACAGTATATAAAGCTTGGCTATGTCTTGTTCAAAGTCCTAAGTAGTAGGTCTGGGATTAAGTCCTGGTAACATGATCCCACTTTGTGTGTCTGTTGTTTTTTATTTTTTTGAGACAGAGTCTTGCTCCGTCACCCAGGCTGGAGTGCAGCAGCTAAATCTCGGCTCACTGCAACCTCCATCTCCCAGGTTCAAGCAATTCTTGTGCCTCGGCCTCCCAAGTAGCTGGGACGGGACTACCAGCACACACCACCATGCCCACCTAATTTTTGTATATTTAGGAGAGACAGGGTTTCACTATGTTGGCCAGGCTAGTCTCAACTCCTGGCCTCAAGCAATCCACCCACCTCGGCCTCTGTGTGTGCTTTTAACTGCTACACTATGCTTCCTCTGCAGACTGTCTTGTTAAGAACCCCCGTTTTACCGATGAGAAGCTGGAGATACAGGCATTTCCCATGTTAGAGCCAGACCACAACCTTTCCTATTTCCTAGGGCAGGACCTGGCACTTCTGCCTCAATTCACTGTTACAGTGAAGGTTGGCTGCATCTGACTTAGATAAGAATTTTTTCCCTAAAGGTGACAGAATTTTAGACTACCCTACTATAACATCATAAAAATTAATGTATACTTAAATGCTCTGTATAGCTCATTCATTCTTTTTTTTTCTTTGAGACAGAATTTTACTCTTGTTGCCCAGGCTGGAGTGCAATGGTGCTATCTCAGCTCACTAGAACCTCCACCTCCTGGGTTTAAGTGATTCTCCTGCCTCAGATTCCCAAAGTAGCTGAGATTACAGGCTACCACTACCACACCCAACTAATTTTTTTGTATTTTTAGTTAAGACGGGGTTTCACCATGTCGGCCAGGCTGGTCTTGAACTCCTGACCTCAGAAGATCCACCCGCCTCAGCCTCCCAAAATGTGGGGATTACAGGCATGAGGCACCGTGCCCAGCTGGCTCATTCATCCTTATAATTTACATTTACCACTGTAGGATTTATCAGTGATCCATCGATGGTCCCTTCCATGGCCTTTCTTCTCAAATCTCCTGGATTTTTGACATCTTTAAATAACAGAAGAGTCACCCTGCATTCAGGAAATAGGTCCAGCTGATGTGTTAACTGCATTTCACAGATAAGCAGGATTCTGCTGCACACAAAATGAAAAGACCAAGAGATTTCTTTTTGTTTAAGAGTTAACATTAGAACTCATTTCTTAACAACTATTCAATAACTTTGACAGTAACATGATTTAAAGTGTCAAACTAGAAAAGTCCATCGCTAAAGCCCATCTGGCATCCTCATGAAATGCTGTCTTTCTAACCCTGCTGAGCTGTTTCTAGTTTCACTGCCATTCCTGGGGGAAAGCCAAGGGGCCTAGCTGGTTGCTGTTTATTCAGCTAAGGCAGGCTCAGATGCATGCTTGAAGAGCTGCTTCCCCAGCAGACAAGTTGGAGCAGAATGTCAGGAATTTTTTCAACAAAAGGTTATTTAGGTATTAATGAAGCACTACTCTATCTTGGTCTTTTTAATTTCCTGATCTCATCATTTTATTTATATTTTAGCAAGGCCTAGTCATAAGTATTAAGGAAGAAAATAATTTTAAAGAATAAAGTATCACACTTGACCCAAAGATATTCATTCCACAGATGGAAATTAAGCAGAGAGGGTACAATTATTAAATAATCAATATTGCTCCTTTCTTGGACATAAGCTTAACAAGGAAAGGTTATTATATATAAAGACATAAAAGATAACTTGAATAACTAGAAAGACATGATCATATCTTTGAATGGAAAAACTATGTATTACAAAAATTTATTTAAAACAACTTCAGGCAAATTCCTAATGAGATATTTTGGTGGGGGCAATTTGATAGAGTCATTTATCCTTTTACCTGGCAAATTATATTTCTAAAACTCTTTCTGATGGAATTCATTATGAATCCAAGAATTATATAATAAGATGTTGCTCTCATTATTTTAACAGTAAAAAGTTGAAAACAATTTATCTAGCTAATTGAAGGGATTCATTGTGATTTAACAGCCATTAAAACGTGGTCTTGATGGTGTGTAAAAACGGCAATAAATGACATTAAGTAAAAACATCTGATTGGAAAACAAACTGTGGCCAAATTGTGGGTTTTTAAAAAAGCTTTTAAACAATTATTAAAAAGAAAACACACAAACAGGTTAATGTTATCTCTTACTAAGAATTACATATGACTTTTTCTGTTAAAAACAAGAAAAAAAATTTGTGAACAATATCCTGGCACGCAGTTCAATCTTCAGTCATGCTAAGGGGAAAAAAATGGATACAGAAAGAGATAAATAGTAGGATCCCAATTATATAAAAAGATGCACACATTTTTTAAAAACACATGAAGGAAACACACTAATATATGACCATCTTAGGTAGTGATATTCCAAGGTGATTTTTACTGTCCTTTGTACAAAAGAAAGTATTTTGTTATGTATATTCTGAATTTTCTACAGTGAGCATACAAACCATGAGAACACATAATCGGAAAGGAAAAAAAAATGTGGTTTTAACACTGAGTGGGGAAGAACCCTTAGAAAACCTCAAAATGGTTTGTTCTTGTTTAGTGTAATTCACTCACTCAGGCCAGAAACTTGGAATCATCGTTGGGTAGCCAACCTGTCACTCAAATCCTGTATCTAATCCGTAAAGTCCTGAATTTTCACCTCCTGAATATACTTTTGATTCGTCCACTTCTCTCCCATATGTAGGCTAGGTCACCACCGCTCATCTGCAGTGGTAGCCTCCTGTTTCCTCCTCATTGTTTCTCACAATTCCTGCCCTCCTATAATCCAGTCTTCCCCCGCAGTTATAGTGATCCTTTCAAAATGGACATCAGAGCTAGTCGTTCTGCTGCTCTTATGATAAAGCGCCTACTTTGTGTCACGGTGATCCATACCGTAACATCTGGTCCCTGCCTCCTCTTCTGCTACCGCCGCAATGGACTTCTCTAAGTCACCAAGTTTTCTCCCCGATTCTGCCCTATCGGACAGGTAGTTCCCTCTCTCATTTCAGCTCCGCCTGACGCACTCCTCCCTCCCTTCAACTCCATTTGGAGCCCATTTGCTACAGCCCAGAACCCCGGGACTAGGGCTCTTTTTAGTCTGAGGATTAGCTCCCTTTTGGCCCCAATCACACCGTTAAAGAATCGTGCGCCTATCCACTGTATGCCTCCTCACTGAACGATATTTCTTGAGGGGACAGACTGACTCTATCATTCCCGTGCTCCATTCCCGGAGGCTGGCCTCGTTGGCGCTTAATAAACACTGGCTGAAGAAACCGCAATCATTGTCCCAAGGACACGATTAAAGCTGCCGGGACCCTCCCCCTCCCGAGCCGGCCCGTTAGTGCACAAGGAAAACTCACCATCCGGTCCCCAGTGAGTCTCGGAAGATCTCCCGCTCTGAAACGAAACTCATAACTTCCGGAAGCGATGGCCAATCCCCGTCTACCCGTCTTCTTCGAGCCAGTTTCCGGATAGCCCGACCCGGGGTTGCCAAGTTTTTCCGGGTCCAGGTAGGAGGGGTGCTTCCGCCCCTCGTCCCGCCCATTCTTCCGCCTCTCCAGCCTGTGTCACCTCTATGGACGCGAAGGAGAATAGGAGCTATATGTCACTTCCGACGAAGGAAATTGAAGACTCTGTGGGCTGGGACCGGAAGCTGAGGTCTGGTTTCGAATCTCTGCTCTGTTTTAACCTGTGCTGGGCGGTGCACCGGGTGTCCTCGGTTTCTTCCTGTACAAGGAAAAATACTGACCAAGATGAGTTCTACATGGATTTTGCTGCTTCAGATTTCTTAGTTCTTTTTCAGGGCCTTGTCTCCTATGACACTTTGGACTTTTGAGTTTAATGCTGAAACATGTTAAAACTTTGGGAGATGATTGGGAAGACATGATTATGTTTTGCAATGTGAGAAGGACATGAGATGTAGGGGTCCAGGAGTGGATTGATACAGTTTGAATATATGTCCCTGCCAAATCTCATGTTGAATTGTGGTCCCCATTGCTGGAGGTGGGGCCTGCCGGGAGGTGTTTGAGTCGTGTAGGTGGATTTCTTATGGCTTGGTGTCCTTGCAATAGTGTGAATTCTAGGGCGATCTGGTTCTGTAGAAGTGTGTGGCACCCCCCCAACACATACTGTCTCTTGCTCCATTTCTCACCGTATGATATGTCTGCTCTCCCTTCTCCTTCTGCCAATAGAAAAAGCTCCCTGAGGCCTCCCCAGAAGCAAAACAGATGCTGGTACTATGCTATGCGTCTGTACAGCCTGCAGAACCATGAGCCAATTTAACCTCTTTTCTATATAAACTACCCAGTCTCAGGTATTTCTTTATAGCAATGTAAAAACAGCCTAATTGGGGGAGTAAGAGAGGAGATGGGGAGGCATTACACACTGGGCTAAAACATGAAGGACATTCAGCCAGGTGCAGTGGCTCTCGCCTGAATCCCAGCACTTTGGGAGGCCAAGGTGGGCAGCTCACCTGATGTCAGGAGTTCAAGACCAGCCTGACCAACATGAAGAAACCGCTCCCTGCCCCCGCCCCGCGTCTCTACTAATAATGCAGAATTAGCCAGGCGTGATGGCACCTGCATGTAATCCCAGTTACTCAGGAGGCTGAGACAGGAGAATCGCTTGAACCTGGGAGGCAGAGGTTTCAGTGAGCTGAGATTGCGCCATTGCACCCTAGCCTGGGCAACAAGAGTGAAACGTGTCTCAAAACAAAGAAAAACGTGAAGGACATTCTATTTCTAGGAGAGACAAGAGGCTATTCTGGTCAGTCTTTATCACAGGATGTTACATTTCCCAGCACATTCCACAGTTATCCTAGAGAACCACAAGTGAGAAAGGAGAATGAACTAAGTTTGTCCAAGGCCACCTAGAGAACTGTCCTGCAGACTGTGCCCTTAATTCAGATTATCCCCCTTAGCAAAGCCAGTCCATTTCATATGCCCATCAACCTCTTAATATCTGGAGGCAGAGGTTTGTCTTATCACATCGAGGTAACACTGTGACAGACGCAATGTCAGTGAAACATTGTTAAGCCATAGCCAGAATGCATTTTACTAGGCCCCAGAGGACTACTCCACAAATAGCTGATCAGGTCTGCCTGGAGGAGCAGCCTAGTCCTGGATCCAGTGATCCAGGTAACAGGTTGCTGAAGAGGTCAAAAAAAGGGTCCTTAAAGGATCCCCAATATCTATAGCAAGTGGGCCTCCTCCCAAATCTACTTTTCTGTAATACAAGAGGTGTTCTCTAGGTACAGCAGCAGCTATTGGCAATCAAACACACTTGTCTCAGTTTGGTAAATGGAAGTCTAGAGTAATTCCTTTGTTTAATAGAATCCTCTTGGCCAGGTGTGGTGGCTCATGCCTGCAATCCCAGTGCTTTGGGAAGCTGAAATAGGGGGATTGCTTGAGGGCAGCCTGGGCAAAATAATGAGACCCCCATCTCTCCAAAATATTAAGAAAAATGGCCAAATGTAGTGGTGGTGTGCATCTGTAGTCAGAGCTACTTGGAGGCTCAGGAGGGAGGATCACTTGAGCCCAAGAGGTTGAGATTACAACAAGCTATCATCATGCCAGTGCAGTCTGAGCAACAGCATAAAACACTCTTCAAAAAAAATTCTCAAGGGAGTTGAGGGATGTCTGCTGAGCTGCCAAGGAAGTGGCAATAGAGGAAGCAGTATCTGCCATGCTGAGGGACAGATTTCTTATCAATTTTTCCCGAGCACTGATTCCTATGTGTGGTACCAAAAATCTCAAAAAGAACATAAGCCCAGGGTCACTTACACCTTCTGGCAGGTGTCTAGTAAGCCTAGTGTATGACTCCAGGCTGCTGGCCCATGGGTATGACTCATCTCCAAGGGTAATATCTAGGGACACCCCAGCATGCCCAGTATACAGTATTCCACTGTTCATCAGCTTTCCAAGTATAACACTGACCACACCATATTTGGGTGACCCTGGACTGCTCACAGGGAAAAATGTAGCCCTCAGGTGCACATAGCATCCCTTCTCCCATTTTATTGTTCAGTAACCCATTCATCGGTATGAAGGCATTGGTATTTGCCAGCAAAGTCTCAAATTAGTTATTTGAACTTGGTTTCCCCCATTCAATATTGTTCATGAAGTCCCTACACAGAAAGCTAACAGTAGTCCAATTCTTGTTTCCACTGTCAACACTGGGATGCTTCTCATCCAAGTAAAGGAATATAATGGGTCAAAACTACCAGCCCTCTGAGGTTGTTAGTTGTCATGATGTTTTGCCACCTTTGGCCAATTAACTCTTCCTCTCTCCCATGTGGCAGGTGCTAAATCTTTACTCAGTAAGCCACGGCTGAGGCTCTGTTGATACTCACTGCACCACTGTAATACTGGTAGAGTTTACTAGTGGCAGGACGAGAAGGTTGCTGTAGTCTATGACAGAATGGGGTCTGGGATGACAGATCTAGCACTTTCCTTTGGTGGCCACAGGTT
>NW_016107338.1:32392-78328 GCF_001604975.1 Cebus imitator
GTGATCCACCCGCCTCGGCCTCCCAAAGTGCTGGGATTACAGGCTTGAGCCACCGTGCCCGGCCCAGGCCTCTACTTTCACATCCTTGTGGAAAAAGCAGAGTGATAGGTTAGTGCCCCACCCCTTAGGCTTCCTGCATCCTTGGGTATTCCCTGCATCCTCAGCTATCCCATAGAGGCTGGCCTGAGTGCAGCGTCCCAGTCTGACTGCTGCAGTCTCAAGACTACCCATTCCCCTTGTTGCATGACCCAGGCTTTTTGGCTTCAGTCCATCAGTTCAGGTAGGGAGATTGGTCTTGTACAAACTGGACATGTCTGATAAGGTTACTCATCTATGTGGAAGGATCAGGTGTTCCTGGTGCCGCTAATCCTAACACCCTGGTACTCCTTGTTCCTGTCCTTTATCCCTGTGGATTTCACAGAAGAGAGGCACCTGGAGGAAGTATCACCTCTAGATTAGAGTCAGGGGGCCCTGTCTGCGGTGTTCTGGCAGCCTGAACTACAAACTACCTATAGGATGTGCACTCTAAATGGAAAAAGAAAAAAGAATGATTGGGAACACTGAGATTGGAATTTCACAGATGCAGCCAAATCAGGCAGTTACCAGGTCCACCTCCATCCACACCAAGCTCGGTGTTTCTCAAGATGTGTGCAGTGCTGTTTCCCTTGGAGTACAGTGCTTAGTATCCATGATGCCCTAGTCAGATTGAGGTACCACCCCACTAGCAGGCTGTTCTGCTGTTTTGATGTCCTTTATTCAGTTGCTTTGTGAGTTGGCTGTTACATCATTCAATTGCTCCTGTGGATGACAGAGTGCACGGAAAACCCATGGTATTACACGATAGTGTGCCTACTGTCATGTTGCTTGGGCAGTCAGGATTTTCCTTGGTCAGAGTGAAATCCCATAGGGTATCCAAAAACATGACATAAGTCCTCTCAAGGGCAGCTGTGGTAGTAAGAGCATCCACATGAGTGGCATATAGAGTCCCTTCCAACAGCAAGCTGTTGCCATAGTCCTTGTCCTCACACATGGGATCTTTTAATAGTCCAGTCACTGTTGCCATTCCCCTGACCAGATGGTTAGGCTGTTGGCAATGGCCTATGAATCAGTAAAAATGTGGCAAGATATGGTGATAGGTATGAGGCAATTGCCCCATGGTTATGGCTCAAATCCTTAGCTGTTAGGGGTCATAGCCACTCTAGTGCTAATGATGTTCTGTGCCACAAGCAACCAAAATGTCAGTAACCGTAAAGCACTCAGTGGTGGGAACCATGATGACTGACAACTGAAATGGCCCAAAGGGCCCCCACCCACAAGCAGATAAGCACTATGGGTCACCGAGTTCATCCACAAACTTCCTGGTGTCACCAGCTTAATTTTTTCCCTAAAGGAACCTGGAAATACTGTCATGTGGCCTTCAGTATCCAAGAACTTCAGAGAAGTCAGAATTTCCATCTTTACCCATTATATCTTTTTTTTTTTTTTTTGAGACAAGTTCTCTCTCCATTGCCCAGGTTGGAGTACAGCCACAACCTCCTAGGTTCAGATGGTCCTCCAGCCTCAGCCTCTCACACAGCTGGGACTGCAGAAGTCCACCACCACACCTGGCTAATTTTTAAATTTTTTGTAGAGACAAGATCTCACTTGGTTGCTTTAGCTGGTCCCTAACTGCTGGGCTCAAGGGATCCACCTGCCTTGGCCCCACAAAGTACTGGGATTATAGGTATGTGCCACTGCATTTGGCCCCATTTTATTTTCACAGGAGTATAGAGCCATTGACCTCTGGTGGGGATCAGAGACCTTGGCCCCATTCCTAACTGTGCCATTCAGCCCAGGACATTTGGGTTTGCAGTGTCCCTTTATCAGATATATTCATCAGCCAGGCTGCATGCGACTTCCTTGGCCTTTCTCCATGTCTAAGACTATGGTCCTTTAAACCTGAGTCTCCCTTTCTGTGACAGGCTGCATTCTGCATGTGGGTTCCTCTCAGATGCTACAGGGACCATCTGATACCTCATCCCTCTTTTTTCTCTTAAGCGCCTTAGGGCATGTTTGAGTCCTCAATCCCCAGCCCTGGAAATGAGCAATCACTTAAGTGCCCAACAACCAAGGGACCCTGTGTGGCATTCCGGCTCCACCCTACTTTCTCTCTGCTTCCACCCATTCAGTCAGCTCAGTCACAGCCACAGGATGTGTTTGCATGTGACCTAGTGTCCCACATATCACCCCTCCTTTCCCATAAAATGTCCAGCTGCAAGTGCTGCCTCTGCCCCCTGCAGGTTGACATCACCCCTTCCTTTCACCAGGAAAACATGGTTCTGTCAGACTGAACCCTGTTCACTGTGTCAATTTTGTGAAGCAGGCTCATTGTGCACTGGTTACCAACTTGCCTGAGTCCCGTGAGATGGAATGCCCACACACAAGTTACATGAAGAGGGTTTATGACTTACAGATTGGCATTGAGGCACAATAGAAGCCTGGAATTTCTTGTGAGCTGATCTCCTGAGGCTCAAGAAAGCTGCCCAGGGTGGATGTGCTTTCACAGGTGGGGCACATGCCCCACTTGCACCACAGCTGAGGGACACTGGGAGGCAGCCTACACTGGATTTAACACCCTGGGGGACCTCGTGACACACTAGGCAAAACTGTTAAAGGATGTCTTGTTTCTCAGAGAGGGACAGGAACAGAGAGAGCCTGAGCTGTTCTTGTCAGTCCCTCTTTATCGCAGGAAGTTGCATTTCCAGCACATTCTGCAGTTCCTTTTGAGAACTCAAGTCAGAAAGAGGGAAGAACTGGGTGAGTCCAAGGTCACCCAGAGAACTATTCTGTAGCTTGTTGTTAAATGTTCATATCAACTTTACTCATAATAGCCCCCAACTGGAAATAACCAATGCCCAACAATCCATTGATAAACACATTGTGGTAAATTCATACAGTGAGATACACTCAATAATGAACAGGAATGAACTGCAGATACTTCCAACAATCCTTGCAACATGGATGAGTCTTTAAAATATGCTTAGCAAAATGAGAATCTTTAATTAATTACTAGGCCAGGCATGGTGGCTCACACCTCTAATGCCAGCACTTTGGGAGGCCAAGGCTGACAGATCACCTGAGATCAGGAGTTCGAGACCAGCCTGGCCAACATGGTGAAACCCCATCTCTACCAAAAAATACAAAAATTAGCCATACATGGTGGTGGGGACCTGTAATCCCAGCTACTTGGGAGGCAGAGGCAGGAGAATCACTTCGATCTGGGAGGTTGCAGTGAGCTGAGATTGTGCCACTGCATTCCAGCCTCAGTGACAGAGAAAGATTCTTAAAATTAAGAAATAAATACATAAAATAAATTACTCTATGATTTCATTTCTACAAAATGCTAGGGATTACAGATTAATTATGGCATGACTGAAAGCAAATCAGTGGTTGTTTGGGATAGGAGAGTGGGAGACAGTAACCAGAAAGGACCCAAAGGGAACCTTTAGGGTGTTGTATATCTTGATGTGGTGTCAGTTGCCAGGAAGTATGAAGTTGTTACAATTCATCAAATTATATATACTTTAGAAGATTATGTATATGTAGCTCTTTTTGAAATGGAGTCTTGCTCTATCACCCAGGCTGGAGTACAGTGGCGCCATCTTGACTCACTGCAACCTCCGCCTCCTGGGTTCAAGCAATTCTCCTGCATCAGCCTCCTGAGTAGCTGGGACTATAGGCACACCACAAAGCCTGGCTAATTTTTTTTTTGTATTCTTAGTAGAGACGGGATTTCACCCTGTTTGGCAGGCTGGTCTTGAACTCCTGACCTTGTGATCCACCCATCTCAGCCTCCCAAAGTGCTGGGATTACAGGCATGATCCACCACACCCAATCTAGAAGACTATAGTTTATAGAGTACAAATTATGCCTCAGAAAAGTTGATTTAAAAACAGAAATAAAAATTGTTGTCTCATATCAAACAGAGTCCCATGGAAAAAAAATAAATAGTTGTCTCAGCCAGGTGCGGTGGCTAACAGTTGTAATCCCAGTACTTTGGGAGACCGAGGCAGGCGGAGAGTTCGATATCAGCTTGGCTAACATGATGAAACCCCATCTCTACTAAAAATACAAAATTAGCTGGGCGTGGTGGTGTGCGCCTGTAATCCTGGCTACTTGGGAGGCTGAGGCAGGAGAATCACCTGAACCAGGGAGGCAGAGGTTGCAGTGAGGCAGAATTGTGCTACTGCACTCCAGCCTGGGCAACAGAGTGAGACTCTGTCTCCAAAAAAAAAAAATAGTTGTCTCAGTTCATAGCAGCTTGTTTCTAACTACTAAAAGCTGGAAACAACCCAAATATTCAAGTGAATGGATAAACAAAGTGTCACATATCCATACAATGACTGCGTCAGCAATAAAAATAAGTCAGTTATTGCTATATACAACAACATGGATGAATCTCAAAATAATTATGCCAAATAAAAGAAGCCAGACATAAAAAGAGTACATCATAGATATGATTCTGTTTATTTAAAACGACTATGTGGTGACAGCAGACCACTGATTGCTTGAATAGGGGTCCTGGAGTGGAAAGGGAGTATTACAAAGGAGCGTGGGGAAACTGTGGAGTAATAGATGTGTTCTACCTTAATTATGGTAATGGCTTCATGGATGTGTATATGTCAAATAAACCTAATTGTATACTTATAAAAATATACAGCATATTCCATGTCAATTATCTCTCTAAGGCTGTTTAAGAAACACAAGACACTACATCTTTTTATTAGAACAGCTAAAATTTTAAAAGGCTGACAACACTAAGTACTGGTGAGGATGTGAGCAACTGGGGCTCTCATACATTATTCATGAGGATGCATGTTTAAAAATCTGTCAGTTATAAGCTTATAATTGTTCATCCATGTGTATGACAGCTGGAAGTACCAGATCTCCCAGATTTGACATTGAAGTCCTACAAATACTTCTACCTTTTAAGAATATAGAAATGTCAGTTACATCCAACATAACAATTGATCAAGAATTACAAGTTTCATTTTTGAAACTGACATATATACTACAGACATTTTGCAAAAGTTTGCCAGTTCCTTATAAAATTAAATATACACTTACCCCACAACAGCAATCCCAGCACAAGGAAATAAAAACAATTCACACAAAAAACTCTATGCAAATGTTTATGGCAGCTTTGTTCAAAATTCAAATATTGGTAAATAACCCAAATATCCTTCACCTGGTAGATGGAAAACAAATTGTGGTATACCCACAGCATACTCAGCAACAAAAGGGAATGAACTGTTGATCCACTTAGTGACATGGATGAATCTCAAAAGCATTATGCTAAATGAAAGAAGCCACATTGAAAGGCTACATACTCTGTTATTCTGTTATTCCACTTATACAACATTCTAGAAAAGGCAAAACTACAGGGACAGAAAATAAGTCAGCATTTGCCAAAATCTGGGGTTGGTGGAAATGGATTGCTACAAAATGCCGTGAGGGAATTTTAGGGGGTGGTGGAACTGTTGTATATTTTGATTGTGGTGGTGGTGGTGATGGTTATAAAACTATGCATTTGTCGGCTGGGCTTGGTGGCTCACGCCTGTAAATCACACTTTGGGAGGCCGAGGTGGGCAGATCACAAAGTCAGGAGTTTGAGACCAGCCTGACCAATATGGTGAAACCCCGTCTCTACTAAAAGTATCAAAATTACCCGGACATGGTGGTGCCTGTAGTCTCAGCTACTTGGGAGGCTGAGGCAAAAGAATTGCTTGAACTCAGTAGGTGGAGGTTGCAGTGAGCTGAGATCGTGCTATTGCACTCCACCCTGGGCACCACAGCACTCCGACCTGGGAAACAGAGCAAGATTTCATCTCAAAAAAAAAAAAAAAGAAAGAAAGAAAGAAAGAAAGAAAGAAAACTACGCATTTGTCAAAACTCATAGAACTGTACACTAAAAGGTGAATTTTACTATTTATTTAAGTCATCTCAGATAAAAATGATCCCTTATGGCTTGTAAAGTTTATATATTATAAAATTAGTTCAAAAGATCTAATTTTATAAGGCATGAAATGAGAGCTTTCAAAAGGATATCATCTTTATTCTTCTCTACAATATGTAGACTTGCATAAATATGCATAACTATTACCATGAGTTAAAAGGAACCTAACCTTGGAAGTGTTATCTGAACAAATGGGTCAGGTAGGATACGCAGGCTCCAAACACGATTCCCATGTCTTGTGAAAATAACCTTGAAAATGAAACTTGTAATTCTTGATCAATTGTTATGTTGGATGTAACTGACATTTCTATGTTCTTAAAAGGTGTAATTATTTGTAGGACTTCAATGTCAAATCAGTGGGAGATCTAGTTCTTCCAGTTGTCATACACATGGATGAATAATTAAAAGCGCATGACTGCTAGATTTTTAAACAAATACCTGGATGTCTTAGCCTAGGTCCTCTAGAAAGCAGAGCACAAGGCAAGGATTAAAGCATTGGTATTTTATATGGGATATGTAAGAACAGAGAGGTGAGGGCAGGGAAAAAGGTAAGTGAAGCAAGGAATGAAGAATAGCAATGTGATGTGATGCGTTACTTTGCCACAAGCTTTACAGTGTGGAGCCAGGAAGACACCCGGGTTGTTTGGCAAGTGCATTTACTTAGCCAAACACATTTGCCAAACAACCTGTGCATCTTCTCTGGAAGACATGCAAGGCAAAACCATGGCTGAGAGGAGTCTACAGTGGGGAGACAGGAGGGGTGTTTGCCTACCAGGCTCCCTCCTGTCCTCTGCATTTCATTCATCAAGGCCCTCCAGAGGGAGCTGACTCCTCCATACTTCTGGGTCTCACCTCACCTGCCAGCTAGAAGCTCGAGGGGTTGATGGGATTGATGGAATCTGAGACAGTGCTCCAGAATTGGTGTTTCATAAAGGGTGAGATATAAATGAAACAAATGCTAAATAATGACACAAGATAAGTTGCTGAGAGAGGAATCATCCATCTGGAAGGGCAGGGTGTTTGTGATCATGCCAGCAGAAGCTCGAGGGGTTGATGGGATTGATGGAATCTGAGACAGTGCTCCAGAATTGGTGTTTCATAAAGAATGAGATAAATGAAACAAATGGTAAATAAATACATAAGGTACCTTGCCAAGAGAGGAAGGGCAGGGTGTTCATGATAATGTAGGGTAGGAGAGAAGGCTTTACTGAGGATATGAGCTTAAGAATGTGAATGATGGGCTCACAGAGACCACAGGAGAGAAATTACAGCCAAGAGAACAATCCGAAAGACAAAGGACACGGTGCCATAGCACATATAATACAGCGCACTCAGGAAGTGGCTGGCATCCTGAGATTCAGAGTGAAATACAATACAGGGCTTTGTAAAGTCAGCTTGGAGTCAGATCACAGAAATCCTTGACAAGGAGCTGAAAATGTGTTCTAAAGATGGGAAGCTCTTCAAGATTTCCAAGAAGAAAAAACACAAATCAGCTTGTTTTCAGAATGTAATTCTAGGGCAGTTGCTAGCATTACATCGGAAAGGAGGTTCAGACAGGATATTGGAAAGTGCCTCCTTTCCATAGTAGAAGTGTTTGTGGTAGATAAAAATTAAAATTTCAATGATGGTAACCGTCAGAATGGAGAAAAATAAAACTTAAATGTGTGCAGCAGGAGGAAAGTAAACAAAAGCCAAGCTGACTAACCACCTATTACAACTCCAGCATGACAAGACTAGAGCGTCCATCATCAACTTTTAGTGCCTCAGTGTTAAGTGTGGACAGATGAGTAGTAAACTTGGTCATCAGGTATTGCAAGAACACATCCAACAGCAGAGACAGAGGTATAAACACACAGGAGAAGGAGAAGAAAGAAAAAAGAAAACAGTTGAATCAGGGAAATTTAAAACTAATTGACATTAGAGAGTTTAACGTAATGAATTAATTTTTCTAATAGCATTTTACCCCCCCAAAAATGAGCTAGCTCTTGGAAATTGAAATCATAGGGCAGATAAAAATATATAGCAGAAAATTTAGATAGCCAACAGAAAGGTAGAAAATAAAGCTGAAAAAAATCCTAATTTTTTTAAAAAGGTAAAACATTAAAAATGGAAAACAAGAAAAAAATAAAATTAGAGGTATATTTCAGAAAATCCCACATTCAACTGATATAACTTCTCCCCTCAAAAAAAATGTGATAAAATCAAAATATTCTAGAACTGATGCACATAAGCTGCCAGATTGAAAGAGCTCACTAAGTAAGTATGTAGCATTATGAGTTAAAAAGCATTCACGGCCGGGCGCGGTGGCTCAAGCCTGTAATCCCAGCACTTTGGGAGGCCGAGACGGGTGGATCACGAGGTCAAAGAGATCGAGACCATCCTGGTCAACATGGTGAAACCCCGTCTCTACTAAAAGTACAAAAAATTAGCTGGGCATGGTGGTGTGTGCCTGTAATCCCAGCTACTCAGGAGGCTGAGGCAGGAGAATTGCCTGAACCCAGGAGGCAGAAGTTGCGGTGAGCCGAGATCGCGCTCCAACCTGGGTAACATGAGTGAAACTCCGTCTCAAAAAAAAAAAAAAAAAAAAAGCATTCACACTGGCTAGGAATGGTGGCTCATGCCTGTGATCTCAGCACTTTGGCTGAGACAGACTGATCACTTGAGGTCAGGAGTTTGAGACCAGCCTAGACAACATAGTGAAACCCTGTCTCTAGCAAAAATACAAAAATTAGGCAT
Source organism: Cebus imitator (assembly GCF_001604975.1). Lineage (NCBI taxonomy): Eukaryota > Metazoa > Chordata > Mammalia > Primates > Cebidae > Cebus > Cebus imitator. The sequence goes on from NW_016107338.1 coordinate 41,124, forward strand.
GAAGGTGTGTGCCTGTAGTCCCAGCTGCTTGAGAGGCTGAGGCAGGAAAATTGCTTGAGCCTGGGAGATAGAGGTTGCAGTGAGCCAAGATTGCACCACTGTACAACATGAAATTTCAGAACACCTGAGATAAAGATCCTACAGCTGCCAGAGAGGAAAATTACAGGTCACAAGTAAAAGCTTTGCAGTCAGGATAGCACAGGATTTCAACAGCAATGAAATCTAGAACAATTGAATAAATGCATTTAAAACTGCTTACCTATGACTCTATGATCAAACTATCAAAGCAGTGAAAGAGTAAAATAAACCCATTTCACTCAGGCAAAGGTCTTGAAAAGTTTATATCCCAATGACCTTCCTTGGGAAGCTGAAGGATATATTCCACCAAACAAGGAAGTAAACCAAAAAGCATCTATGGGATCCAGAAGACAGGAGAGGAATGTAAGAAATGATCAGGGTGAAGGTAAAGAGAAATTCCAGGGCAGGAGCTATGCCCAAGGTGTAGAGAATAACCAAGGTGTGGTGGCCCATGCCTGTAATCCCAGCACATTGGGAAGCCAAAGCGGGTGGACCACTTGAGGTCAGGAATTTGAGATCAGACTGTCCAACATGGTGAAACCCACTCTTTACTAAAAATAGAAAAATTAGCTGGGTGTGGTGGCATGTGCCTATAATCCTAGCTACTCAGGAGGCTGAGGTGGGAGGATCACTAGAACCCAGGAGTAGGAGGCTGTATTGAGCCATGATCACACCACTGCACTCCAGCCTGGGAAACGGAGCGAGACCTTGTCTNCCTCGCCAACATGGTGAAACCCACTCTCTACTAAAAATACAAAAATTAGCTGGGCATGGTGGTACCTTCCTGTAATCCTAGCTACTCGGGAGGCTGAGGTGGGAGGATCACTAGAACCCAGGAGTAAGAGGCTGCAATGAGTCAAGATCACACCACTGCATTCCAGCCTGGGAAACAGAGTGAGACCTTGTCTTTAAAAAAAAAACAACAACAACAACCAGAATAACCAAAGTGCCTGTTCTGGGCTGAGTTGTGTCACTCCAAAAGTCATGTTAAAGTTTTAACCACAGTGTCTCGGTGTGTAACTATACCTGGAAACAGGGCCTTTAAAGAGGTAAATAGGTAAAAATGAAGTCATTAGGGTGGGCCTCAATACAATATGACTAGCATCCTTTTTCTTTTCTTTTAAATTGATGTCCCATTCTAACTAGCGTCCTTTTAAGGAAAGGAAATTTGGATACAGAGAGACACAAAGGGAAGACCATGTGAAACCAGAAGCCACAGGAAGACGGCCATCTATATAAGACAAGAAGAGAGGCCTCAGAAGAAAGCAACCCTGCGGACACCTTGATCTTGGATGTCTCCAGAACTGTGAGAAAATCAATTTCTCTTATTTAAGCCACCCAGTCTGTGGTGCTTTGCTATGGCAGCCCTAGGAAATGGATACAGCACTCAACCTGGAACAGGGGAACCAGGAAAGATTAAGAAAAAAAAATTTGATGTATATACAAGGTTAAATAATGCTATCAGAGATTTGGGGGATAAATTCATGATCAATTCATAGGAAAACAGGAAAACAAATGAGGTTAAAATTATGGGGGAAAAGTGGTCTGAGAAACGGTCATGGTACACTATGGCTATGATGAATATTTAGTAAAGAACATGAACTGAGAGCACCGACTTAACCAAAGGTTGAGACACAACTGTGGTGTGGTGAGGGTAGATGTTATGAAAGAGCTAAATTCTTATCTACATAGGAGGAAATTAACAGATAATAACACAAATAGAAAAATGAAGAAGTGGCAATATAAGCACATTATTTAAATATGGAGGCAAATATAAATAAATAATGTAAAAATACTTGAAGTGGCTGCCTTTGGGAGATGATAATCAGGAGTGAGGAGGAGGACTGGCCTTTTTCATGATAATCTCAGTGGAGCTATGTGGATTGTAAACAACTCATGTGTGAATAATGTAAGAATTTTAAAACCTAAACAGACCACTAAAGACCTTATTTTTTAAATTGTTTTTTAATATTTATTTTTTTAAGACAGAGTCTCGCTCTGTGGCCCAGGCTGAAGTGCATTGGGCAATCTTGGCTCACCACAAACTCCACCTCCCAGGTTCTAGCCATTCTCCTGCCTCATCCTCCTGAGTAGCTGGGATTATAGGCGTGCACCACCACATCCTGCTAATTTTTGTAATTTTAGTAGAGATGGGGTTTCACCATATTGGCGAGGCCCGTCTTGAACTCCAGAGCTCAAGTGATCTCAAGCTCCCACAGTGCTGGGATTACAGGTGTAAGCCACCGTGCCTGGTCTAAACCCCCTTTTAAACAAGGTCCTCTTAGCCAGACACAGAACAAGTGTGTGTTAAATAAATGAGACAGGAAACATCAAATGGTGACGGTTTGTATTTTTTTTAATGAGCCATGTTAACTGAAATGAGGTGGACACAGAAGGGAAATAGGGTCAGGAAACTTTGGTGAAGGTATAACGTTTATATGATGGCACTTCTGCTGACAGTGTCCTCAGAAGTTGCCTGCCCTGAGGCTCTTTAAAACAGACTAGCTGAATTTCCATACATGCCCTTCTTGTTCTCTTTGCCTCACTAGTTGTCTTCCTCCAATTTCTTCCCAAGTGAGCCTTCATGATGTATTCATGATGAGCCTTTGTGATATACTCTTCAAGACCAACCTTTTAGCAAGAAAGGGTTTTATATCTAGTCTTTTGTATCTCTGTTAAATGTGGCAAGCAGAGAAAACTTTATAGCCATCACTTAGATGAAATATAGCAATGTAACGAATCCTATGTTATAAAAACCACGTTTGTTTTACTTTCCTTTCTCTTTGTCCTTAACTTCCTCCAGGCAGGATTGCTTGCACATAGTCATTTTGGTAGTGGGTAGTCACTAATAAGTGATTAACTTCATATCCTAACCCCCAGGGGATGCTTGCAAGATTAATGAGCTTGTTTTTCTTATAAAGAACAATGATCCTTGGTCATGCTGACCTCCTTGATGGCATGCAGAAGTTTGGCCAAGGGATGCAAGCAGCTTTGATAATCAGGAGATCTCACTTCCCACACACCTTCCTTACTCATAAAAGCCACCAGTTATGTGCAAAGGGAGGTTGAATTTGAGAATTTGCCTCTCCCACCCTCATGCTTTGGACAATTTGAATAAACCTTTCTCTGCTCTGAAGCACTCATATGTCAGTATTTGGCTTACTGTGCATCAGGTACCTGACGTAAGTTTTGGGGTTCTGCAACAGATTCTGACAACATGGCAGTAGGCCCAGCCAGGTCAGGCAAACAAGTGCCAGAAGCTGCCCAGGCTTGTTTGTTGGGGGGCCCTAAAGTAGCTCTTCTAGGTCAGTGTCAGCTGCCGTTGGTGCTCTAGAAGCTTACAGCAGAGAAACATCTCAGACTGCTATCTGGACTTCCAGTTTTGGTTTGAAGGGTAAGTCGCTGCGGTGTACACAGCCATATCTCTCACTCTCTCTGCTTGTAATGTGAAGAGGGCCTTCTGGGGAGTAATAGAATGGTGGATTATACCCATTTGCTTGTTTCTTGTAAAAGTTTGGTTTTTTTGTTTGTGATTTTTTGGGCTTTATTGTTTTGTTTTTTTGGGGTGGTGGTGGTGTGTGTGTGTGTGTGTGTCTGTGTGTGTCTGTATGTATAGGTGTGTATGTGAAAAGACAAAATGGCAAATTTGGAATTGATCACAGAGAGTAGCATCCTTGGCTGCATTCTCCAGGATTGGGCCACTTTCAGCTATGAGCCCATGAAGAAAAATAAACTGCTTTTTTATTATAATGCTACTTGACCAGAATATGTCTTAGAATTTGGGAAAAATGGCTGACAAACAGTTCTTTAAGTTATTCTAGTATAATGCAACTGGAAACATTCTGTAAGACAAGAAAAAATACAGTTCTTGGAACAAAAGTTAAAAAAAAAGAAAAAGAAAAAATAGGATGCAATCCTGTATGTCCAGGCTTCCATGCTCTTATATCAGAATGAACCTACTCAAAAGAGGTATAATTTGATGCTGCAAAAGAAAAAACAATCCAAACCTAATGTTTTAGACTCCCCATCATTAGATGGGGAAGACAGGACACTGCTTGGTGCTTTGAATCCCCTGAATAATCATCGTGATCCTCTGCCCCTTCCCCAGTCAGCTGTAGCTCCAGCACCACCCCCTCCTTATGGGATTGTCTGGAGTAGGAGGGGAACACTCCCAAACCTGTCCCCCCCATGGAATTAGGGTAGGCTGTGGTCTCCCCTTCCTGCAATGAACAGAAAACCCAATTTGGCCAGGGAGCCACTGGCCCCTTGGTAGGGCAGTTTCCTTTGCATCAGTTCCCTACTAGGGGACTAAACGTGAATGGACAACAGGTTGGCATGATGTGGGTACATTTCCTTTTCCCACTTTGGATCTGTTCAGTTGGAAAAACAGTAATCCCCCCTATCCCAATGTAAGCGAATGGCTGAGCTCTTCTTGTCTATATTTCTGACCTATCAACCCCACAAGGCAGATATTCACTTTGTTAAAGTGCTGCTCACGTCAGAAGAAAGGCATGTAGTCACAGAAAAGGCTAGGGAAGAGGCAAACCGGCTCTGTCTGGAGGCGGGAAACAATTGCCCCTTGCAAAGGGTCGGTCCCCAACACAGAGCCCAACTGGGATGTAAATGATGGGGTCTTTCCCACTTAGGACACTATCTGAATTACATTATTGAAGGTTTAAAGAAAGGGGTTCCTCAGGTAAAGAACCTCAATAAGGTACAGGAAGTACAGCAGCAAGCATATGAGGACTCTTCATAATTCATAGAAAGATGTCATCAGACATAATGAAAAGTAGATTGACACTAACCCTGAGGCACCCGACAATCAGAGAATGGTCAATGTGACCTTAATCAGCCAGAAGCCCTGATATTCAAAGAAAACTGCAAATAGTAAGTGAGATCCTTGGGTTGCCAATCTCATATTTAGTGGAGTTAGCTTTTAAAGTATACTATGCTCAGGACGAGGCTCAGGAAAAGTGCAAATTGAAGCAACAAGTAACTTGCTGTTAGCTGCACTTGACTACCAACCTAAAGGAAAAGGAAGAAATCAAAGTTAAGAGGGGTCCATGCCCCCTTATGAAAAAAAATGTACCTATTGTAAGAAGGAGAGACATGGCAAAAAGGACTGTCCCAAGTTGACCAAAGCAGCTGGCAAGTGCAGTCTCCCTGAAAATCAGATGAGGAGAGAAAAGAATATTTAGATGAAGACTGATGTATCACAGGGAGTCCCTTAGATTTGGAGCAACTGGTGGCTATATCCCCACAGGAGCCCTGGATACAACTGACAGTGGGGAACAGAATGATGGACTTTTTAGTTGACACAGTGCCACATATTAAGTAATTAACAATTGTCTCTCTCCAACTTTGGGAAAAACCATTACTGTTACAGGAATACTGGGAGATACCATTACCACTTTATACAATCCTTAGGTTACCATTTAGGAGAGACCAGCTTAGAGCATAGTTTCTTATACATGCTTAATGCCCAGTGCCCCTCCTGGGCTGGGATTTGCTTGCCAAATTGTGTGCTCAACTTGTCTTTCCCCCTAGATGCCTAGATATAATGATTCCTTCTGAGTAAGTTTGCAGGTTTCAAATATTCCTGCTCCAACCAGAAAACGAAGAGGTTCAGGACATTCCAGAAGAAATTCTCATGCAGGTAAGGAGAGATGTTTGGGCCAGGGGAAGCCAGGGAGAGTGGTCACAGACAGACCCATAGCAATTAAATGAAAAGAGAGATACAGAGTATCCATTAAAGGAAGTGGCATAGAAGGAGACTCAACCACTCTTGGAAGCCTTTTTTGGCACAAGGACTGATTTGGTCCTATAATCCTACATTTAACATTCCTGTTTTACCACCATGCAAGTCCCATTAAGACGACTACCAGTTTGTACAAGACTTAGGGCTAGTAATGAAATAGTCTAGTACATATAACCCATGGTACCTAACCGCTGTAGCTTGCTGATCACCTTATCAGGAGAACTATGTTGGTTTACAGATTTGGATTAAAAAGATGCCCTCTTTTGCATTAGGCAAGGAATCACAAGAGATCTTTGCATTTGAATGGCTGTGGCTGGAACACAAGTCAATCAGCAGTACTGTCAGTGTTTTCTCAAGGACTTAAAAATTCCCCCACATTTTCACATATACACCACGGAATACTATGCAGCCATAAAAAATGAGTTCATGTCCTTTTCAGGGACATGCATGAAACTGGAAACCATCATTCACAGCAAACTGACTCAAGAACAGAAAACTAAACACCGCATGTTCTCACTCGTAAGTGGGTCCTGAACAATGAGAACACACAGACACAGGGAGAGGAACATCACACACTGGGGCCTGGGAGGGTAGGGGGCTAGGGGAGGAATAGCATTAGGAGAAATACCTAATGTAGATGACGGGGCGATGGATGCAGCAAACCACCGCCATGGCACATGTATATCTATGTAACAAACCTGCACAAACTGCACGTGTGCCCAGATCTTAAAGTATAATAAATGAATAAATTAAATAAATAAATAAAATGAGAATTCCCAACAATCTTTGGGAAATTTTTGGCATGGAACTTAAGGGGACTTCGGCTGACAGAAGGAATGCTTTAACAATGTGTGTATGAAATCCTTGTTGCAAGACCTTCAGAGCTTTCCTTGAAAATACCATTCAAGCACTGATTTTCCTGGTGGAAACAGGCCAGATATGCTGAAAGACAGTAAAATACGTAGGGTCTGAACTAAGAGGCACGGAAACCTTCCCCCAGGCCACCTAGAGGCAATTGCCTGGGTAGCTCTCCTCATCTCCTGTAAACAACTGCAGCAGTGTCTAGGAATGGTGGGATTCTGTTGAATTAGGATTCCGAATTTTGGACTTATGGTAAAACCCCTTTATGAGGCCCTAAAAGGAAAAAAATCTGAGCCCCTGATCTGTACTTCAGAATGCCAAAATTCTTTTAATAAAGTCAAAAAGGCCAGGTGCAGTGGCTCATGCCTGTAATCCGAGCACTTTGGGAGGCCAAGGCTCTTGGATCACCTGAGGTCAGGAGTTCGAGACCAACCTGGCCAACATGGCAAAACCCTGTCTCTACTAAAAAACACAAAAATTATCCGGGCATGGTGGTGAGCGCCTATAATCCAAGCTCTTGGGAGGCCTAGGCTGGAGAAATCAGGAGTCAGAGGTTGCAGTGAGCTGAGATTGCACTGCGCTCCAGCCTGCATGACAAGAACGAAACTCCATCTCAAAATAAATGACAAAATAAAGTCAAAGAAAAGTTAAAGACTTCCTCTGTGCTGGACCTTCCAGATTTATGAAAGCCCTTTGATTTATTTTTGCACAAAAAACAAGGCATGGGCTTGGGGGTCCTAACTCAAAACTTGGGAACTGACTGAAAACCGACTGCCCATTTCTCTAAACAGTTTTACCAGGTGGCCAGGGGTTGGTCCCCCTGCCTCCGAGCAGTAGCTGCAACTTGCACTCTTTTCCAGGAGGCTGAAAAGCTAACTCTAGTTCAGCTCATCACTGTGCACACCCTGCATCACACCTTCCCTCTCTTAGAGCAAAAAGGTGGATGTTGGCTGACCTCTGAGAAGTTGGGAAAACACCAAGTCATCCACCCACCTTGAGAATCCAGAGGTGAAGTTAAAGGCATTCTTGGTTCTTAACCCTGCTACCTTAATATCTCCAAAGAAGGAGCCAGGCCCCATATACAGTTGTCTTCCAGTTATTGAGTTGATCTTTCCCAGGCAAGCAGACGTGGCAGATCAGCCCCTGCTGCTCTCCAAACTAGGACTGTTCACAAATGGAAGCAGCTTCATGGACCATGGGCATCATCATGCTGGATTTGAGGTCATACCTTACAAGGAATTAAGGAAGCCGAAGACTTATTGCTAGGCACTTCAGCTCAGTGGGCCAAGGTGCCCTTATGTGTGCCCTCCAATTGGGTAAAAAAAAAAGTATGAATATTTATATAGACTCCCAATATGTTTTCTTGCTGGCACATGCCCATGGAGCTATGTAGACAGAGGTCTTTTGACTAGCAAAAATAAAGAAATCAAATATGTTTCTGATATTTTGGCCTTATTAGAATCTGTAAAAGGCCAGGCATGGTGGCTCATGCCTGTAATCCCAGCATTTTGGGAGGCCAAGGCATGTAGATTACCTGAGGTCAGAAGTTCAAGACCAGCCTGGCTTACATGGTGAAGCCTCATCTCTACTAAAAAATACAAAAATTAGCCAGGCATGGTGGTGCATGTCTGTAGTCCCAGCTACTCAGGAGGCTGAGGCAGGAGAATTGCTTGAACCCCGGAGGCAGAGGTTGCAGTTAGCTGAAATCGCACCACTGCACTCTAGCCTGGGCAACAGAGCAAGATTCCATCTCAAATTTTTAAAAAAGAATCTGTAAATCCCCCCTCCAGTAGTGGCTATCATCCATTGTCCCAGCCATTCAAAAAGGAGACACCCAAATAGTCAAAGGAAATCAAACTGCCAACCTGCCAGCCAAGAAAGTCACAGAAATATTGGACTTGGAGGCTTTCTTAACCCCACTAATACCTCATGTCGATCTGACCAAGTTCCAACCTTGCCAAAGGAGATTTAAAGTGAGCCAAGGAATGAGGATTCATATCCCCAGCCCATCCAGCTGGAAATGTAATCCAGAATACATCATATTGGTTCCCAGTGCCCTCCTTAAAGATATAGTGAGCCAGTTCCATCAAAGCATCTATTACAGAAGAGATGCAACCCTTCAATGGCTATATGAGTACTTGATTGGCCGAGACATGCAACGAGTCGTCCAAAATGTGATCCATCAGTGCATGCTTCATGCACTAAAACTGGACCCTGCCCCTGTTTGAGAGTACAACGTTGAGGAGACTCTTCATGCAAGAACTGACAAGTTAATTTCACCATAATGCTACAGGCACCTGGAGGCTACCAGGCATCTTTTTGTACAAAAACCATCTTTTTGGATTTTCGTAGACACATTTACAGGATGGGTAGAGGCATACTCTATCTGAACAGAAAGGGCAGCCGAAGTGACCCACACCTTACTAAAGAGATAATTCCCCAGTATGAACTCCCTTTGATGAGTCAGAGTGACAATGCTGTGGTGTTCGTCTCTCAGGTAGTACAGGAAGTGTCTCAAATCCTAGACACTGAATGGAAACTTCATGCAGCACAGACACAGCCCACTGGAAAGACTAAAACACTGAATCAAACTATTTAAAGAACAACTAGACCAGGTGTGGTGGCTCATGCTTGTAATCCCAGAACTTTGGGAGGCCAAAACAGATTATTTGAGGCCAGGAGTTTGAGGCCAGCCTGGCCAACATGGCAAAACCCCATCTCTACTAAAAATACAAAAAAAGTAGCTGGGCGGGGAGGCATGTGCCTGTAGTCCCAGCTGCTTGAGAGGCTGAGGCACAAGAATTGCTTGAACATGGGAGGTGGAGATTGCAGTAAGCAAAGATGATGCTACTGCACTCCAGCCTGTGTGACACAACAAGACTCTTGTCTCAAAAAAATAAATAAAATAACAACTGCTGCTAAAATGTGCCAGAAAACTAATGTAACTTGGGACAAAGTACTACCTTCTTTCCTGCTGAGGATTTGGGTCATTCCCTGAAACAGGCTCCAGTTGAGCCCTTTAGAAATTATGTATGAGAGACCTTTCCTACCCACTTTGGTGCTAAGATCAGGCTATAAAATCTTAGAAAGGGAAAGAGCTATTAGACATTATTTAAAATTGCTAAATGAAATACTGACTTCTGTTTATGAGTTTGCTTCTTCCCCATGGACATGCCATTTCATTTGTTCCAGGCTAGAGACCAAGTGTGGAGGGAAAGAGGAAGGGAGACTGGACTGGATCACCAACTAGTCCGTCAAACAGTAAGACTCTACGAGGTCCTTCTGACCAGGCATTCATCTATTAGGTGGGAGCTGAACCATGGGTGCATTATACCTGGATAAAAATCACTCCTCCTCAGCCCAACCTATCAGGTTAACAGACCTGAATGGACATGTGAACCAACTAAAAACCTGAAGCTGGTTTTTAAGAAAATATCCACAGTAAGTAGTACCTTCTGTCATTTAATTACGTGATTCCTGCTAAGCACCACAGTAATATATGGCTTATAGTGTCTGCTGAAACCAATCTTTTCCTACAACAAGCACATTATACAAATAGCCTACAGAAGCTCAAGTTTGAGGGCTGTTACCTATCTTTAGCACTTCCGTATTACCTTGTTAAGTCTTGACATTACAAGGAAATGACTGGGTACATTTAACAAACTTTTATGAAAAACTATTCCAAAGAAAATCAGGTCATCAGGTCTCTGGTGTGCTAACATGAGGAAATGGAAGGCTATGGCCTGGCATGAATAGAAAGCTTCACAACCCAGGTCATAGAAAACCTTTTACTATAAATCAGACTGTTCAAGAAACTTCTGAATACACTACTCCTCTTATGAAAGAATTTCCCTCTGTCCTGTCGCCAGGCTGGAGTGCATCTCAGCTCACTGCAACCTCTGCCTCCTGGGTTCAAGCGATTCTCCTGCCTCAGCCTCCCGTGTAGCTGGGACTACAGGCATGCACCATCATACCCAGCTGATTTTTGTATTTTTAGTAGAGACAAGGTTTCACCACATTAACCAGGATGGTCTCCATCTCTTGCCCTCGTGATCTGCCTGCCTCAGCTTCCCAAAATGCTGGGATTACAGGCATGAGCCACCATATCTGGTCAATTTTGATACCTCCTTATGACTTAACAATAAACAGGATGTATGGTTTTTATCAACTGTCTCCAAAATAATCTCGTTATGCAGGGAGTACAATTCTTTTCATTCATACATAAGTTCAGTAGTTGCTTCCCTAACTGCAAAGGCAATGTCATTTAGTTGAGTAGCTCCTGAAAGCAGCTTTGAGTTAGAAGTATGTGTGTTACAGCCCCACATTGGTGTGCTGTGTGGGGCATTTCAACACAAATGTTATAGTGTATTTTTGTGAATGAGAGTTGGCGTGTCACATGCGTTCTCTAGAAAAATAATTAGTGTTATAGTCTTAAGATTTGTTTTCTAAAGTGGATACTGTGGGTTATTTTTGTGAACAGCCTGATGTTTGGAATCTTTTTTCCTCAAACAAGTCCTTATTAAACCAGGAATTTGGAGGGGAAAAAAAGTTTCAGAAATGATTAAACTAAAAAGAACACAGGAATGAACAGGCTGGGCATGGTGGCTCACACCTGTAATCTTATCACTTTGGGAGGCCGAGGCAGGTGGATCAGTTGAGGTCAGGAGTTCAAGACCAGCTTGGCCAACATGGCAAAACCATGTCTCTACCAAAAATACAAAAATTAGACAGGCATGGTGATGTGCACCTGTAATCCCAGCTACTCAGGAGGCTGAGGCACAAGAATCACTTGAACCCAGGAGGTGAGGTTGGCTGTGAGCCAAGGTTGCACCCATGCAAATCTGGCCTGGGCAGCAGAGTAAGATTCAAAGAAAAAAAGAAAAAGAATGAATGAACATAATGGATAAACCTTTTTAAAAAGAAGAAGTTTTTAAAAATCAAAAAGAAGTTAATAAAAAGGATTCTAGAGAAATGGCAAATATAAAAGATAAGCAAAAAAGTCAGGACGGTTCTGAAAATAGTAATGGAAACGCACATAGAAATGTGGTATACATAAAAGTGACATTTCAAATCAATGGGACAGATTATTCAGTAAATTGTAATTCGTACATGTTGGGGTAAAAATAAATAAATAAATTCTCTGGAAGAATCCTGAAAGTGGCAAAAGTAGATGCCCCTAAGGGAGGGGGTAGGCGGTGACCGCGACACTTGGGGAAAGGATGAATTTCCATTGTCACCATTTTATATCTTTCCAGTGTTCTGTCATGTGTATTTATTACCTTTGAAGTCTAAAATGCCTGAGTTCAAATCCCAGCTATTGCTAGCACTTGCTAGCTAGCCCTTAATCTTGGACAAATCCTTAAGACTCTCTACCTCCTAATCTGTGAAATGGGGTGAATAACTTAGCCAGGTGCTGCTGGCACAGAATAAACTCTCAATAAATATAGATTGCTGGTGGAAACACCCAAATGTCTAGTAACGGATGAATGGACAAGCCAATGTGGTGTAGTCATTACAATGAGAATACTATGCCACATGAAAAAGAATAAAGTTCAGACACACATTACAGCACAGATAAACCTTTAAAACATAGTACTAAATGACTAAGCAAAGCAAGTAATAACAAGGGGAATGGGGCATGCCAGTGTTGAAATATGCTCTTCTGTTGCTGTAATTCTGTGCCTCTGTGCATTAATATTTGGATGCATGCAATGCCAGCATGGAAATTGGTCTTCACACATACTGCAGTTTTCCAGAAACACTCACAAACTGATAAATGTAACAGACATTCCATTTTTCCCCCATCTCTATTAAAAATACAAAAATTAGCCTGACATGGTTGTGGGTGAGTGTAATCCCAGCTACTTGGGAAACTGAGTTAGGAGAATCACTTAAAACCAGGAGGTGGAGGTTGCAGTGAGCTGAGATTGCACCACTGCACTCTAGCCTGGGCAACAAGAGCAAAACTCCATCTCAAAAACAAACAAAAACTAAAATCTTGTCTAATGCCAAGAAAAAATGGCTAATTTGGCAAAAATTATATTAGTCACTTTATAGTGGCCAGAAGAACAATAAGACTGACTGATTTTTTTCTTTCATACACACACACACACACATATAATTGCACTTTATCCATTTGTTAATGGGCATATATGTGAAAAAGCAGTGTAGAAAATAGACTAACATTAGAAAATGGTTAAATCCTTAATAACTTCAAGTGTGGTTATATAATGGATGCTGTCAATGTTCATAACTTAAACCTGGGTACCTGGCCAAAATAACGCTTGGGAAACATTAAAATTAAGCTAAATTGTAAAAACATAAAAACAGAAAATAAAATAAAACATAGTACTAAATGAAAGAAGCCAGATACCAAAGGTCACATATTGTATGGTTCCATTATATGGAATGTCCAGAAAAGATAAATCCAGAGATTGGTGGTTGCCTGGGAGGAGGGAATGAGGAGTAACTGCGAATGGGTAGATGGTTTTGTTTTTTGTTTTTTTGCAGGGGATGATGAAAATGTAATGGCTCAGATAGTTGTAATGATTGTACAACCTTGTGACATACTAAATGCTCCTGAATTGTACAGTTTTGTTTGTTTTTTGAGACAGTCTCGCTCTGTTACCCAGGCTGGAGTGCAGTGGCGCCATCTCGGCTCACTGCAACCTCCCCCTCCCGGGTTCAAGCGATTCTCATGCCTCAGCCTCCTGAGTATCTGGGATTACAGGTGCCCGCCACCACGCCTGGCTAAATTTTTGTATTTTTAGTAGAGACGGGGTTTAACCATGTTGGCCAGGCCAGCCTCGAACTCTTGAGCTCAAGTGGTCAGCCTGCCTCGGCCTCCCAAACAGCTGGGATTACAGATCACTCCCAGCTGAATTGTACGATTTTGAACAGCGAAATTTATGTTATGTGAATTATATATCAGAAACCAATTTTTAAAAAGTAAATTACTGATTTCCTCATGGTGACCATCCACTGCCCTCAACTTCCCTTCTCCTACCCATTCCTATCCTGCCCTCCCCCTAATGCCCCAACCCTTTCTGACTATCACTGTGCCTTGAGGGGGGTCCCCTCCCCACAAGAACAGTCTCTGGACAGTTGAGCGCCTGCGTCTTGCAGTTTTTGGAGGGCGAAACATCCTGTGAAAATGGACGCTCCAAGCCATTTTTTCTCGTGTACTTCAGTAAATGGTGATGGCCGAGAAGGTTGCACGTGCTAGGATGGATGGAGGAAGACCTGGCGTGCCTCGATAGTTAAGTCCCTCCAGAAGCTTCAGTTCCTCTGCCTGTAACCTCCAGATGCTGTGGTCTGAAAGCCAGCTTGGCTGCCTGCAGGCGTGTGCAAATGCTGAGGACTTCAGAGACCCACAGGCCTTACCCCTTTGCATGCAGTGTGACCCAAGCTCATTGCTGAATGTCACTAGGAAGGTGGCACAGTGTTACTGGTCTTGTGTGCTGTTGTGAAGGTGAACTGAAGTAGTACGTCTCACTGGCCCATGCATAGGTGTTGGGTCAATGGTGATCTACACTCCAGAGTCTTTTCTGGGTCAGCTTCAGGCTGCTGCAGTTCACTTGGTTGCGCCCCATGTTATCAGCTGCACCTAGAACTGTGAGCCCTTGCCATTCCCCTGGTGGTAGATTCCCCTGTTTTCTACTGACGTTTCCCAACTGTGATCATATATATGTATAAGGTAACCCAAACCTGTTGGAGATGAGTCCTGAATTCTTATTTTCTAAAACACCTATCTGACAGGCCAGGAGACATAAGGCCATCATCCATGGGAGATTTAGTACATTTCTTTTGGTCCAACCAGCCTTAACTTCTGCCATCTTCAACTTTTATCCAAATTTTATTCTTTTAGTCCTAATCTTGGATTCTGCATCTTACTTCTGCCATTTCCCCCATTTCTGATTCTTTGTATAAGCCCATGAAGCCTCTACCCTTTTGACCTTCCTAGTCCTGGACCATGTTCCTTCCTCTTTCCTCAATTCTGCTGATATTCTGCCATCCAAATTTTAGTTTCTCCTTTTTTTTTTTTTTTTTTGAGATGGAGTTTTGCTGCATTGTTCAGGCTGGAGGGCAGTGGTGGAATCTCAGCTTACTGCAACCTCCACCTCCTGGGTTGAAGCAATTCTCCGGCCTCAACCTCCTGCGAAGTTAGGATTACAGGAACCCACCACCACACCCAGCTACTTTTAGTAAAGATGAGTTTCACCATGTTGGCGAGGCTGGTCTCGAACTCCTGACCTCAGGTGATCCACCAACCATGGCGTCTCAAAGTGCTGGGATTACACGCATGAGCCACCGTGCCCAACCATAATTCCTTCTAAGGCAACTTTTGATCCCTACCCCGCCAAAGAAAATCCACAGTCAAGAGCATTTCAAAACTTAAAAACCTCTTTATTACTTATCTATTAATCCAATAGATTTCTTGATTCAGTTTGAAAAATATATTATCGGTATAAATAAATTGTTATCTATCTATATATTTGGAAAACCAGTTGGTATCCAAAGTAAAGCCAACAGTCTCAGCAGCTCTTAGATTCTGTAGCCATAGTATTGAGAAATTGCCATATCTTTTCCCCTTTGGATGGAGAACTGCAGTTTTCTGAAAGAGGTGTATTTGGCAGCATTCTCATGCTGTTGCTGAGCCTTCCTCTTCATGGCCTCACGCTCTGGCCTCTGCTCTTTTGTGATGGGCATTGACACTACTGGCCCAGAAATGTCGGGTGTCCCCCATGGCCTGGGTTATAAGCTAAGTCTTGGATTAGAAATTGATTTTGAGGCTTGGGCAGTGACTGGAGATTGGTCACAGCAGTGGAAACAGGCTCCTGCTGGAGAGAAGAGCAAGATGATGTTTTGTAGGGTGCTGGCCTAGAAGCAGCAGACTGAGAAGCAGTAGGAGGCTGGTTGGGGTTGGCTGAACCGGGTTGGGTTGCATTGGTGGAAATTGGCTGAGCTGGTCTGGCAGGACCTGTCAAAGATGTGTTGGTAGTAGCCGGTTGGAACGGATTGACTTCATTTGAACGAGTTGAGTTAGTAGCACCAGGTCGAGCAGGGCAAGCCACAGCAGGCCTATGTGAGGGCGGAGGGTGTGGCCGCCGAGAAACAGGTCGAGCTTGAGGTCCGTCCAGGGTTGGAAAGGGCAAAGGTACCAACTTGACCTTCCCAGGTGGTGGCAACTCATACTGGGATGGAGATGGACACTCTTTTTCAGCATTATCATCCGGTTTGTGTGCCTTGAGTTGAGTTTTCTCCAGGCCTTTCATCTCACGTCGGGTATCCAGCCATGGTTGGAGAGCTGAGAATGGCCGGGGGTTCTGGGTGTTGCTTGAGCTTCCCAGAGTCCGGGAGGAAGAGAATCCAATTTTCTTGTTGGTCTTTTTCCCCAGTACAGTGGAAAACTTGCACGGACTCTAGCATGTGCATGCCTAGGGAGCTTCGTGGCTTTTTGAAGGTCTGTTGGCTAAGCTCAGGTTGATATTTCTTCCGCTTCATATTGGGAATGGTTTGTTTCTCTTCTTTCTTGACTTTGGTCCCTGACTGCTTTCTGTCTTCAGATTTCTTGGAGCTGTTCTCTCTGCTCCTTTTGGTCTTCTCCTGCCCATGCCTCTTAGTTGTGCTGCTCCTGCTGGATGCGGCTTTGTGAGGTTTGTTGCTAGAATGCTTGCCCTTGCTCGCAGAAGTGCTGTCACTGGCGGTAGCACTGCAAACAGCCACTGCTCCCTCTAACAGGCTCTCTGGGTTCTTTGGCTGGATTTTGGCCTCGGGAGCACCCTGGATAGGCTCGGCAGCTTTATGCTTGTTCTTCCTGACTTGATCAGAGTGACCCTTTAGGACACTTGCCTTTTCCTGCACCTGATTTACCTTGGTGGCACTGGGATCTTTGGCTTTCTTTGCAGAGGGACTTTTGGGTTGGTCAAGATCTAGTAAGGAACTGAAGATGGAGGGACTTTGGGGTTGGTCAAGATCTTGTACGGAACCGAAGATCTAGGGGAGGTGAGTATCCTCCAACAGTGTAGTGATGTCTGCAAGATCACTGCTAGACTCAATCCCATTTTCAAGTATCCCTTGGGCCTCAAGACTCACGCTGTTATTTCTCAGATTGGCATTTTCAGAAGCAGGCTGCTCCTTTTGGCAAAGAGGATCAATGCAGGACAGAAGCTGGTTAATGTCAGGGATTTCTAAAGGAAGCAGTGGAAAATCTTGATTTTCTTTTGGGAACTGGTAGGCATCTAGAGGCTTTGAAAGCTTGGTTTTAATCTCATCCAAATCCTTATTTTCGGTTTTGTCCTGGCTTGGAGATGGAGACAGTGTCAAGAGATTAGTTGGACTCTGGACTGGAGCTATCATTGAAATGTCCCCAAGCTCAGGTGATGGATTACTCTCAAGTATCTGGGTATTTCTGCTACTGCAGGACTTGGAGAATTCTGAAGTTTGTGCCAGACAAAATATCTGGCTTGGAGATTGCAATGCCAGGGAAGTATCCATCCCCAGGGAAGTTTCCATCACTGCCAAGGAATCAAGGAAGACGTCAATCCCTGGTAAGTGAGATGCTCCCCCTACACACCAGTGCAGCAATTGGATACTTTTCTAACATGGGCAAGACATTTCTACTAGCTCTTCTTCAGGACCATGGACAAGACCCTGCATTAGGGGCTAGGCAGTGACTGTTCTCTTACTGGTTATCATTTGATGTGATTGTGTCTTGGTTTTCTTTGAATTTCACAGGGTTGTTGTAAGCCAAATAAAAAGCGAAAGTGATTTTTAAATAGGAGATGTTTTATAAAGCCTCACATTCTCATATAGGGTCCTTTCCAGGCTCTCCACTCTCCTGAGAGAGTAAGAACCCTTTACACCATGGAACAGGGGAGACAGTGGAGCCCTTCCACATGAAATATATAAGCAAGCACAGATTCTGAACCTGTTTGTTTTGGAGAGGATCTCTGAGCACAAAGTCTTAAGTCCTGTTGTAAGTTAAGGAAAATCAAAATGTCCCTGCCAAGATAAGCCTTCTGAGGTGCCTTCCAAAGAGACTCAAGTAATCGATTAAGGAAGGAAGTTACCCACAGTGCTGGTGCAAGGGAGCTGATCAGCCAGGGCACTAAGAAGCGTTGTATCTCTTGGGACTCTCTTATATGTGGCATAGATGGCCATTATAGTGTTGAACTTTCCCATTTAGAAGGTGTTCTTAGATAGAATCAAAATGGAGAGCAATGCCCAAGAATAGTGGTTGAAATCTCAGGCCTTAACTTCTGCCTATCCGTGGACTTACCACTCGGCTACAGATTTGACCCTCCCTTTCAATGCTGAGTGTATCCCTCTCCTTTCTTGTTGGTTGTACTCACCTTGAAAACTGGTTTCTGTGATGGGTTGAGCAGACACAGGGTAATACATCCCAGTAGTTGAGACTGTTGGTAGAACATTTGTGGGCTGAACCTCCTTTAGCAGCATCACCATTTCTGGTTGATGGGCCAATGCCCTATTTCCTGTGTATGACACAGAGCCATAGGATTGCAGCCAGGGGACAAGTTCTCCAGATAATTGAGGCCCCAGTGTGCCTGGATTATAGTAATAGACCTGGCTTCCTTTCTGGCAGGGAAGTGACAGACTATGGCCCTGCTGATGTGGAATTTGAGATTGTGTCCCCTGAACAAGGCTGGCAGATAGTCTTGGATGCAGAGGGACTATAATATTGGCAACTGAAATTTTATCATGCTGGGCTGTCATAGACATGGAAGAGACAGCTGTGTTCTGGTCAATAGCAGTCACAGTGAAGTCCCTGAGTGAGGATGACTTCTTTGCTGTGCTTGCTGAATTGTCCCACTCAAAAATGCCTGGGTAGGAGGCAGCTGACATAGAGCTATGGCTCTGGCCACTAATCCTAGACAACATAGTTGTGCTAGAATGTTGGTAAAGGTAGGCACTGCCCGTGAGTGGCTGGAAAGAGGTGCCAGAGGCTGATGGCAGTAGCCATGCTGAGCTAACAGCTGGATCAGAGGCTCTAGAGAAGTTGGAGATGCTTCCTGTTAAGGAAGCCGCATTGCTTACCACAGGAAGAGAGCTGCGAAGAATTTGCAGTTCCAAGTAAAGAGGTATTTTGGAAATTTTCTGTAGGAAAGAAGAGAGAGATGAACAAAGTGATGGGACTGAAAAAATTTCACCTTATTTGAAGAACAGCATCATATTAAAGTTGTTGCAATCAGGAAGCCTCTAATACAAATACTTACTCAGATACCAAAAGCCAAACACTTTATGATGGCCATGAGTGCTGAAGCAGCTTGGTCCTCTTGTGATGAACTGCCTTTGTGTCCAGTTGGGCACAGATGTGCAGAAGACCCAAGTGGCCTGGGTTTGTACATTATTTCCTAGGCTAGAAGCAAACTTCTCCCTTCCCTCTCTTTCCCTTCAATCTGGTCATGTATTGACTCATAACTATTTCCTAGAATTGGAGTAATTTAGAACTAGGAGGTCCTTAGAGAAGTTCTAACATTTTCATTTTATGAGTAACAGGCTGAGAGAGATCAGATTGACCTGTTTAAGATTTACCACTACGTTAATATCATTACCATGACTTCCTTGCCAGGACTCTTTTCTCTGAACGTAGACCAGAAACCAGGAAAAAACAGAACTTTTAATATGGCAATTTTGGCCTACTATAATATAGTACAGGTATTACTTTTATAATCCTTACAGTCACATTTTGCTTCTACAGGTCATGTGACATTGCCTAGAGTTTACATTTATCCCAGGCCATTGGTAAATCTAAAGGGTCATTCTTTGCCCTCTTCAAGCCTGACTTTTTATCCTAAGTCAAAATAGTACCTAATTGTTTCAGAAGAAATGTTTTCTTTTGTTTCTTTTTTGAAAGAGCCTCACTCTGTCACCAAGGCTGGAGTGCAGTGGCTTGACCTTGGCTCACTGCAAACTCTGCCTCCTGGACTCAAGCAATTCTTATCCCTCAGCCTCCTGAGTAGCTGGGATTATAGGCAGACACCACTGAGCCTGGCTATTTTTTTTGTATTTTTAATAGAGACCAGGTTTCACCATGTTTGTCAGGCTGGTCTCGAACTCTTGCTGTCAAGTGTTCTGCCCACCTCGGCCTCCCACAATACTAGGATTCCCACATGAGCCACTGTGCTCGGCCTGGAAGCATCATTCCTAAAACATATTTCTAAAATATATATATTAAAGGCTGTCAAGTGTCATCTGTGTTCAAAAAGGCAAAAGAAAAAAACAACTGAATGTGACTTCTGATAAGCTGCTTTTTCTAGGAATACTCTATTCTAGCCTGTTTCCTTCCTAGTTTATTGATCTAAGCATTTGCTAAAACTAACTTCATTTTGCCCTATTCAGAGTAGATTTTGCTCTGTTGTCTTTCTGCTTTTCTTCTAAAATTTAAAGTATAGTTTTTGCTTTTTAAATCATTTTGTCATTCTCCAGGGCATATCCCAAGGGTAAGTGTAGGGGACCCGGTCTTTCTGCTTTCATTTAAAATCCCAAATTCCTTACACTAGAATATCTGCCTGCCTATAACCCAGTATAGGAATCTCAAAAACGTGAATATTACTTTTGTTTGTTTGAGACAGGGTCTCACCTTGTCACCCAGGCTGAAGTCCAATGGTGTGAACATGGCTCACTGCAGCCTCATCGTCCTGGGCTCAAACAGTCAACTGATCCTCCCACCTCAGCCTCCTGAGTACCTGGCATGCCCCAACACCTGGATGATTTTTTAAAAATTTTGTAGAAATGAGGTCTTGTCTTGTCACCCAGACTGGTCTGGTACTCCTAGGCTCAAGCAATTTTCCGATCTCAGCCTCACAAAGCACTGAGATTACAGGAGGGAGCTACCATGCCCAGCTGAATATTTAAAATATTAGTGAGGGAGATGTCCTCCCAAAGTGCTGAGATTACAGGTGTGAGCCACCGTGCCTGGCTGAGTGTTTAAAACATCACTAAATTAAAAATAGTGAAATTCAAATATTAGTGGAGGGAGAATATTACACATAAAATACCTCAGAATATGTTGGTAGTTTTCTACGCCGCTTAGGTTTTCTCTCTGTTTCTGTTGAAACAAACACCCTCAAAAAGTGTCTGATTTCATTTTCTGTACATGTGCCCTTTAAGACTCAGCATTAGAAAAGAAATGGGCAAGAGGGAGTAACCAATCTATTATCCTAATGTAAGAGATGAGGAAACAGATTTTGTGAGAGAATAAAAGAGTCCTCTAGAGTCACACAGCTAGTAAATGTCAAAGCCAAAACTGACATGATGTCTCTAGATTTCTACTTGAATAGTTTCCCTGTTATTCCAAAGTGTTTGGGACTATAGGGGTAAAGAAATCTGCGGTTGGGGGAAAGAAGTCGAATGAAAAACTGTCAAGAAAGTTTCTCTCTTTACCTGACATGGTCAGAGAAGAAGAAATATCAACTGTAGATTCAAGGGATGAAGAGACGATCCTAGTGGATGTCTGGGTGGCTGAAGCCAAGGAGCGCATGTGTCCAGTATGAAGGCCACTGGTCACACTGGTCACTGGCCACTTGTGATGATACAAATGTACAGGCTGCCCCAAGATTCTACCAGCTGGCAGTAGGCTTGCTCAGAGAATGATGTCACAAAGCAGGCAGTTTAAAGGTGTGCGATAGCCAATAGGGAGGCCAGATTCCCAAGAAGATGGGATTGGCTGGCAGAGGTGGTAGGAAAGCTGAAACAGTACTAAGTGGCTGAGTTCCAGGAAGGTGAAATCCTGCAAGATCATCTCAGTGTTTCTTATACATGTTCCCTAATATCATTGACTAATATTTATATTTTATATGTCATATTTCATAGTAAATAATGCTATACATTTATAATTGTATAGTACATACACAGTATCCTTGCAGAGAAAGGAGAGGGACATCTAAGCTGAGCAATTTTTTGTACCTTGGCTGAAGAGCAAAGTTCATTGACTACCCCTTGTAGGAAATGATGTGGCCCGAAGCGCCTCTCTTTCAATTTCTTCTCCTTGAATCCTACCTTCCTTGGGCTGGCCCAGGCTCGGTCAGTTTGGACTTGGATATCTCTTCTGCTCTCTGCTTTCCCCTTGATTGTAGGCATTGTTTCTGGGCCAAGCCTTGATCTTGCATTTTTACACTCGTGGATATGACTTCCTGTCAACTTCCAGAGCAGGGGTATTCTTTTCAGTGTCGTGACGTTTGGAAAACGGACTCTGCTCATGAGAAGCAAACACCAGAGAGGTAGAAGACAAGGCTGACTGCAGGCCTTCCCTCTTCTAGCCTTTGTTCACAATTCTTTTGCCCATCGTTTGCTACCTCTGGGTCCTTGGGCCACACAGACATCCTGCCATCCTGCTCTTTTATACGTGAGAGGCATTTAGGGAACTTTCTTTCTTCTCAGGTAAGAGGATCCAATGTGACAGTTACTTATAGCCTCATCTCCCTTACAAACAGTCACTATGGAATATTGGGCCTTTAGAATTCCCTGTCGGCCATGCTTGGGTGCTAGAGCCAGGCAAAATGTAGAGTTGAATTTAGTGGAGAATAGGAAAGAGGCTAGGTGAGGGTAAGGAACAAAGAGATTTGTGTGGATTTTTTGGTTTCTGTGAGAAACAATTACACACCCTTATTTTGTATTAACAGAAAAGACAATTCAATATTTTTTATGCAGCTAGATAGTCCAGAAACTTCCATGACTTTTGTAGACTGAAGAAAATAATCATAACATATTTTTTCCATTTTGCTTTATGTCATATTGCCTCATATATATATCATTCATTAGTATGTTTATAGAATGTAGATTGCTTTTATTTTATTATTTTTATTTATTTATTTTTGAGACAGCTTTTCATGCCTGTCGCCCAGGTGGAGTGCAGTGGCACTATCTTGGCCTGGTAGGTTTTGTGGAGGAAATCAAAGAGGGGTGTGTGAAAAAGGCAGTGTGGTGAGCTGTGCTGTGTGCTCAAGCAAAGAAAGAGATGTCTGCAGTCAGCCCAAGTTGACCTGGATTGCCTTGGTTTTTGTTTTCCTAGTTAGTGCTTTTCTCACTAACTTTTATTATAACTGTGATAAATGAGTTAGGGCTGAGTTGTTGGTGATTTCTGTGTGGAATCGTCTGGTTTGGGGGAGGAACTCTATGGATATAATCACTTTTCTTGGTGGTAAGCATTTAGAGATACCTGAATTGATCTTTTTTTTCCCCCCCTTGAGATGGTGTCTCACTCTATTGCCCAGGCTGGAGGGCAGTGCTGCAATCTTGGCTCACTGCAATCTCAGCATCCAGGGCAATTCTCCTGCCTCAGACTCCGGAGTAGCTAGGATTACAAGTGAACACAACCAGCTAATATTTGTATTTTTAGTAGAGGTGGGGTATCAACATGCTGGCCAGGCTGGTCTCGAACTCCAGATCTCAGGTGATCCGCCCACCTTTTCTTCTCAAAGTGCTGGGATTACAGGCATAAGCCAACATGTCTAGCCCTGAATAGATCTACTTACGGACTGTTCTAGTGTGTGTGAGAAGGTACAGAATTCCAAGAGCCCACAAGAGGATAAACTCAAGATGGGACCTCTGAAGATAAATATTGCATTTATAGACCTATTTTCTCATCTCTTCCAATAATGCTTCTAGAATTATGAGATAGGAATTTTTTCTGTGATTGTATGTGGGTGGGTGATGTTTATCTGAGAAGAAATTTGGAAAGGGCTGGCAGTGTAGAGTTAGGCTTAGGCTATACAAGGTTTTTGAAGTTTTATTTTCTCCTTTCAGCTTAGTTTCATACCTCAGATAGCCTGCGTTCATGCTTGTGTGTAATGTGAGTCTAATACACACCAAGTATCTGCAAGCCAGGCTAGTCTCTGTTTTCTCTATGTTCCAGTGGAAATCAAGGGAATCCATAGCTACTACAGATTATACTGGTGGTATAAGGTGGGAGGAGTATAGTAAGATTATTTCTGATACCAATAAACTGTTTACATATTAAAATATTCAGTTCTAACATTCAATTCTAGTTAGGCAAATGCTTATTATAGGTTGATCTTTCTCAGTCCCCAGCCTCTATAATGATACTCTGTCCATAGTTCCAGCCACTTAACAATCACCTTCAGTCTTAATATCATCTTAACCTCTAAATCTTAAATGTAGGATAAAGACCCTGAAGAGCTTGAGCACAACACTCTGGAACTTAGCTGTAAGTTTTACCATGACCTAAAGCCTCAATATTATAGTTAGGGCTTTGTCTTGTTTCAGAAACCTACTCCCTGCATTTTGCACCTGTCAGGATTACTGGTACTTGGTGTAACGTAACCAGTCCTACCCATCAGGCCCTTCCTACTCTATCCATAGTCTCTTTCTGGTTTATTGAAGACTGGAATCCCTCAAACTCCGATGTGGTATCTGGGGCCCTGGCAGATACTGGTAGACTTGTCAGTATCCACTGCTTAGCTGTTTGGTGCTCTAAGTGTGCCTTGCTCCTGTGATTTCCACCCCAGAGTACTGTACACTTGTGAAGGCATTCTTCTTCCTCATGTTGGACTCAGTCTCATCTAAAGACCTACTCTTTGTCAGATCCCATACTTTGTAGAAACCCTATTCTGCCTAGGTCTGGGTTTTGTTGTGTCGACTGTAACTGAGTTTGTTCTCACCCCAGTGTTGTGCCTTTTAGCAAACTGAAAGTGTAAGCCCAATATAGCTTTTCTAGTTTCAGAAAAACTTAGGTCATATTTTGTATATTGTCATGTCTATAGACATTTGTACCATTTGTAGTTTCGGGCCACTATGCACCTATTGGATTTTTTCATAAATTCCAAAAGAATATTGTTTTATTTATTTATTTATTGAGCTGGGGTCTCGGTGTGTTGCCCAGGCTGGAGTGCAATGGCATGATGTTGGCTCACTGTAACCTCTGCCTCCCACATTCAAGCCATTCTCCTGCCTCAGCCTCCCAAGTAGAGTAAGTTGTGAGCCACCATGTCCGGCTAATTTTGGGGCTAATTTTTGTATTTTTAGTAAAGGTGGGATTTCACCATGTGGGCAAGGCTGGTCTCAAACTTCTGACCTCAAGTGATGTGCCTGCCTCAGCCTACCAAAGTGCTGGAATTACAGGCTGGGATCACTGCACCTGGCCAGAATATTTTATAATTGAATGTCAAATTTGAATGTGGACTTGGTGTGGTGGCTCATGCCTGTAATCCCAGAACTTTGGGAGGCTGAGGCAGGCAGATCACTTGAGGTCAGGAGTTCAAGACCAGTCTGCCCAACTTGGTGAAACCCAGTATCTACTAAAAATACAAAAATTACCTGGGCATGGTGGTGGCACACCTGTAGTCCCAGCTACTCGGAGACTGAGATGGGAGAATCATTTGAACCAAGGAGGCAGAGGTTGCAGTGAACTGAGATGGAGCTACTGCACTCCAGCCAGGATAACAGAGGGAGACTCCCATCTCAACAGCAACAACAACAAATAATTGAATATTCCTAATTGCAAGTTAGTTATGTTCGGCTAACATGCCTTTTTCTTTTTCCGGTTAACAATTTATGAATATTGACACATTTTTAATGATGTGGAAATTTTCAGAATTGTAAATGTTTATGTATTTAAAACTGGTTGGAATATTACTGTCTCAAAAGTGGTAATAAAGCTACTGGCCTAGCTCTGTTAACATTCATTTATTCAATAACTCGGACCTTTCTGATCTTCGGTTCACTCAACTCTAAAATGGTTACAAAGATTACTAAAAATATATGTAAGATAGTTTCATAAATTAAAAAGTAAAAATCACTTTTAAAAATCCACAATCCTAATTACTTACAGTTTAATCTAGAATTTAGTATTCTGTTCTATTTTCAGAGCTGCTTTAGGGCATGCTGTTCCTTTGTTGTTCCACTTGTAGCAGAATTCAACGTTTTTCTAACATGTATAGATTTTTATGCTTGAGATTGTGTGGAAACCTTGGACTTGAGCTCCACTCTCATTTATTTTTGGTATTTGCTAAAACCTAAATACATCTGTCCACTTCTAGCATGATACCTAGTATGTGATAGAACTCAATAAAAGTTTGGCTGTGATGGGAGTGGATGTCTGTACATTATTTTTGGAGGATAATTAGGTAATATCTTTTGAAATTTTAAGTTTGTATGCTTTTTATTCTAGACATTCTACTTCTAGCAATATAGATATAGCTGTATATGTGTATAAGGATGTCCACATTGCAGCATTGTCTGTAACAAGATTTGAAAAGAACCTGAAAACAACTAAATATCCATTAACATTGAACTGGCTGAATACATTATAGTACTTTTAATTATGATACTTATAATGCAATAAATTCCCTTTAGCCACTATGTTTAATTGCTCCTTTTGTATAAAAATAGAGGACATACATATGTGTGAAAGTAAATATTTATACACGATATGCAAAATGTGAATGTAAGCACTTGTAAATATCTAGAACACACAAAGAAGGTGGGGAGGTGGTGCTCGGGGGAGTTACGGGGCGGGGACAGAGATGGACTTTCCTGTGCCACACTGAATTCTGAAGGGTGCATGCACACCCTCATTGACCTGTGCTACCAGCCTTTGGCTAAAGAGGGCGCTGTAGCCACCAAAGTCTTGTTTACAAATCAAGCGTCTCAGTAAGCCTGCGTGGTTACGCCATCACGACCGACATGCGCAATAGCGAGACGCCGGAGCTCTGCGTGGGTGGCCTCCGAGTCTCTTCCGGTCTGTGATCTTATCCTGGCACTGAGGGCACCGGACTGGCGCTTTTGGCCGGCTTGGCATTCGGTGGGCGGCTTCTTAGGACCCATATGAGCCAATGGCATCATCCCGGCAGTGGCTGGGGTCGGGGACGCTACTTTCCTGGACGCTCCTCGGCCAGGAAGAAGGGCGGAAACCACGTCCCAGAAAGGTAATATGTCTTGGGCCTTTGGCATGGCCCTTCCAGCTCATGGCTTCTGGGCGTGGGCTTCATCTTTTGTGGTCTCTGCGTCTCACTTTTGCTGTCACAAGCTTGGCTTGTCCGCCCCTTGTTTTGAGGCTTTGACCCTCTTCGCCACCCGCTGTAGCTGAAAGGGGCAATGTCTGTGATGTCCTGTGATTTCTCCTTAGTTCTGGCCAGGGCTCTTAGGTAAAATACGGAAGGTTTGCTTTAAGGCAGGACTGTTACTTTTGAGGACTCTCCCTAATTCCCAAAATAGAACCTCCTCAATTCCTTGTTACTTGGCGCGGAAAGTGTATGATTGAGTTAGGAACCCAGCAGTAGTAGCGCCCTGTGATCTCACGTGGAAAGTTGGTTTGTATTGTTTTCAGAAATCACAAAGAGCATAAATTGTTAGGTCCTAACAGGCCTCATTGGAGAGATGTTCCTTTATACGTACAAGTGATTAGTTTTGAGACTTTGCACGTATGTGCAGTGAACAGTTTTTACTCCTTGAAACCATCCTCCACCATCTCATACCTCAATAAATCTTCTTGATATTATGTCCTGTCTTTTGACTGTCAACTTCTGTCAGCCCCCTAATACAGGTCTTGCCTGACCTGTTACAATTGGGTTCTAATTACTGGATCTCCTCTTTGTTTCCATCCAGTCGTTCTAAATTTTTTTCTTTTTCTTTTTTTTTTTTTTTTTTGAGACAGAGTTTTGCCCTTGTCCCTCAGGCTGGAGTGCAATGGCCCGATCTCAGCTCACCGCAACCTCTGCCTTCCGGGTTCAAGCAATTCTCCGGCCTCAGCCTCCGAAGTTAATGGGATTACAGGCGCCTGCCACCACTCCCAGCTAATGATTTTGTATTTTTAGTAGAGACAGGGTTTCATCGCATCACTCAGGCTGGTCTTGAACTCCTGACCGCAGGTGATCCACGTGCCTCGGCCTCCCAGAGTGCTGAGATTACAGGTGTGAGCTGCTGCGGCCAGCCCAATCCGTTCTGGATGACAACAACAACAAAAAAATCCTTTTTTTTTTTTTTTTGAGTTAGGGTCTTGCTGTGTTACCCAAGTTAGAGTGCAGTGGCACAATCATAATTCATTGCAACTCAGCCTCCCAGGCTCGTTCAGTTCTCCCACTTCAGCCTCCCCGGTAGCTGAGACTCCAGGCGTGCACCACCATGCCCAGCTAATTTTTGTATTTTTATTTTTATTTTTTGTAGAGATGGGGTTTTGCCATGTTGCCTAGGATTTTCTTGAGCTCCTGGTCTAAAGCAATTCACCTGCCTTGACCTCCCAAAATTCTGGGACTACAGGCATAAGCCACTGCACCTGGCCAAGAAATCTTTTTAATAGGTAATTAGTAAATATTGAAATCTAATGGGAATTGGAATATTGCTCATGAGCATTGCTCTTAACATTGTTTTAAGAGTAAAAAAGGGCTGGACGCAGTGGCTCACACCTGTAATCCCCACACTTTGGGAGGCTGAACTGGGCTTGATCACTAGAGGTCAGAAGTTCGAGACCAGCTTGGCCAACATGGAGAAACCCTGCCTCTACTAAAAATAGAAAAATTAGCTGGGCGTGGTGGCAGGTGCCTGTAATACCAGCTACTCAGGAGGCTGGGACACGAGAATTGGCTTAAACTGGGAGGTGGAGGTTGCAGTGGGCCGAGATTGTGCCACAGCATTACAGCCTGGGCAACAGAGTGAGACTCTGTCTCAAATAAATTAAAAAAAAAATTTTTTTTTTAAGAGTAAAAATGAACTCCTTTTTGTCTGTAGTATGAGGCTGTGCATGATCTGGGATCCCCTCTCCTTCTCCAGCCCCATCTCTTGCCTGTCTTGCTTGCCCTCACTTTCTATGTTTCATATATACTGAATTAACGCTAGTTAATTCCTTTTATCTTTTTTTTTTTTTCTTGAGACGGAGCTCAGTTCTTGTTGCCCAGGCTGGAGTGCAGTGGTGCGATCTCGGCTTAGTGCAACCTCCACCTCCCAGGTTCAAGCGTTTCTCCTGCCTCAACCTCCTGAGTGGCTAGGATTACAGGCATGCACCACCATTTTTTTTTTT
Source organism: Cebus imitator (assembly GCF_001604975.1). Classification (NCBI taxonomy): domain Eukaryota; kingdom Metazoa; phylum Chordata; class Mammalia; order Primates; family Cebidae; genus Cebus; species Cebus imitator. The sequence goes on from NW_016107338.1 coordinate 69,815, forward strand.
TTTTTTGGGTATTTGTAGTAGAGACGGGGTTTCTCCATGTTGGTCAGGCTGGCCTTGAACTTCCGACCTCAGGTGATCCTCCCCCCAACCTCGGCCTTCCAAAGTACTGGGATTACAAAGTTGAGCCACTGTGCCTTGCCATTAATTCTAACTTATGCTATTCACTGTAATTCTTAGCATTATTAAGTGAAGTTCACAGTCCCTCTTCTAGCAGGTTTTCTCTTAAAATATGAACTTGGAAGTTCCCTAGTAATTGAACTTGATGGCATCAGTCGTTTGAAAACTAAAACCATGAAGTGAAATAATTGAATTTAAATTATTTCAGTGAATTTGTTTGTATTAATGGCACTTTAGTATCTGGTACTGGGCTAAGTTTTATCAGGGACACAGAAGTTCTGGGTATCTCTTTTTTATATAGGCCTTATTTGATGATAACTTTGTGCTGTTTTGTTGCCGTATTTCCATTTTCATGATGGGAAACAGGAGAGAAAGACAGTATAGGTCATTACTTGCTGGGGTTGAATAAGTGGAGAGGTGAAATGCAAAGCAGAGAGAAGAGAGGACATGTCATGTGGGCTATGATTCCCATTTTCAAGAAATCTTATTCTGTGCAATGAGACGAAGCTAACATACAATTTGGCTGACAAAAAAATGTATCTAATAGGTGGAAAGACTATCTCCCAATTGGCCAGCGGATGCCTGGGACTCGTTTCATAGCTTTCAAAGTTCCTTTGCAAAAGGTAAGCGAAGGTTAATTCAGTATTCTTTCACACATCTAAATTCATCATGCAGAACACTGTTCTCAGCTCTATCACATTCCATTTTCTCTTTTTTTAGCAAATACTTTGTAATGACCCCTTGACTATCCTGAGATGAAGCTCATAGGTACATACAACCTGCTTCAATATTTTAAAGAAAAATGCCAATTCATACCCTAACTATAATATAAAGAATAAAATAAAAGTAATTTATAATAAAGTAATATTTATTTTTGTATATAAATGCTTGGACATAACTGCATTAAAAGACAGAGTAGTAGTTGCCTGTGCCTTGAATTCAATAACTACAAATGTAGAGACTGATCTAGGTGGCTGATACTGCCTTAGTGGTAGGACTTTCTAATATAGATTTCCAGACAAAACAAAGTATAGTCTTCATTTGGTTGATAAGGTGATTGCTATCCTGGAAAATTAAATATATATTAAAATTGTACAAAAATAATTTGTGATTATTTGTGAAATGGAGTGAGGTTCTAAGGCCAAGCTAAATATGAACAGCTTTTTATCTATATTAATGTTGAATAGGGCATTCAAAAGCCATTCAGGATGTGGGACACATTTGTAGGACTGTTCTGAATTTGGCAAGCTATCTAGAATTTGTAACCCTTACCACTGAATGTCAGTGGGCCTCTTTTCCTCCCATAGTCGCAATAAAAAATAAGCCCTGGATCATCAAGGTTAGGGTTTCAGTGTGGAAAATCTCAAGATGGTGGTTTTTTTTGGAACTAGGAAAAGAATAGGAGGGGACAGCTTTTGACAGCCATAAAAAAGATGAGAAGGTGAAGACAAATATTGTTTTCTAGATTCTGTGTCTTATTAGACTTCCCCAGCATAGCTCAGCTTAGTATCAGGAGAAGCCCACTTGAAACATTTTGGGAATTTACTTAATTTGTGACTCATAGATCAGATTTCCTTTTTCAACTGCTGTGTCAGCTTCTCTGCATGTCTGGGCTTAAAGTGAGTCGTTTCAGGCCAGGCCTGGTGGATCACGTTTGTAATACCAGTACTTTGGGAGGCCAAGGTGGGTGGATCGCTTGAGTCCAGGAGTTTTAGACGAGCCTGGGCAACATTGCAAAACCCTGACTCTACAAAAAAATTAACCAGGCATGGTGGTATGTGCTTGTGGTCTCTGCTGCTCGAGAGGCTGAGGTAGGAGGATTGATTGAGCCCAGGAGGTCAAGGCTGCAGTGAGCCGTGATCATGCCCCTGCACTCCAGCCTGGGCCACAAAGTGAGACCCTGTCTCCAAAAAAAAAAAAAGAAAAAGGAGTTGTTGGAGGTACAGGGAATTTTTAGGGAAGTGAAACTATTCTCTATGATATTATAAGGGTAGATACATGTCGTTATATATTGATCAAAACCCATAAAAGGATTTCACATATCGTAACATATTTCACAACAATCCTGTGCTGATGAAGTAGCAGTAGTACTAATATCTCTTCTTGAGTGCTTATTCCACACTAGCTCAGAGGATAGATGGTTACAACTGATAAATAATTTTATAGATAATGAAACAGGCTCAGAAAAGGAAGAATCAAAACTTCAACTTCTTTCTTTCTCTCATTTTTTTGTGGCAAAATGTGTATAACATAATACGTACATGCAATGCACAATACAGAATGAATCATGCATACCTACACTCTAGACTTTGGTGATAATGATGTGTCAAAGTTGGTTCTTCAGTTGTAACAAATGGACCACACTGGTATGGAATGTGGATAGTGGGGAAGTCTGGGTGGGGTGGGAGAGGGAAAGTACATGTGAGAAGTGTCTGTGCTTTGGCTCAGTTTTGCTGTGAACCTAAAACTGCTCTGAAAACTAGTGTATTTTTTAAAAAGTACGTTGCTGGCACCTGAATAGCCAGACAGATTGATGGAACAGAGCACAAAGTTAAAAAATAAGCCACATACATAAAAGAATATTTAGCAATGAAGGCCATCCTTGATATATGTAGACATGTAAGAAATACTTGTGAGGCTGAGACAGGAGGATTGCTTGAGCTCAGGAGTTTGAGATCAGCCTGGGCAACATGGCAAGACCCTATCTCTTAAAAAAAAAAAAAAAAAAGGTAATCTGGACATGGCGATTTATACCTGTAGTCTCACCTAATTGGGAGGCTGAGATGAAGGATTGCTTGAGTCTGGGAGGTGGAGGCTACAGTGAGCCATGTTTCTGCCACTGCACTCCAGCCTGGATGACAGAGCTACAGTGGTGAATAAAATCTTGGAGTTTACAGTCTTATTAGCAGACCAACAGGAAACGAATACAGAAATAAATACTCGAAGTGGGCTTATTTTTTTCTTTCTGATCACTCTGGCAGAAAAGATTGTTATCATATACCTTCTGCGTTCCAACAGAGTGGAAACTTTCCTTTGAATCTCATTGTAAGCATCACAGGACTTGAATAAATGCATAATGTAATATAGGATTTTAAGCACATAGTTGCTCTGATTTCATTCTCTCCAACAGAGTTTTGAAAAGAAACTTGCTCCAGAAGAATGTTTTTCCCCTTTGGATCTTTTTAACAAAGTCCGAGAACAAAATGAAGAACTTGGACTGATTATTGATTTAACATATACTCAACGCTATTATAAACCAGAAGTAAGTGGAACCCTTAATTGAAAAGTTCTTTATTCTGATACAAAAATAATTTATAGTGATTCAATAATAATGCAGTAATCATCTTGTGCTTATGTGAAGCCTGGCCTTCTTTGATGGGTAGTAAGGTTAAAAAAGAACCAAGTGATTTCCTTAGTTATGTTTTTAATTGCTGTCTCAAATGAAATTGAAGAAATGAACTAAAATATTTGGCAGTAGGCTGTGTGTGTGCCTAAGAAATTCCATAAGCTTCCATAATCTATATTTTGAAAATGAAGTAAACTTACTAATACTAGCAGTGGCCCGAGGAAAGAAAGGAATATCCAATATGTCTTAGCACTTACTTTATGCAGTTGCCTGAACATGTATAAGCATCATGGTAAAAGACAGTTCTCTAAGTTTATGATTTCTTTTCCCAGTGTCTATTGATACAATACAGAGATTTAAATATCATTTTGGCCCCATTTAGCATCTCAGTGTGAAAGAGTGATCCTTTTTCTGACCAGTTCCGTGGCTTTTGGAAACAGTAACATCTAATGTTAGGTAATATTTGTACAGCAGTTTGCCACCTAAAAAGTACTTTCAGCTGGGTGTGGTGGCTTCTGCCTGTAATCCCAGAACTTTGGGAGGTTGAGGTGGATGGATCACCTGAGGTCAGGAGTTTGAGACCAGCCTTGCCAGCATGGTGAAATCCCGTCCCTATTAAAAATACAAAAACATTAGCCGGGTGTGGTGGCGCATGCCTCTAATCCCATCTACTAGGGAGGCTGAGGCAGGAGAATTGCTTGTACCTGGGAAGCTGAGGTTGCAGTGAGCCAAGATCATGCCACTGTACAACAGCCTGGGCGTCAGAGCAAGACTTCAACCCAAAATAAAAGGTGCTTTCACACATGTATTAGCTTATCTAATCGACTCAACAATCCTGTGTTGATGAAGGAGCAGTTGTGCTAATATCTTCTGTTGAGTGCTTTTTCTTTGCTCAGAGGAGAAATGGTTACAATTAATACATAATTTTACAGAAGATAAAACAGGCTCAAAAAAGGATGACCTAAAACTTAAATTTAGTTCTTTCTCCTTTTTTTAAATTGAAGCACAGATTGAGGCCCTATCTTTGGAGGTTGGAGCTTCTTAGATTGTCTCCTGAGTTCTTTTGATACAATCCTAGTAACCTTTGATCACTCTTTTTGCTATTTATATGGAAAAATATTCCAGGTTTATCTCATACATTTCCTGCCCCACCCTGAACTCAGCCATTTTCCCAAGGAGCTTTTGATTCCTTTTGGTGGGAATGATATTTAGAGATTACATTCTGAGTGCTTGAGTGTTCAGTGCCTCTAGGCTCATTGTTTCTAGTCTTTCTCTGTGGACGGTGCTAGGAAATATGTATGTTTGTAATGTAAGATACATCCTGAGTTCATGCTGATACTCTCCATTTAAACTCAGAACTTCAGTTCTAAAAGAACTGAAAGTAAGGATTTAAACAAATACTTGTACGCCAGTATTCACAGCAGCATTTGTCAAATGGCCAAAAGGTGGAAACAACCCAAGTGTCCATCAATACGTGAATGGATACACAAAACATAGTATATGCACGCAATGGAATATTACTCAGCTAAAAAAAAAAGAATAAATTGAATACATGCTACAATATGGATGAGCCTTAAAAATCATGCTTAGTGAAATAAACCAGACACAGAAGGACACATATGTGATTCCACTTGTATGAAGTACCTAGAATAGACAAATTCACAGAGACAGAAAACAGACTAAAGGATCTAGGATGTGGGGAAAAAACGGAATTATGGTTTAATGGTTAGGAGTCTTTTTGTCAGGGATGATGAAAAAGTTTTTGAGTATAGACAATGGTGATAGTTACACAATACTATGAATGTAATGCCACTGAATGATACACTTACAAAATGGTTAAAAGGATTCTCACATGCCCTCTTCTGGCTTTTATCTGAATCTACTCTCTTCCAAGCCAAGAGTATCAGTTCTCAACAATGCCTGGAATTCGCTCTATCTGACAATTCAAATCCAAGTTCTTCTGACTCTATTCTACTCTTCTACTTAAATCGTAGCTGCTTTATGCAGGCACTGGCCCTTGAATTGTGAAATATTAAACGGAACTGTTTATATAATTTATGGTTAAATATGAATTCATTCACATGGAATCTGCTTTCAGTTTTGGACATCTATTGACTATGGCACAGTTTTATTGAAAATAAGTGATGCTTCCTGGTTGTAGCAATATTATAAAAAATGGCTCTTTTATTGCAATTGCATATTGTGATTTTGGCATATTAAGTTTATCATAGTCTCTTGGCTTATATTCCGGGTCCCCTAATTACTCTTTAATTCTTTCTCTGCAAATGAAATAATACATCTTGTATGGTTTTGCTTTATAGGATTTGCCAGAAACTATTCCTTACTTAAAAATTTTTACAGTTGGGCATCAAGTGCCTGATGATGAGACAATTTTTAAATTCAAACACGCTGTTAATGCATTTTTGAAAGAAAATAAAGATAACGGTGAGTTTTTGTTCGGCTTATTGGAACTTTGGTGTGCTATGAATGGGGTTGGGAAATTTTTGGTATTTTTTATAGTTGTAACCTTAGACCTGTTGTATTTAATAATGCCAAGATGATGAAAATATCAGATAGTGCTAACAGGGTAAGATGATTAGGAATGGGACAGACCCCTAGAAGGAAAACAAGAAGGAGTGCACCAGTGGAATTGCCCCTTTGTCATACATATTTAAGATATTTCTGCTGTTTTTCCACTTTGAGTACAGATGAGGAAGGATACCACCACCTCTTATTCTTCATGGGGGAGAACATAAGCCAAAGGCTGATGCTTTCTTGTTCCTGCTTTAAGATTTACCTTACACTATTGAAAATAGAACCTAACAGCCTCTTTATCTTAAGGATCCAGTTGCCTTTTTCTGGCATCTACCTACCAAAAAAAACGGGTAACTAACAAAATTTAAGACTGAAGAAACTTTTGTGTTTGGAAAGCCACTGACACCCACAGGACAAAGCCTTCATTTTGCCTTTTTTCAAATTTAGCTTGAGGAGTGTATACTCTATTACATAAATCTGACAGCAAATATTCCTTTTTTAAAAAATATGATGGAATAGTGGAGACAGAATAGAGACAGAGGTGGGAAGATAGGGAATAGAAGGTGAGAGGTAGAGACTGAGTCAGTGGGTTTGAAGATAAAATTTCCAATTATAACCCAGTCAGTCACTTAATGTAGACATTAGTTTTTTTTTTTGAGACGGAGTTTCACTCTTGTTACCCCGGCCGGAGTGCAATGGCGCGATCTCGGCTCACTGCAACCTCTGCCTCCCAGGTTCAGGCAATTCTCCTGCCTCAACCTTCCGAGTAGCTGGGATTACAAGCATGCGCCACCATGCCCAGCTAATGTTTTGTATTTTTAGTAGAGATGGGGTTTCCCCATGTTGACCAGGATGGTCTCAATCTCTTGACCTCGTGATCCACCCGCCTCAGCCTCCCAAAGTGCTGGGATTACAGGCTTGAGCCACCGCGCCCGGCTAGACACTAGCTTTTAATTATATTAATGGACCTTCCTTGTTCACAGATCTTCCCCAGTACTTTAACTTTAAAACTCAAGAGGTTTGGCTTTCTCATTTGTATAAGTTGTTGTCACAGAAATACCACCTTTTAAGATATGAGGGTACAGCTGATGGCCTGTTCACTGCTTCCAGGCTCTTTTGTGTGAAACCTTTATATAGCGCCTCATCTGTTCTGTGAGGGCTAGGAGGTCCTTATGAATACATGAGAACACATTTTTGAATCTTAGTTGTTCACATGTTACACTGATTGTCGTCAGATGGATAGACTGAACTCCATGTTGGCCTTCTGCCTGAGTTGTGCTGGCTGGCAGAGTCTTGCAGTACCTACTTCCACAGCAGGCGTGGGACCTTGTTTGTAATCAGTTTGGCTATCTCTTCTATAAACCCATCCCACAGATACCAGGCTCACTGATAAAAAGAGGACACTACACCCTCCACTCTCTTCTAGAACTGGTAGAGACTCAAAATAAATTGATTCAGTAAACACAGAGATCCTTTTAGATTTGTTGCTAGAGCATGAGGACACAGAGGTGTTAGCAGTCTTTGTTTTTTATTATAGCAGCTCACAGTTATCTAGGAAAATAAACATGTAGTGCAATTGGTTTATAGACAAAAAGACAGTTCCTTATCATAAAAGAATAAATTAAGTACAGTGAGAATATAGAGAAGAGATTGATGACAGCCTCACTGGAGACAACATTCGAGCTGCGGAGAAGAGAATTTTGCCAGAATGAGAAAAGGACAGCCCAGTTTTGGGGATTAGGTACAAAAGGCACCAGGCATAAAGCCATGGAGAGGCAGCCTCATGTGTGACTAGAAGATAGTGTGAAAAGGCATGGAGTTCATATGTTCATTTTCAACAAATAATTATATAACTAAGTTGAAGACACTTTTCTAAAAAGTGGGAATAGAACAAAGTCCTTGCCCTTATATACTTTACATTCTAGTGGGGGAGAGAAATAAGCAAATACATACATGGAATATATATGGTGATAAGTGCTTTAGAGAATAACAAAACAGGATAAAGGGGTGAGGGAAGATGTGAGTGATCAGGAAGGCCTCTTTATGAAGATATCATTTGAGCAGAACCTTAAAGGAAGTAATGAACCAAGTCATTGGATGTCTGGAGAGGAGTGTTCCAAGGCAGAGGGAACAGCATTGCAAAGTCCCTGAGGCATGACTGTGCTAGGCATGTTTGAGGAGTGGTAAAGAGGCCAGTGTGGCTGGAGTGGCGGTAATGAGAGTCAGAGCGGGAGAAATGGGATCTGAGAGGTTGGGGGTGGGCAGAAGGGAGGTGGATCATATAAGCCCTCATAAATCATACTTAGGATCATTGTGGACGTGGATCAGTTGGAAAGACAGATTGATATCAGTTGATAAAGGATTCTAAGTGCCATGCTAAGTTTGGGCTTCATGCTATGCTAAATTAAGATTTTTAAGCAAAAACAACCCAGGCTTATGTTTCAGAAAGACAACATCTTCTATATAGAGGATCAATTGAGATAGAAGTAGGGAGATTAATTTGTGGTAGTAATCCA
>NW_016107338.1:78367-92032 GCF_001604975.1 Cebus imitator
AGGCAGAGTCTCCCTCTGTCACCCAGGCTGGAGTGTAGTGGTGTGATCTCAGCTCACTACAACCTCTTGACTCTCAGATTCAAGCGATTCTCCTGCCTCACCCTCCTGAGTAGCTGGGATTACATCCACCTGCCACAGCACCCAGCTAACTTTTTAGTAGAGACAGTTTCACCATGTTCACCAGGCTTGAAAAGCATGAGCCACCACACTTGGCCAATGACTGCCTTCTTTACCTGATGCCACATAGTCACAAACGCAGATTTTGCAAGGATAAACTACACATTTTTTATTTAATTCCTTATATAATTTTTTTTAAAGGATGGACTAAGAAATAATATGGTGTAATAGGAAAACTCTTAGGCTTTATTCTAGTCTTGTACTGTTTGCCTTGCCTTTTTATACTATAGTGTGAATAGTGCTATTTACCTGAGTCCTTCACAGGGTACGTAGACCTGTGGCATGTGTGGAGCATCGAACGAGAGAAGGAATGGAAGCTCTTTGGGAACTTGAGTACTATGGAAACTGTCCTTACTATTCAGTATCAAAAGTGAAGGCATTTCATTTGTTTCATTCAGAAACAAATTTCATTCTTCTCATAGCCTGTTGTTGCTTTCACTCCCTTTTTGTGTAATTAAATGGATTACTGATGGGCATTCTTTAAGATAGATGGTTTGTCTCATTGCACTTTTGGCTGTTAGTATCTTACCAGGCCTGTAGTTTACATCATTGAGTCTAATTGGGACTATGCAAACTTTCCCAGAGGCAGTGAATTTTGGCATTCTGTTAGAGTATTCTTTATAGTTATGTTCATAAAAAGAAGAATTCTTCAGAGTTATTCATTTTCAGGGCAGTGTAATGTTACACACTTCTGTGTCTACTTCAGTTACTTAACCTTGTATTTTTTTTTTAATAGACAAACTTATTGGTGTCCACTGTACTCATGGGTTAAACAGGACTGGCTACCTCATTTGCAGGTAAGTTGCCGACCCCAGAGGGAGACCATTTTAAAGTTGTTACTGTCTGTTTATAATGTAAACTTGTTGTAAAAAAAAATGCAACCAATACAGAAATACATGAAGTAGAAGGCAGTCTTGATCCCACCGAGCGATTACCACCGTTAATAATTTAGTATGCATCTTTTCAGACTCTAAAAATGCAGATACAAACATACATGTGATTGAATGGTATAATAGTTAGACATTGTTTTTAAATTTAATATGTGATAGACATCTTTCTTTTAAAGACTTGGACTACTCATTCTTTTTAAGGGCTGCATTCCTTTGCATACCAATGAACACACAAGTCAGAAATTTGGTATTATAAAACATTGGAGTAGTGAACATTTCTATATAAACATTTTTTAATACACATGCCATAGCCCTAGAGGTAATTTCACTCAAAGTAGAATTTCTGAATCAAATCATATGTGTCCTTATGCTTTTCATGGATGTTGCCACACTGTACTGATTTTTGTTCATTCAGAAAATATCTCCCGAGCATCTGTTATGTGTAGGCACTGTGCTGGGTGCTAGCAAAGAGACTTCAGCTGCCCTGTGCCTCCTAACAGTCTAGGGAGGGAGTAGATACTAAAGAATCACACAAATGCCTGTAGAATTACAACTCTGACAAGTGCTGAGGAGCAGAGGGAACGTGTACAATGAGAGCATAGAACAGGGAGGATTTGACTTCAGGGAGAGGACTAGAGGTTTCCGTGAGGAGGTCTGAGCAACTATCTGAAGAGTAGGTGTTAACCAGAAAGGACCGTTGCGGAGAGAATTGCGAACGTTAAGGATCAGCAAAGCCCATGTAACAGGAAAACGTATACTGTGTTGGAGGAGCTGGCCAGGGAGGCTGGGCCATGGGGGAAGTATGGCATTAAAATGGAGCTGGAAGTAGGGGTAGGAGCTAAAACCATGCAGAGCTATGTGTAAGGTTTTAGTCAGTATCTTAACCATAGAAAACTGTTGAATTCTTTGTTGTTGTTGGGGATGAGTGTGGGAAACATGATCAAATTTACATTTTCAACCTACCATTTTGCTGCAGAGTGGAGACTGCACTGCAGAGGGAAAGAGGTAGAAGCAAGGAGACACATTAGGAGGTGTTTGTAGGAATTAAGGCGTAGTGGTGGAGTGGACCAGGGCATGGTGGTCATTTTGTTGGAAAGATACAGACATATTCTAGAGATATTTAGGTAATGTCGTTGTCAGGAAATGGTGGTGGATTCAAGATGAGAGTATGGAAGAAATGGCTGACAGTGATGGTGACTCCCAAGTTTCTGGCCCATTCTGTTGGTTATATAGTAGTTTTTAGATATAATGTTGATATTTTTCCCAATTTTTCTTTTGTTTGTTGTTGGTTTCAGATTAATACTCTGTCATATTAAGGAAGTCTATTTTTAGTATATAAAGCATTTTGATAAAAAATGATTCTGTATTTTATTATAGTAATGTAAATAAATATGTAAATAGATCTTCTGAAGTTGAGTCATCCTTGCATTCTTGAAAAACGTCTTTTTGTGGTCATGGTTTGTCATCCTTCAGTAATTGCTGGATTGGATGTACTGATATTTTCTTAGGATTTTTATATCTATGTCTGTAAGTTCAAATAGGACCTTTTTTTAAAAATCTTGATTTTTTTTCTTTTCGTATATATAAATGACCCAAATTATGTTGTTTTGTTAGATTCTTGATTGATGTAGAAGGCATGAGGCCAGATGATGCAATTGAATGTAAGTATGAGGGTTGTCACTATTTTTCCCTTTTTGTAAAAGTTAAAGGTGGAAACGTAGAAGAATTTCTCGAATTTTGGTAACAAAGAAGTTTGTAATTCATTTGCTCCAAAATAGTCTTGCCAAAAAATCGATAAAAGTCTGTGGAAGTAGTGCGATATCACAGCCTGAATTGTGCATTTCAGCCTAATTTACTTTTTCTGGGAAAGATTTGCTTTTCGTACAGTTATTTCTAACAGTTTATCCACTCCTCAGTATTCAATAGGTGCCGGGGACATTGCTTAGAAAGAAAAAACTACATCGACGACCTTCAGAACGGTCCTATCAGAAAGTAAGTCTATTTGTTTGTTTATTCATTTATGACGGCGTCTTGCTCTGTTGCGCACGCCAGAGGGCAATGGCACAATCTTGGCTCACTGCAATCGCCACCTCTTAAGTTTACACAGTTCTTCTGCCGCACCCTCCCAAAGAGCTGGGATTACAGGTGTGCCATGCACAGCTAATTTTTTTTTTTTTTTTTTAGTAGAGACGGGGTTTCACCATGTTGGCCAGGCTGGTCTGGAACTCCTTGTGATCTGCTTGCCTAGGTCTCCCAGTGTGTTAGGATTGCAAGCGTGAGCCACAACGCCCGTAATTCTTGTGTTTTATATGTGAGATTTGTATGGCAGGGAGATCTCTTTTTATATAATTTAAGTTGCAGATATCCGTTCTTCTGGTACCTTGTTTATTTGTTGTGGAAGATGTCAACAAATAGGAATGGGAGAAGGAAGAAATTGTTATTTTCATAGGCCAAAATACAGTCACTAAATTGACTACTACATTTGGGAACCAGTAATATTGTGTGGAAATACTCTGTTTAAGGAATTGGAATTCCAGTGTACCCAGGCCAAGTGGTTTTGAAGACTCGGCACATTTCATGCAACCATCCCACACCATGAATAAGCCTGTTAAACAAAGACCTAGGTGTAATCTACATCGGATCCAGGGTCACTCAACTCCTCGGCATTTCCACACCCAGACCCAAAATTTGCAACAATCAGTCAGGTACCTTTCTCTGCTTTCCTTTTTCTAATATTGAGATAGAAATTAATATAATTAATGAAAACATATTATGATACTGATGAGGAATTCTTGCTGATCAATTTGAACCAGGAGATATTATTCTGCTCTTTATTTTGCATTTAGCACTGGAAATATCAGTTACAGGACAGGAATATGTGACTTTTCAGAGGCAACTGGGAAAGGGACTTAGAAATTTTCATTTATTTTGAACTTAGCCACATGAAACTCTTGGCTTATCAAAAAGGGTCTTATGTTCGTAGGCTACATTAATATGGTATAGTTTTTAGAATAAGGAAGGTTGTTAGAGAGTTAATACAAATTATAAGAAAAATATTAAAATCCTAATAGAAAAATTGTGAAGTATCTGAACAGATAAACACAAAAGTATTTTCACTTGGGGGAAGTGTCAGTATGATTAAAGTAGTAATTTAGTATGAGTTCTCCAGAATGATAGAACCAGTAGGATGGATGGATGGATGGATGGATGAATGGGTTGGTGGCAGGGCTTTTTTATTAGGAGAATTAGCTTATGCACTTAGGAAGGCCAAGAAGTTTCATAGTAGGCTGTCTGCAAGCTGGAGAACCAGGGAAGCTGGTGCAATAACTCTCAATCCAAGGCTGAAGGCCTGGAAATCTGGTAAGGGTTGGAGAACACTGGTACGAGTCCTCAAGTCCAAAGGCAAGGAAGCCTGGAGTTCTGACGTCCAAGAGTAGGAGAAGGTAGGGTATTCCAGCTCCAGGAGAGAGCACAATTAGCCTTTCCTCTGCCTTTTGTTCCATCCAGGCCTCCGGCCTATTGGATGGTACCTACCCATGTTGAGGGTGTATCCTCCCACTCAGTTCACCCACTCACACACCAGTATCCTCTGGAAACACCCTCAGAGACACTCCCAGAAACAGTACTTCACCAGCTATCTAGGTATCTCTTAATCCGGTCAAGTTGACGCCTACAATTAAGCATCACAAATAGCAAGATGTTATTCTTTGCCTCTTAATTTATCAACCGTGTGTTTTTTATTTTTGTTTTTTTGGTTTGTTTTTGGAGACGGAGTCTTGCTCTTTTGCCCAGGCTGGAGTGCAACAGAGTGGCACAAACTTGGCTCACTACAACTGCTACTTCCCAGGTTCAAGCAATTCTCCTGCCTCAGCCTTGTGAGTAGCTGGGATTATAGGCATCTGCCACCATGCCCGGCTTATTTTTTTATTTTACTAGAGATAGGGGTTTCACCATGTTGGCTAGGCTGGTGTTGAACTCCTGACCTCAGGTGATCCACTCACCTTTGCCTCCCAAAGTGCTGGGATTACAGGCATGAGCCACCTCCCCTGGCATAACCTCCCCTGGCATATTTAGCAACAGTTTTTGATAAGCACTCCAGTGTAGAGGTTGTCAGGCTGGACCTGGTTTTGCATCTGGGCTCTGTTACCTGCTTTGTGATCTTGGGTAAGATACTTAACCAGTCTATATTTCCATTTTTCCATCAGTCAGATGGAGATTTTAGTAATACATACCCCATAGTGGTTATTGTTGACAGTTAACATGAATTTAAACAGTTTAGCACATTGTAAATACTTTCAAAAATACATTTGCATTTTTAGGCCATGCCTGTTAGCTCAGCACTTAGGGAGGCCAACGTGGAAGGATTGCTTGAGGACAGGAGTTGGGAGACCAGCTTGGGCAACATGTTGGAACCCTGTTTGTTTTGTGAGTCAGATTTTCACTCTTGTTGCCCAGTCTGGAGTGCAATGGCACAGTCTAGGCTCACCACAACCTCTGCCTCCCAGGTTCAAGTGATTGTCCTGCCTCAGCCTCCCGAGTAGCTGGGATTACAGGCATGCACCACCCACCACACCCAGCTAATTTTGTATTTTTAGTAGAGATGGGATTTCGCCATGTTGAACAGGCTGGTCTCAAACTCCTGACCTCAAGTGATCTGCCTGCCTCAGCCTCCCAAAGTGCTAGGATTATAGGTATGAGCCACCAACCCTGGCTGAGAAATTGACATTTTTAAAAGGTGTAAACAAACATTTCAAAAGCATGTTGATAGTGGCAGTGAAAATTGGTATAAGCCTTTTGAAGCATAATTTCAAGAGCCATAAAAATGTTTTACCTAATAATTTCATTTTGAGACTAAGGAAATACTTCAAAATGCAGAAAAAGCTATATTTACTTAATCCTTCAGCACATTTCTCAAGCTCCCTACCATGTGTCAGACCCTGGGCTAGCTCAGGATCCCGTAGTCTTATGTTTTGCAATGTTAATCCCAGCATCATTTGTGGTTGTGGAAAAACCTGTAGCTGCGGTGTTTCCAACTGGAGAATGTAGCTAAATAATGATTACATCTATACTATAACATTTTATAAAGTCATTGAAAGTGGTAGCTTATTTATGATAAGTGAAAATAATAGGCTGTGATTCAACAGTCATAAAAGATGCTGAGGAAAAGAACCAAAGGAACTACTAATTGAATTATAGTAAGTGGGATTGAGGACTCTGTAGCAGGGTGTTATTGTTTCTTTTCTGAGATTTCCAAATTTTCTTTTGTATAATTATATGAGAACTTCTGATCTTATATTTTTTGAAATTTGTTGCACGTACCATGCTTACCGTTGTTCTACACTTTATAGTTTATGTGCATTTGTTTATAAAGTGGAAGTAGCTGGGTGTTTTCAGTATTAAATAGCTTATTGTGTCTTACGTCAATCTTACCAGACTTTGGGAGAGAAAGTATTTAATTGGAGTAGTATGGGCATGCATTCCATGCATTTATCTCTGTAGGGAAAGGTGGAAAGGCTTCTGAGAATCCACTCTGTGCCAGGGCATTGTGGGTAATTGAAATGTATTTTCTTAATTTAGCTTCATAACAGCTCATGAAGGTGGAAAGTGTTATAAGCCCCTTTTTATACAGAACTTAGGGAAGTAAAAGTTAAGTAGTTTATTTGCCAGGGTCACACACATAGTAAACAGTAGAGTATATACTACTTTGTAAATTTATGAATTCAAAATATTTTATAAAAATATAATTTTAAAATAAATAAAATTAATCCTAGTAATGGCTTATTACTTTTTGTTTCACTTTAAGAATGTTTTCACGGAATCCAGATATTTACCAGAGAGGCCATATCCTTCCTCCTGGTCCCCCCGGAGAAGATTATTCACACAGGAGGTACACTTGGAATGTGAAGCCAAATGCCAGTCGAGCAGCTCAGGAGAGAAGAAGGTGGTATCCTGACAATTACTCCGGACTATCCTATCCGGCCTATTGGGAATGGACCCAGTGATACAAACCAGCTGAAGACCAGAGCTGGCCTGAAGATTACTGGTGCGACCTTTAATTAGATGAGGTCTAATGAGGTTTCTTTATTGTTCCCTTATGTTTTCAAGCTTAAGGAAAAATTATATTGCTGTTTACCTCTTTGCTGATAAATTTGCAGTAATTACAGCATTGCAGGAAAAAAATCTGTTATTCCACTCCTAAATTTTTCTAAATGAAAAGAGTATTTTAGAACTGAAGCATTAAGAATTTCCTTGCAAATTATTTTTTTAAAATTCTATCTCATTTTTCTATGTATTTCTCTCTGACTAGACTTGCGACGTGTGTGTTTATGTACAGAAATTTTTATTGTTTTTGTTGTGTTCTGTTGACCCAAAGGACATCTTTATTTTCTATAACTGTTCAAAATTTCTATTAAAATCTACCTGGGAGATAATTTCTTTAGAACCTAGTCATAATCTGTAATTGTGTTTTTTTGTTTGTTTTGTTTTGTTTTTGTTTTGAGATAGAGTCTTGTTCTGTCACCCAGGCTGGAGTACAGTGGTGCTGTCTTGGCTCACTGCAACCTCCACCTTCCAGGTTCAGGCAATTCTTCTGCCTCAGCCTCCTGAGTAGCTGGGACTACAGGATTGTGCCACCATGCCAGGCTAATTTTTGTATTTTTAGTAGAGATGGTGTTTCATCATATTGGCTAGGCTGGTCTTGAACTCCTGACCTCATGATTCACCTGCCTTAGCCTCCCAAACTGGTGAGATTACAGGCATGAGCCACTGTGCATGGCCTTAATCATGGTATTTTTTTGTGATTAGATATTTCTTTCTTTGGCAGTCAGTTGTGGGATTTGACCAACTTTCTTTGAATTGCCAGATATACTGTCTCACACAGGAATAGATGAATTTTTATGGACTGTCAAATAAGCAGGAGAGACGGATGGATACACCAGATTGCTGACTTATTAAATTACAGTGAGTAATTTACCTGGCAGGGTAATTGTCATCTTCTGGGTATAGCTGTCCAGAAAACTTGAAAACTTTTGTAGATTATAAAGGTTACTTGATCAACAGAGTAGAATATGTCCATTTAAAGCCTGAGGATATCTGGCCAGACTACTGTGTTATTATTGCTCCACTGTTGAATATAACCTCCTGGGATCTTTCTCCAGTTGCCTCTTACCGTGAAGTTGTGGTTTACCCCCTGCCCACTGTCCCGAGACAGGGTCTTGCTCTGTCACCCAGGCTGGAGTGCAATGGTGCCAGCTAAGCTCACTCTGCCTCCTGGGCTCAAGCGATCCTCCCACCTCAGCCTCCCTAGTAGCTAGGACTACAGGTGTCGACTACCATGCCTGGCTAATTTTTTGTATCGACCAGGTTTTGCCATGTTCCCCTTAGCTCAAGCCAATCCACTCACCTCAGCCTCCCAAAGTGTTGGGATTACAGGCATGTGCCTGGCCTATCTTCGCTTTTTCCAAGTTGTCTTTTCTGCTGCTATACCTGTGGAACACACAAACAGATCATTTGGGAGGGTCATTTTTACTTGCAGAGGAAGCCAGAAGTCTTTGCTGGCTCAAAGAAGCATTTCATTATCATAACACATAGTAAGCCTTAGTAAATACTTGATGAATACTTGCACAACTTGGCTTCATTTCATTTATTTTTATCTTTATTTTTGTTTATTTATTTTTAAATTTTTGGTAGAGATAAGGTCTCACTTTGTTGCCTTGGCTGGTCTTAAACTCTGGAGCTCAAGCAATCCTCCTGCCTTGGCCTCCCAAATGTTGGAATTACAGGTATGAGCACCATGCCCGACCATTTAAAAAATGGATTCATTTTTTAAAATATCTGATTTTGAGGATTCATGCCTCTCCTCCTACAAGGGATCACAACTCCTCACCAGCAAGGGAACAAGGCTGGATGGAGAATGAGTGTGATGAATTGACAGACACAGGCTTCAGAAGGTGGGTTATAAGAAACTTCTCTGAGCCAAAAAACATGTCCCAACCCAATGCAAAGAAACTAAAAACGCTTTAAAAAGATTTGACAAAATGCTAACGAAAATAAACAACTAGAGAGGAATATGAGTGAGTTGATGGAGCTGAAAAACACAAGAACTTCACAAAGCGTACACAAGTTTCAACAGCCGAACTGACCAAGGAGAAGAAAGGATATCTGAGGTCGAAGATCAACTCAATGAAATAAAATGAGAAGGCAAGATTAGAGAAAAAAGCATAAAAAGGAATTAACAAAGTCTCCAAGAATTATGGGATTATGTGAAAAGACCTAGTCTACGTTTGATAGCTCTATGTTTGACAGAGAGAATGAATCCAAGCTGGAAAATACTCTTCAGGATATCCAGGAAAACTTCCCCAACCTAGCAAGGCAGGCCAATATTCAAGTCCAGGAAATACAGAGAACACCACAAAGATATTCGTCAAGAAGAGCAACCCCAAGGCACATAATCATGAGATTCACCAGGGTTGAAATGAAGGAGAAAATGTTAAGGGCAGCCAGAGAGAAAGGTCGGGTTACCCACAAAGGGAAGCCCATCAGACTCACAGCAGATCTCTCAGTAGAAACCCTACAAGCCAGAAGAGAGTGGGGGCCAATATTCAACAACCTTAAAGAAAAGAACTTTCAACCCAGAATTTCATGTCCAGTGAAACTAAGCTTCATAAGTAAAGGAGAAATAAAATCCTTTACAAACAAGCAATTACTCAGAGATTTCATCACCACCAGGCCTGCTTTACAAGAGCTCCTGAAAGAAGCACTAAACATAGAAAGGAACAACCAGTACCAGCCACTCCAAAATCATACAAATGGTAAAGAGCATCAACACAATGAAGAAACTGCATCAACTAATGGGCAAAACAGCCAGCTAGCATCAAAATGGCAGGATCAAATTCACACATAACAATATTAACCCTAAATGTAAATGGGCTAAACGCCCGAATCAAAAGACACAGACTGGAAAATTGGATAAAAAGCCAAAACCCATTGGTGTGCTGTATCCAGGAAATCCATCTGACATGCAAGGATACACAAAGTCTCAAAATAAAGGGATGGAGGAAGATTTACCAAGCAAATGGAGTTGCAATTCTTGTCTTTGATAAAATAGACTTTAAACCAACAAAGATCAAAAGAGACAAAGGAGGACATTACATAATGGTAAAAAGATCAATGCAACAAGAAGAGCTAACGATCCTAAATATATACACACCCAATACAGGAGACCCAGATACATAAGGCAAGTTCTTAATGACTTACAGAGAGACTTAGACTCCCATACAATAACAGTGGGAGACTTTAACACCCCATTGTCAATATTAGATCACAAGACAGAAAATTAACAAGGATATCCAGGACTCGAACTCAGACCTGGACCAAGCAAACCTAATAGACATTTATAGAAGTCTCCACCTCAGATCCATAGAATATACATTCTTCTGAGCACCACATCACACCTCTAAAATTGACCACATAATTGGAAGTAAATCACTCTTTAGCAAATGCAAAAGAACGGGAATCATACAAACAGTCTCTCAGATCACAGCGCAATTAAGTTAGAACTCAGAATTGAGAAACTAACTCAGAACCGCACAGCTTCATGGAAACTGAACAACTGGTTCTTGAATGTTGACTGGATAAACCATGAAATGAAGGCAGAAATAAAGATGTTCTTTGAAACCAATGAGAGCAAAGACAAAACATAGCAGAATCTCTGGGGCACATTTAAAGCAGTGTCTAAAGGAAAATATGCCCACATGAGAAGCAAGGAAAGATCTAAAATCAACACCCTATCATCAAAATTGAAAGAGCTAGAGGAGCAAGATAAAAAAAACTCAAAAGCTAGCAGAAGACAAGAAATAACTAAGATCAGAGCAGAACTGAAGGAGATAGAGACACAAGAAAACCTTCAAAATCAATAAATCCAGGAGCGGCTTTTTTGAAAAGACCAACAAAATAGACCACTACCCAGATTAATAAGAGAGAGACAATAATCAAATAAATGCAATAAAAAATGATAAAGGGGATATCATCACCACAGATTCCGCAGAAATACAAACCATCATCAGAGATTATTACAAACAACACTATGAACATAAACTAGTAAACCTGGAAGAAATGGATAAATTCCTGGACACTTTCATCCTCCCAAGCCTAAACAAGGAAAAAGTCAAAACCCTGAATAGACCAATAACAAGGTCTGAAATTGAGGCAGGAATTAAGAGTGTACCACTCAAAACAAGCCCAGGTCCAGACACATTCACAGTCGAATTCTAGAAGACATACAAAGGAGCTGGTACCATTCCTTCTGAAACTATTCCAAACAATCCAAAAAGACAGAATCCTTCCCAAATCATTTTATGAGACCAACATCATCCCGATACCAAAATCCGGCAGAGACTCAACAAGAAAAGAACACTTCAGGCCAATATCAATGATGAACATAGATGCAAAAATCTTCAATAAAATACTGGCAAACTCATTGCAACAGCACATCAAAAAGTTTATCCACCATGGTCAATTAGGCTTCATCCTGGGGATGCAAGGCTGGTTCAACATATACAAGTCTATAAACGTAATTCACCACATAACCAGAACCTAAGACAAAAACCACATGATTATCTCAATTGATGCAGAGAAGGCCTTTGACAAAATTCAACAGCCTTTTATGCCAAAAACCCTCAATAAACCAGGTATTGACGGAACGTGTCTCAAAATAAAAAAAGCTATTTATGACAAACCAACAGCCAATATCATACTGAATGGGCAAAAACTGGAAGCATTCCCTTTGAAATCTGGCACTAGACAAGGATGCCCTCTCTCACCACTCCTATTCAATATAGTATTGGAAGTTCTAGCCAGAGCAGGAAGGTAAGAAAAAGAAATAAAGGGTATTCAAATAGGAAAGGAGGAAGTCAAATTGTCTCTATTTGCAGATGACATGATTGTATATTTAGAAGACCCCATCATCTCAGCCCAAAATCTCCTGAAACTGATAAGCAACTCCAGCAAAGTCTCAGGATACAAAATCAATATGCAAAAATCACAAGCTTTCCTATACACCAATAACAGACTTAAAGAGAGTCAAATCAAGAACGAACTGCCATTCACAATTGCTACAAAGAGAATAAAATAGGAATACAACTAACAAGGAATGTAAAGGACCTCTTCAAGGCGAACTACAAACCACTGCTCAAGGAAATAAGAGAGGACACAAACAGATAGAGAAACATTCCATTCTCGTGGTTAGGAAGAATCAATATCGTGAAAATGGCCATACTGCCCAAAGTAATTTACAGATTCAACGCTATCCCCATCCAGCTACCAGTAACCTTCACAGAAATGGAAAAAACCACCTTAAACTTCATATGGGACCAAAAGAGAGCCCGCATAGCCAAGTCATTTCTAAGCAAAAAGAACAAAGTTGGAGGCATCACACTACCGGACCTGAAACTATCCTACAAGGCTACAGTAATCGAAACAGCATAATACTTGTACCAAAACAGCGATATAGACGAATGAAACAACAGAGGCCTCAGAGGCAACACTACACATCTACAACCATCTCATCTTTGACAAACCTCACAAAAACAAGCAATGGGGGGGGGGGAGATTTCCTGTTTAATAAATGGTGTTGGGAAAACTGGCTAGCCATGTGCAGAAAGCAGAAACTGGACCCCTTCCTGCCACCTTACACTAAAATTAACTCCAGATGGATTAAAGACTTAAACATAAGACCTAACTCCATAAAAACCCTAGAAGAAAATCTAGGCAAAACCATGAGGACATAGGCATAAGCAAGGACTTCGTGACCAAAACACCAAAAGCATCGGCAGCAAAAGCCAAAATAGACAAATGGGACCTAATCAAACTCTACAGCTTCTGCACAGCAAAAGACACAGTCATTAGAGTGAATTAAGAAGCAACAGAATGGGAAAAAATGTTTATATAATCTACCCATCTGACAAAGGGCTAATATCCAGAATCTATAAAGAACTAAAACAGATTTACAAGAAAAAAACAAGCCCATTCAAAAGTGGGCGAAGGATATGAACAGACACTTTACAAAAGAAGACATACATGAGGCCAACAAACATATGAAAAATGCTCATCATCACTGGTCATTAGAGAAATGCAAATCAAAACCACATTGAGATACAGTCTCACGGCAGTTAGAATGGCAATCATTAAAAAATCTGGAGACAACAGATGCTGGAGAGGATGTGGAGAAATAGGAACACTTTTACACTGTTGGTGGGAGTGTAAATTAGTTCAACCATTGTGGAAGACTGTGGCGATTCCTCAAGGACCTAGAAACAGAAATTCCATTTGACCCAGCAATCCCATTACTGGGTATATATCCAAAGGAGTATAAATCATTCTACTATAAGGACACATGCACACAAATGTTCATTGCAGCACTGTTTACAATAGCAAAGACCTGCAACCAACCCAAATGCCCAACGATGATGGACTGGACAGGGAATATGTGGCACATATGCACCATGAAATATTATGCAGCCATCAAAAACAATGAGTTCATGTCCTTTGTAGGGACATGGATGAACCTGGAAACCATCATTCTCAGCACACTGACACAAGA
>NW_016107338.1:94493-107261 GCF_001604975.1 Cebus imitator
AAAATGCAATTAAAAAAAAAAAAAAAGGCTAATGAAGTGAAGTTAATCACTTGTTAGTAACTACTCTCTACCAAAATGACTACGTGCAAGCAATCCTGCCTGGAGGAAGTTAAGGACAAAGAGATAAAAACTAAGTAAATACCTGATGATTTTTATAGTATCTGCTGTGTTATCATATCCTCACTGACACTGTTCCATTCCTCAATCTTGAGTTGGGATGTTGACTCAGTATAACTACTTCCTGCTTGCAAGGGGCATCCCTAGTGGGCTGAGGAATGGAACTTCTTTACCTGCAATTGAAAATATTCAATGTCCCAGGACTTGGGCAGTTTTGTTGTAGCATCGTTGAACAGGGTGTCAGGAACTTCAGAGAGGCAACCTTGCAATCCCACATGTATAGTGCAGCAGCAGTATAATCCACAGCCTAGGAGTATTCCTGTACCTATAGTCATAGCTAGAATTACCAGTAATTTTTTCCACGAGGGTCGTGACCAGAACCATGAAGATAGTTATCGGCTTAGTGACATCATGAAGTTAGACACAGCATCAGTTTGTACATATCTTGAAGGGCCAGGGTGATGTTTCCTTAATTGCTTGGAATGTACACATAGCATTCAGTTTTTATTATGGCACAAGTTCTTCTTGTGCAGCCATGAAGACATCGAGGGCCATGTGGTTCTACAAGACTGCTTTTCTCATCATAGTCATCTGAGAGGTGACTAAAGAGATGCCTTTGCATCTTTTAGCACGTGCTGGGTATAATTTGTTAGGATCTCAACATGTCAGATAACATTTTCTAAACTAACTTGGGGAAGAGAAATGGATAGGGGATGGTCATACCAGTGGAAAACCGACTTGGTTCATTGGTGGAACACATTTGAGAAATTTGAGGGTTGTCTGTTGGTTTTTGACAAATGGCTCTGGATCTGTGGGAATCCCAGAGCATATTGTCCTATCCGGCTAATGGGTAATCTAGGCCAAAGATTAGTCCCACATTGCCATTGAATTTCATATGAAGTTAGCCATAGAATTCCTGGCCTGTGTCCAATCAATAGCAAACCAGTCAGTTTCCTGCAGCCTTGAAGTGTGTTCACATTGGTGGGGGAGCATCCAGCCCATATTCTTAGTGATATTTGTCCAGTGATCATAAGAATGCTTTTGTTGTTGTTCCCAACATAAAGGGGAAATTTGATTTATGCAGCTGGTGGCAGGGTAAGGGTTGGATAGCACTATCATTCAAAGATAATCCCAAGTGTGATAAAAAACTTTCTTCAGTGTAGTGGCTGTTAATAGCCAAAATTTGGGGAGCTGCCGAGGGAAATTCCTTCACGAGAGTAGTATATTCAGAAGTTTGTTGAACACTCTGATTTATAGTAAAAGATTTTCTGTGACCTGGGTTGTGAAGCATTCTATTAATGCCAGGCCTTACAGTTTCTCATGTTAGCACACCAGAGACCTAGTTTTTATTGGAATGGTATTTCATAAAAGTTTGTTAATGTACCCAGTGGTCTCCTTGCAAGGGCAAGACCCACCAAGGTAATACAGAGGTGCTAGAGATAGGTAACAGTCCTCAAACTCAATGAGCTTCTGTAGGCTATGTGCATAATGTGCCCATTGTAGGAAAAGATTGGTTTCAGCAGATACTATAAGCATTTATTACTGTGGTATTTAGCAGGAATCTCAAAATTAAATGACAGAAGGTGTCATTTATCTACGGATATTTTCTTAAAAAGCAGCTTCAGGTTTTTAGTTGGTTCACATGTCCATTCAGGTCTGTTAACCTGATAGGTTGGGCTGAGGAGGGGCAATTTTTATCCAGGTATAAGGTACCCATGGTTTAATTCCTGCCTGATAGATGAATGCACGATCAGAAGACCCTCATAGAGTCTTACCTTTTGAGGGACTAGTTGGTGATCCAATCCAGTCTCCCTCCAGGTTTTAATTAAGACTTGGTCTGCAGCCTGGAAGGGATGAAGTGGCATGTCTGTGGAGAAAAAGCAAACTCATGAACAGAAGGCAGTATTTCATTTAGCAATTTTAAATAATGTCTAATAGCTCCTTCCCTTTCTAAGATATTATAGCTTGATCTTAGCCCCAAGGTGGCTAGGAAAGGTCTCTCATACATAATTTCTAAACGGCTCAACTGGAGCCTGTTTCAGGGAATGACCCAAATCCTCAGGAGACAAAGTAGTACTTTGTCCCAAGTTAGATTAGTTTCCTGGCACATTTTAGCAACAGTTTTTTTTTGTTGTTGTTGTTTGTTTTTTTTTTTTTTTGAGACAGAGTCTTGCTCTGTCACCCAGGCTGGAGTGCAGTGGCATGATCTCTGATCACTGCAATTTCCACCTCCCACATTCAAGCAATTCTTGTGCCTCAGCCTCCCAAGCAGCTGGGACTACAGGCACATGTCTCCATCCAGCTAATTTTTTGCATTTTTAGTAGAAATGGGATATTGCCATGTTGGCCAGGCTGGTCTCAAACTCCTGGCCTCAAATAATTTGCCTGCCTCAGCCTCCTAAAGTGCTGGGATTACAGGCGTGAGCCACCACACCTGGCCTAATTATTCTTTAAATAGTTTGATTCAGTTTTTTAGTCTTTCTGATGGGCTGTGTCTGTGCTACATAAAGTTTCCATTCAGTGTCTAGGACTTGAGACACTTCCTGTACTACCTGAGAGACAAACGAACACCACAGCATTGTCACTCTGACTCATCAAAGGGAGTTCATACCGGGGAATTATCTCTTTAGTAAGGTGTGGGTCACTTCAGCTGCCCTTTCTGTTCGGATAGGGTATACCTCTACCCATCCTGTAAATGTGTCTACAAAAATCCAAAAAGATGGTTTTTGTACAAAAAGATGCCCAGTAGCCTCCAGGTGCCTGTGACATTGTGGTGAAATTAACTTGCTAATTCTTGCATGGAGAGTGCCCTCGCTGTTGTACCCCCAAAGGGGTAGGACCCAGTTTTAGGGCAGTTTGAGCACATTACCTTTTCAGCCTCCTGGAAGAGGTTGCAAGTTGCAGCAATTGCTAAGAGGCAGGGGGACCAACCCCTGGCCACCTGGTAAAACTGTTTAGAGAAATAGGCAGTCGGTTTTCAGTCAGTTCCTAAGTTTTGAGTTAGGACTCCCAAGTCCATGCCTTGTTTTTTGTGTACAAATAAATCAAAGGGCATTCTTAAATCTGGAAGGCCCAGCACAGAGGCAGTCTTTAACTTTTCCTTGACTTTATTTATTTTGAGATGGAGTTTCATTCTTCTTGCCCAGGCTGGAATACAGTGGTGCGATCTCTGCTCACTGCAACCTCCGCCTACTGGATTCTCCAGCCTCAGCCTCCTGAGAGCTGGGATTATAAGTGCTTGCCACAACGCCTGGCTAATTTTTGTATTTTTTAGTAGAGATGGGTTTCACCATGTTGGCCAGGCTGGTCAAGAACTCCTGACCTCAGGTGATCCGACTGCCTTGGCTTCCCAATGTGCTGGGATTACAGGCATGAGCCACCGCGCATGGCCTCTTTGACTTTAACAAAAGAATTTTGGCATTCTGAAGTCCAGATCAGGGGCTCAGATTTTTTTCCTTTGAGGGCCCAACATTCAGAATCCAAATTCAACAGAATCCCACCATTCCTAGAAATCATTGCGATTCTTTACAGGAGATGGGGACAGTTACCCAGGCAATTACCTCCAGGTGGTCAAAAGGAGGGTTTCTGTGCCCCTTATTCACTTCAGACGTGAAATATTTTAATTTCTTTTGGCAGATCCGGGCTTTCTTCTTGGAAACCCAGTAGCCTGGTTCCACTAGGAAAATCAGTGCTTGAATGGTATTTTCAAGGAAAGCTCTTAACGTCTTGCAACAAAGATTTCAACCACATATTGTAAAAGCACTCCTTCTGTCAGCCAAAGTTCCCTTAATTTCCATGCCAAAAATTTCCCAAAGATTGTAAGGGAATTTTTAAGACCTTGAGAAAACACTGACAGTATCCCTGATTGACTTGTGTTCCAGCCTCAGCCATTCAAATGCAAATATCTCTTGTGATTCCTCGTCTAATGCAAAAGAAGGCATCTTTTTAATCCAAATCTGTAAACCAACATAGTTCTCCTGAAAAGGTGATCAGCAAGCTACAGCGGTTAGGTACCATGGGTTATATGTCCTAGACTATTTCATTACTAGCCCTAAGTCTTGTACAAACTTGTAGTCATCTTAACGGGACTTGCATGGTGGTAAAACAAAATGTTAAAGAGAGGATTATAGGACCAAATCAGTCCTTGTGCCAAAAAAGGCTTCCAAGAGTGGTTGAGTCTCCTTCTATGCCACTTCCTTTAATGGATATTCTATGTCTCTCTTTTAATTTAATTGCTATGGGTCTGCCTGTGACCACTCTCCCTGGCTTCCCCTGGCCCAAACATCTCTCCTTACCTGTGTTGTATTTGACCGGAGCGTAGAAAGTTA
Source organism: Cebus imitator (assembly GCF_001604975.1). Classification (NCBI taxonomy): domain Eukaryota; kingdom Metazoa; phylum Chordata; class Mammalia; order Primates; family Cebidae; genus Cebus; species Cebus imitator. The sequence goes on from NW_016107338.1 coordinate 98,939, forward strand.
CCACAAGACAAAAGTATGCCAGATTGCACGGTCATTTATTATGCCGGCGACCACAGAGGACTCACGTCTCTCCAACCTGTGGTGCCAAAAGGAAGGTGCCATGATTTTTTATACCCGAAAAACCACTTTGGGAGTGGGGGTGAGGGGCGGGGATGGGGATGATAAGGTTTCGGACATTTCAAGGGCTACGGGATTCTGTGATTCACCTCCTGGGTGGAGACAAGGGCGGAGGTCTTTGGACATTCCAAGGTCTAGGGGACTTTTGTCATTCTGTTTGTTACCTCAGTGGTTTACAGAAGTCAGAATATACATTTGTTTACACATCGTCTGGGTGGTGATAGAAGTCACAGATTTTAGCAGTTACTGATAAGAAAAGGTAAGCAGCTTTACATAGTTTTGAGGAACAAACTGGCAGTTCTATTTACAGAGGCCAAGGACAGTAGTTATTGTAAGGAGAATGGGGCAGCCATTTCAACTTATCTAAAAACAGTTTTGCATTTTATAAAATAATTTTGCTCCGGTTCTGGCTCTAGGCCAGCACAATATCACACCTGCATGAGAATTTCTTCTGTAATGTCCTGAACCTCTTCGTTTTCTGGTTGGAGCAGGAATATTTGAAACCTGCAAACTTACTCAGAAGGAATCATTATATCTAGGCATCTAAGGGGAAAGACAAGTTGAGCACACAATTTGGCAAGCAAATCCCAGCCCAGGAGGGGCACTGGGCATTAAGCATGTATAAGAAACTATGCTCTAAGCTGGTCTCTCCTAAATGGTAACCTAAGGATTGTATAAAGTGGTAATGGTATCTCCCAGTATTCCTGTAACAGTAATGGTTTTTCCCAAAGTTGGAGAGAGACAATTGTTAATTACTTAATATGTGGCACTGTGTCAACTAAAAAGTCCATCATTCTGTTCCCCACTGTCAGTTTTATCTGGGGCTCCTGTGGGGATATAGCCACCAGTTGCTCCAAATCTGAGGGACTCCCTGTGATACATCAGTCTTCATCTAAATATTCTTTTCTCTCCTCATCTGATTTTGAGGGAGACTGCACTTGCCAGCTGCTTTGGTCAACTTGGGACAGTCCTTTTTCCCATGTCCCTCCTTCTTACAATAGGTACATTTTTTTTCATAAGGGGGCATGGACCCCTCTTAACTTTGATTTCTTCCTTTTCCTTTAGGTTGGTAATCAAGTACAGCTGCCAGCAAGTTACTTGTTGCTTCAATTTGCACTTTTCCTGAGCCTCATCCTGAGCATAGTATACTTTAAAAGCTTACTCCACTAAATATGAGATTGGCAACCCAAGGATCTCACTTACTATTTGCAGTTTTCTTTGAATATCAGGGCTTCTGGCTGATTAAGGTCACATTGACCATTCTCTGATTGTCGGGTGCCTCAGGGTTAGTGTCAATCTACTTTTCATTATGTCTGATGACATCTTTCTAAGAATTATGAAGGGTCCTCATATGCTTGCTGCTGTACTTCCTGTACCTTATTGAGATTCTTTACCTGAGGAACCCCTTTCTTTAAACCTTCAAGGATGCAATTCAGATAGTGCCTTAAGTGGGAAAGACCCCATCATTTACATCCCAATTGGGCTCTGTGTTGGGGACTGACCCTTAGCAAGGCGCGATTGTTTCCCGCCTCCAGACAGAGCCGGTTTGCCTCTTCCCTAGCGTTTTTTGTGATTACATGCCTTTCTTCTGATGTGAGCAGCACTTTAACAAAGTGAATATCTGCCTTGTGGGGTTGATAGGTCAGAAATATAGACAAGAAGAGCTCAGCCATTCGCTTACATTGGGATGGGGGGATTACTGTTTTTCCAACTGAACAGATCCAAAGTGGGAAAAGGAAATGTACCCACATCATGCCAACCTGTTGTCCATTCACGTTTAGTCCCCTAGTAGGGAACTGATGCAAAGGAAACTGCCCTACCAAGGGGCCAGTGGCTCCCTGGCCAAATTGGGTTTTCTGTTCATTGCAGGAAGGGGAGACCACAGCCTACCCTAATTCCATGGGGGGGGACAGGTTTGGGAGTGTTCCCCTCCTACTCCAGACAATCCCATAAGGAGGGGGTGGTGCTGGAGCTACAGCTGACTGGGGAAGGGGCAGAGGATCACGATGATTATTCAGGGGATTCAAAGCACCAAGCAGTGTCCTGTCTTCCCCATCTAATGAGGGGTGTGTAAAACCCTAGGTTAGGTTGTTTTTTCTTTTGCAGCATCAAATTATACCTCTTTTGAGTAGGTTCATTCTGATATAAGAGCATGGAAGCCTGGACATACAGGATTGCATCCTATTTTCTCTTGTCTTACAGAGTAGTTCCAGTTGCATTATAGTAGCATAACTTAAAGAACAGTGTGTCGGCCATTTGTCCCCAAACTCTAAGACATATTCTGGCCAAGCAGCGTTACAATAAAAAAGCATTTTATTTTTCTTCATGAACTCATAGCTGAAAGTGGCCCAAATCTGGAGAATACAGCCAAGGATGCTACTCTGTGGGATCAATTCCAAATTTACCATGTTCAGTCTTTTCACAGACACAGACACACACACACTAAAAACACACACACACCCCCAAAAAAACAAACACACACACACCCCCCCCCCAAAAAAACAAAACAAAGAAAGCCCAAAAAATCACAAACAAAAAAACCAAACTTTTACAAGAAACAAGCAAATGGGTATAATCCACCATTCTATTACTCCCCAGAATGCCCTGTTCACATTATAAGCAGAGAGAGTGAGAGATGTGGCTGTGTACACAGCAGCGACTTACGCTTCAAACCAAAACTGGAAGTCCAGATAGCAGTCTGAAATGTTTCTCTGCTCTAAGCTTCTAGAGCACCAACGGCAGCTGACACTGATGCAGAAGACTGACTTTACAGCCCCCCAACAAACAAACCTGGGCAGCTTCTGGAACTCATTCGCCCGACATGGCCCGCGCCTGTTGCCATGCTAGCCCTAGCATGGTTGACAAAATCTGTTGCACAACGCTGTAAGTTAGGTTCAGGTACCTGTTGCTCGGTAAGCCAAACACTGACATATCAGTGCCTCAGAGCAGAGAAAGGTTTTTTCAAGTTTACCAAAATATGAGGGTGGGAGAGGCAAATTCTCATATCAACCTCCCTTTGAACATAACTGGTGGCTTTTATGAGTAAGGAAGGTGTGTGGGAAGTGAGATCCCCTGATTATCAAAGCTGCTTGCATCCCTTGGCCAAACTTCTGCATGCCATCAAGGCAGTCAGCATGACCAAGGATCATTGTTCTTTATAAGAAAAACAAGCTCATTAATCTTGCAAGCATCCCCTGGGGGTTAGGATATGAAGTTAATCACTTATTAGTGACTACCCACTACCAAAATGACTATGTGCAAGCAATCCTGCCTGGAGGAAGTTAAGGACAAAGAGAAAGGAAAGTAAAACAAGCGTGGTTTTTATAACATAGGTTTCGTTACATTGCTATATTTCACCTAAGTGATGGCTATAAAGTTTTCTCTGCTTGCCACATTTAACAGAGATATAAAAGACTAGATATAAAACCCTTTCTTGCTAAAAGGTTGGTCTTGAAGAGTATATCACAAAGGCTCATCATGAATACATCATGAAGGCTCACTTGGGAAGAAATTGGAGGAAGACAACTAGTGAGGCAAAGAGAACAAGAAGGGCATGTATGGAAATTCAGCTAGTCTGTTTTAAAGAGCCTCAGGGCAGGCAACTTCTGAGGAGGACACTGTCAGCAGAAGTGCCATCGTATTAACATTACACCTTCATAAAAGTTTCCTGACCCTGTTGTCCCCTCTGTGTCCTCCTCATTTCAGTTAACATGGTTCAGTAAAAAAAACAACAAACTAGTCACCATTTGATATCTCCTGTCTCATTTATTTAACACACTTGTTCTGTGTCTAAGAGGACCAACAACTCCTCATTTAAAAAGGGCTTTAAGCCAGGCATGGTGGCTTACACCTGTAATCCCAGCATTTTGGGAGGCCGAGAACACTTGAGTTCAGGAGTTCAAGACCAGCCTGGCCAATAGGGTGAAACCCCATCTCTACTAAAAATACAAAAATTAGCTGGGTGTGGTGGTGCATGCCTATAATCCCAGCTACTCAGGAGGATGAGGCAGGAGAATGGTTTGAACCTGGGAGGCGGAGTTTGCGGTGAGCCAAGATTGCCCTATGCACTTCAGCCTGGGCCACAGAACAAGACTCTGTCTCAAAATAATAAATAAATATTAAAAAACAATTGGATGGCCGACTAGGAACAGCTCAGGATTGCAGCTCCCAGTGAACCTGACCCTGTTGTCCCCTCTGTGTCCTCCTCATTTCAGTTAACATGGTTCAGTAAAAAAAAAACAACAAACTAGTCACCATTTGATGTCTCCTGTCTCATTTATTTAACAGTGAACGCGCAGAGAGTGATTGGATGCCGCATTTCCAGACGGATTTTTATTGCCCACAGAGCAGGAGATTCCCAGGCGGAGGAGCCCCATGGGTCACCAGCATGGCTGTTTTGGCCAGCACAGCTGTTTTGGCCGGAATGGCTACTTTGCTGGCGCCCTGGCGCAGCGGTTCTCCGTACAAAATACACTGGTCCCGGTGCGCTTTTAGCTGGCCATTGGAGACCCAGGAAGGCAGATCGCCCATTCATCTGATTTAAAAAGGAACTGAAACAGGGAGCCAGGCCAGGAGATTCCGGGGCAAAAAAACCCTCCATGAATCTCAGTGCCGCTGTTTCAGCCAGCGCAGTGAGTCGCCGCACAGGAAGTCACACAGATCCTGGCGCCTTTTCAACAGGCGACTGGAACACCTGGGAGAGAGTCGACCGTTCCAAAAAAAAAAAAAAAAGGCTCTGAGTCAGGGAGTCAGGTGATCAGGCACGGCTGGACCTACCCCCACAAAAAAAAAAATAAAATAAAACAGCAATTGAAAACACTCTGGGTTGAGAGTTTCACAGCAAGCACAGCTGAACCCTGCATGGTCCAGCTCTGTGGGGGAGGGGCATCTGCCATGACCGAGACTCTCCACCACTACGGAGGTAGTCTGCCATCACTGAGGCAGCCTGCCGTTGCTGAGGCAACCTGCCATTACAGAGAGAGTCCGCCATTACAGAGGCAGGCCACCATTGCTGAGGCAGTTCTAACTATACCCATATAACCAGGACTGCAGGGAAGATGACATGGCAGCTGGGCAGAGCCCACAGCAGCTCAGCAAAGCCTCTGCAGGCAGACAGTGACTAGGCTGCCTCCTTGCTGGGCAGGACAGCCCTGAAAAAGGCAGCAGCACAAGGGAAACTCATAAATAAAGCCCTAACTCCCTAGGACAGAGCACCTGGCAGAAAAAAAAAAAAAAAAGGGAGTTTATGAGTTCTGCTGCAGCAGACCTCAATATACCTGCCCAGCAACTCTGAATGAACAATAGAGCTCACAGCTCAGCACTTGAGCTCCAATAAAAGACAGACTGTCTCCTCAAGCAGCTCCCTGACCCCCGGGTGTCCAAAGAGTCACCTCATAAAGGAGAGAACACACTGACATTTGGTGGGTATCCTTCTGGGAAAAAGCAGAAGAAGAAACTGGTAGCAACCCTTACTGTTCTGCAACTGCTGCAGGTGATCCCCAGGAAAGCATGGCCTGGAGTGGACCTCAGCAGTCCTGCAGCAGAGGGGCCAGACTGTTAGAAGGAAAACTGAGAAACAGAAATAACTTCAACATCTACAAAATGGAAGTTCACCCAGAGACCCAATCTGACAGTCAGCAACTACAAAGACAACAGGTGGATAAATCCACAAAGATGGGAAGAAACCAGCGCAAAAAGGATGAAAACACCCAAAACCAGAACACCTCTCCTCCAAGGGATCACAACTCCTCATGAGCAAGAGAACAAGGCTGGATGGAGAATGAGTGTGATGAAATGACAGAATCAGACTTCAGAAGGTGGGTAATAAGAAATTTCTGTGAGCTAAAAGAACATGTTCTAACCCAATGCAAAGAAACTAAGAATCTTGAAAAAAGATTTGACGAAATGCTAATGAGAATGGACAACATAGAGAGGAATATAAGTGAATTGACGGAGCCAAAAAACACAACATGAGAACTTCGTGAAGCATGCACAAGTTTCAATAGCTGAATTGGCCAAGCAGAAGAAAGGATATCAGAGGTCAAAGATCAACTCAATGAAATGAAACGAGAAGGCAAGAATACAGAAAAAAGGGTAAAAAGGAATGAACAAAGTCTCCAAGAAATGTGGGACTATGTGAAAAGACCTAACCAACGTTTGATAGGTGTACCTGAATATGACGAAGAGAATGAATCCAAGTTGGAAAATACTCTTCAGGATATTATCCAGGAAAACTTCCCCAACCTAGCAAGGCAGGCCAATATTCAAGTCCAGGAAATACAGAGAACACCACAAAGATATTCCTCAAGAAGAGAAACCCCAAGGCACATAATCATCAGATTCACCAGGGTTGAAATGAAAGAGAAAATACTAAGGGCAGCCAGAGAGAAAGGCCAGGTTACCCACAAAGGGAAGCCCATCAGACTCACAGCAGATCTCTCAGCAGAAACCCTACAAGCCAGAAGAGAGTGGGGGCCAATATTCAACAACCTTAAGAACTTTCAACCCAGAATCACATATCCAGCCAAACTAAACTTCATAAGTGAAGGAAAAGTAAAATCCTTTGCCAACAACCAAGTACTCAGAGATTTCATCACCACCAGGCCTGCTTTACATGAGCTCCTGAAGGAGACTCTACACATAGAAAGGCACAACCAGTACCAACCACTCCAAAAACATACCAAATGCTAAAGAGCATCAACACAATGAAGAATCTGCATCAACTAACGAGCAAAACAGCCAGCTAGCATCAAAATGGCAGGATCAAATTCACACATAACAATATTAACCCTAAATGTAAATGGACTAAATGCCCCAATCTAAAGACACAGACTGGCAAATTGGATAAAATGCCAAAACCCATCGGTGTGCTGTATCCAGGAAACCCATCTTACATGCAAGAATACACAAAGGCTCAAAATAAAGGGATGGAGGAAGATTTACCATGCAAATGGAGAGCAAAAAAAGCAGGAGTTGCAATTCTCGTCTCTGATAGAATAGACTTTAAAGGAACAAAGATCAAAAGAGACAAAGAAGGACATTACTTAATGGTAAAAGGATCAATGCAACAAGAAGAGCTAACAATCCTAAATATATAAGCACCCAATACAGGAGTACTCAGATACATAAGGCAAGTTCTTAATGACTTACAAAGAGACTTAGACTCCCACACAATAATAGTAGGAGACTTTAACATCCCATTGTCAATATTAGATCAACTGGACAGAAAATTAACAAGGATATCCAGGACCAGAACTCAGACCTGGACTAAGCAAACCTAATAGACATTTACCAAACTCTCCACCCCAAATCCACAGGATATACATTCTTCTCAGCACCACATCACACCTACTCCAAAATTGACGACGAAATTGGAAGCAAATCACTCCTTAGCAAATGCAAAAGAATGGAAATCATAACAAACAGTCTCTCAGACCACAGTGCAATCAAGTTAGAACTCAGAATGCAGAAACTAATTCAGAACCACACAGCTTCATGGAAGCTGAACAACTGGCTCTTGCATGTTGACTGGATAAACAATGAAATGAAGGCAGAAATAAAGATGTTCTTTGAAACCAGAGAGAACAAAGGCACAACATACCAGAATCTCTGGGACACATTTAAAGCAGTCTCTAGAGGAAAATATATAGCAGTAGGTGCCCAAATGAGAAGCAAGAAGAGATCGAAAATTGACACCCTATCATCAAAATTGAAAGAGCTAGAGGAGCAAAATCTAAAAAACTCAAAACCTAGCAGAAGACAAGAAATAACTAAGATCAGAGTAGAACTGAAGGAGACAGAGACACAAAAAAAACCTTCAAAATATCAATAAATCCAGGAGTTGGTTTTTTGAAAAGATCAGCAAAATAGACCACTAGCCAGATTAATAAAAAGGAAAAGAGAGAATAACCAAATTGATGCAATAAAAAACAATAAAGGGGATATCACCACAGATTCCACAGAAATTCAAACCATCATCAGATATTATTACAAACAACTCTACGCACATAAACTAGTAAACCCGGAAGAAATGGACAAATTCCCAGACACTTGCCTCCTCCCAAGCCTAAACCAGGAAAAAGTCGAAACCCTGAATAGACCAATAACAAGGTCTGAAGTTGAGGCAGCAATTAAGAGCCTACCACCCAAAAAAAGCCCAGGTCCAGATGGGTTCACAGTGGAATTCTACCAGACATACAAAGAGGAG
>NW_016107338.1:109014-115728 GCF_001604975.1 Cebus imitator
AGAGAAATGCAAATCAAAACTACATTGAGATACCACCTCACGCCAGTTCAAATGGTGATCATTAAAAAATCTGGAGACAACAGATGCTGGAGAGGATGTGGAGAAATAGGAACTCTTTTACACTGTTGGTGGGAGTGTAAATTAGTTCAGCCATTGTGGCAATTCCTTAAGGACCTAGAAATTCCATTTGACCCAGCAATCCCATTACTGGGTATACATCCAAAGGATTATAAATTGTTCTACTATAAGGACACATGCACACCAATGTTCATTGCAGCACTGTTTACAATAGCAAAGACCTGCAACCAACCCAAAAGCCCATCGATGATAGACTGGACAGGGAAAATGTGGCAAATATACACCATGGAATATTATGCAGCCATCAAAAACAATGAGTTTGTGTCCTTTGTATGGACATGGATGAACCTGGAAACCATCATTCTCAGCACACTGACACAAGAGCAGAAGATCAAACACCGCATGTTCTCACTCATAGGCGGGTGTTGACCAATGAGAAAACATGGACACAGGGAGGGGAGCACTACACACTGGAGTCTATTGGGGGGAAATAGAGGAGGGACACCGGGGGGTGGGGAGTTGGGGAGAGATAGCATGGGGAGAAATGCCAGATATAGGTGAAGGGGAGGAAGGCAGCAAATCACACTGCCATGTGTGTACCTATGCAACTATCTTGCATGTTCCTCACATGTACCCCAAAACCTAAAATGCAATTAAGAAAAGAAAAAAAAATTTAAAAATAAGGTCGTCTTTAGTGGTCTGTTTAGGTTTTAAAATTCTTACATTATTCATAAACACACGAGTTGTTTACAATCCTCATAGCTCCACTGAGATTATCATGAAAAAGTCCAGTCTTCCTCCTCTCTCCTGATTATCATCTCCCAAAGGCAGCCACTTTAAGTATTTTTGCATTATTTATTGACATTTGCCTCCATATTTAAATAATGTGCTTATATTGCCACTTCATTTTTCTATTTGTGTTATTATCTGTTAATTTCCTCCTACGTAGATAAGAATTTAGCTCTTTCATAACATCTACCCTCACCACACCACAGTTGTGTCTCAACCTTTGGTTAAGTCGGTGCTCTCAGTTCATGTTCTTTAGTAAATATTCATCATAGCCATAGTGTACCATGACTTTCTCAGACCACTTTTCCCCCATAATTTTAACCTCATTTGTTTTCCTGTTTTCCTATGAATTGATCATGAATTTATCCCCCAAATCTCTGATAGCATTATTTAACCTTGTATATACATCAAATTTTTTTTTCTTAATCTTTCCTGGTTCCCCTGTTCCAGGTTGAGTGCTGTATCCATTTCCTAGGGCTGCCATAGCAAAGCACCACAGACTGGGTGGCTTAAATAAGAGAAATTGATTTTCTCACAGTTCTGGAGACATCCAAGATCAAGGTGTCCGCAGGGTTGCTTTCTTCTGAGGCCTCTCTTCTCATCTCATATAGATGGCCGTCTTCCTGTGGCTTCTGGCTTCACATGGTCTTCCCTTTGTGTCTGTGTCCAAATTTCCTTACCTTAAAAGGACGCTAGTTAGAATGGGACATCAGTTTATAAGAAAAGAAAAAGTACACTAGTCATACTGTATTGGGGCCCACCCTAATGACTTCATTTTTACCTATTTACCTCTTTAAAGGCCCTGTTTCCAGGTATAGTTACACACCGAGACACTGTGGTTAAAACTTTAACATGACTTTTGGAGTGACACAACTCAGCCCAGAACAGGCACTTTGGTTATTCTGGTTGTTGTTGTTGTTTTTTTTTTAAAGACAAGGTCTCACTCTGTTTCCCAGGCTGGAATGCAGTGGTGTGATCTTGACTCATTGCAGCCTCTTACTCCTGGGTTCTAGTGATCCTCCCACCTCAGCCTCCCGAGTAGCTAGGATTACAGGAAGGTACCACCATGCCCAGCTAATTTTTGTATTTTTAGTAGAGAGTGGGTTTCACCATGTTGGCGAGGCCGATCTCAAACCCCTGACCTCAAGTGATCTGCCTGCCTCAGCCTCCCAAAGTGCTGGGATTACAGGTGTGAGCCACTGAACCTTGGCTATTCTCTAGACCTTGGGCATAGCCAGTGTTCTGGGGTTTCTCTTTACCTTCACCCTGGTCATTTCTTACATTCCTCTCCTGTCTTCTGGATCCCATAGATGTTGCTTTTTGGTTTACTTCCCTGTTTGGTGACGTATATCCTTCAGCTTCCCAGGGAAGGTCATGGGGATATAAACTTTTCAAGACCTTTGCCTAAGTGAAATGGGTTTATTTTACTCTTTCACTGATTGGATAGTTTCATTATAGAATTTTAGGTAAGCAGTTTTAAATGCATTTATTCACTGTTGTTCTAGATTTCATTCTTGCTGCTGAAATCCTGTGCTATCCTGACTTCAGAGCTTTTATTTGTGACCTGTAATTTTCCTCTCTGGCAGCTTTAGTATCTTTATCTTTTTTGAGACAGAATCTTACTCTGTTGCCCAGGCTGGAGTGCAGTGGCATGATCTCGGCTCACTGCAACCTCCGTCTCCCAGGCTCAAGAGATTCTCCTGCCTCAGCCATCCAAGTAGCTGGTACTACAAGCACACACCACCATACCTAATTTTGTATTTTTGGTAGAGATGGGCTTTCACCATGTTGTCCAGGTTGGTCTCAAACTCCTGACCTCAAGTATCAGTCTGCCTTGGCCTCCCAAAATGCTGGGATCACAGGCGTGAGTCACCATGCCCAGCCAGTGTGGGTGCTTTTTAATTCATAATGGTAAATACTTAGTGAGCTTTTTCAATCTGGCAAGTTATGTGCTTAGTTCTGAGATATTTCAATTTTATCACATTTTTCTTTGCGGTGGGGGGGGAGGTTTTCTTAATGTGGGATTTTCTGAAATGTAAGTTTATTTTTTTCTCTTGTTTTCCATTTTTAACCTTTTGTCTTTTTAAAAAAATTGGGAAGAGTTTCTCAGCTTTATTTTCTACCTTTCTGTTGGCTAGCTAAATTTTCTGCTATATATTTTTATCTGCCCTATGATTTTAATTTCCGAGACGTAGCTCATTTTTGTTTTCTGGAAAAAATGCTATTAGAAAAATGAATTCATTATCTTTATCTCTCTAATATCAATTATTTTAAAATTTCCCTGAATCAACTGTTTTTTCTTTCTTCCCCTTCCCCTGTGTGTTTATACCTCTGTCTCTGCTTAGACGTGTTCTTGAAATACCTGATAACCAAGTTTACTACTCATTTGTCCACACTTAACCCTGAGGCACTAAAAGTTGATGATGGATGCTCTAGTTTTGTCATGGTGGAGTTGTAATACGGTGGTTAATCAGCTTTGTTTACTTTCCTCCTGCTACACATTTAAGTTTTACTTTTCTCCATTCTGATGGTTACCATCATTGAAAGTTTAATTTTTGTCTACCACAAACACTTCTACTATGGAAGGGAGGCACTTTCCAATATCCTGTCTGAATCTCCTTTCTGATGTAATACTAGCAACTGCCCTAGAATTACGTTCTGAAAAGAAGCTGATTTGTATTTTTTCCTCTTGGAAATCTTGAAGAGCTTCCGGTCCTTTAGAACCCATTTTCAGCTCCTTGTCAAGGCTTTCTGTGATTTGACTCCAAGCTGAATTTACAAAGCCCTGTATTGTATTCCACTCCGTATCTCAGGATGCCAGCCATTTCCTGAGTACACTGTATTATACGTGCTATAGCACCGTGTCCTTTGTCTTTCGGATTGTTCTCTTGGCTGTAATTTCTCTCCTGTGGTCTCTGTGAGCCCATCAATCACATTCTTTAAGCCCATCTCCTTAGTAAAGTCTTCTCTCCCACCCTACATGATCACAAACACCCTGCCCTTCCAGATGGATGATTCCTCTCTCGGCAAGGTACCTTGTATCATTATTTAGCATTTGTTTCATTTATATCTCATCCAGTATGAAACACTGATTCTAGAGCACCGTCTCAGGATCCACAACCCCATCAATCCCTCGAGCTTCTGCTGGCAGGTGAGGTGATGACCCAGAAGTATGGAGGAGTCAGCTCCCTCTAGAGGGCCTTGATCAATGAAATGCAGAGGACAGGAGGGAGCCTGGTAGGCAAACACCCCTCCCGTCTCCCCACTGTGGACTCCTCTCAGCCATGGTCTTGCCTTGCATGTCTTCCAGTGAAGATGCACAGGTTGTTTGGCAAATGTGTTTGGCTAGGTAAATGCACTTGCCAAACAACCCATGTTGTCTTTGGGCTCTCACTGTGAAGGCTGTGGCGACATAACACATCACATCATATTGCTATGCATCGTTCCTTGCTTCACTTACCTTCTTCCTTGTCCTCACCTCTCTGTTCTTACATATCCCGTACAAAATACCAGTGCTTTAATCCTTGCCTTGGGCTCTGCTTTCTATAGGACCTAGGCTAAGACACCCAGATATTTGTTTAAAAATCTGGCAGTCATAAACTATTAATTGTTCAGCCATGTGTATGACAGCTGGAAGAACCAGATCTCCCACTGGTTTGACATTGAAGTCCTACAAATACTTACGCCTTTTAAGAATATAGAAATGTCAGTTACATCCAACATAACAGTTGATCAATAATTACAAGTTTCATTTTCGAGGTTATTTTCAAAAGACGTGGGAATCGTGTTTGTAATCTGACCCACCTGTTCAGATAACACTTCCAAGGTTAGATTCATTTTAACGCATGGTTATCATTATGCATATTTATGCATTTATGCAATTCTACATATTGCAGAAGAGGATGAAGACGATATCCTTTTGAAAACTCTCATTAAAAACCTTGTCAAATTAGATCTTTTCAACTAATTTTATGATACATAACCCTTACAAACCGTAAGGAATCATTTTTATCTCTGATTTTTAAAAATAGTAAAATTCGCCCCTTTTAGTGTACAGTTCTACAAGTTTTGACAAATGCATAGGTTTTCATTTGTTTGTTTTTGAGATGAAATCTCGCTTTGTTGCCCAGGCTGGAGTGCAATAGCATGATCTCGGCTCACTGCAACCTCCACTTCCCGGGTTCAAGCAATTATTTTGCCTCAGCCTCCCAAGTTGCTGAGACTACAGGTGTGCACCACCACACCTGGGTAATTTTTGTATTTTTAGTAGAGACAGGGTTTCACCATATTGGCCAGGCTAGTCTTGATTTCCTGACTTCGTGATCTGCCCACCTTAGCCTCCCAAAGTGGGAAATACAGGCGTGAGCCACCACGCCCAGCTGACAAATGCATAGTTTTATAACCATCACCATCACAATCAAAATATACAACAGTTCCACCACCCCCTAAAATTCCCTCATGGCATTTTGTAGCAATCCATTCCCACCAACCCCAGACTTTGGCAAATGTTGACCTATTTTCTGTCCCTGTAGTTTTGCCTTTTCTAGAATGTTGCATAAGTGGAATAATAGAGTATGTAGCCTTTCAAGTGTGGCTTCTTTCATTCAGCATAATGCTTTTGAGATTCATCCATGTCACTGAGTGGATCAACAGTTCATTCCCTTTTGTTGCTGAGTACGTTGTGGGTATACCACAATTTGTTTTCCATCTACCAGTTGAAGGATATTTGGGTTATTTACCAATATTTGAATTTTGAACAAAACTGCCATAAACATTAGCATAGAGTTTTTTGAGTAAATTGTTTTTATTTCCCTTGTGCTGGGATTGCTGTTGTTGGGTAACTGCATATTTAATTTTATAAGGCACTGCCAAACTCTTACAAAATGTCTGTACTACATATACAAGTTTCAAAAAAATGAAATCTATAATTTTTGATCAATTGTTATGTTAGATGTAACTGACATTTCTATATTCTTAAAAGGTATAAGTATTTGTAGGACTTCAATGTCAAATCAGTGGGAGGTCAGTATTTCCAGCTGTCATACACATGGCTGAACAATTAAAAGCTTATGACTAGGCCGGGCGCGGTGGCTCATGCCTGTAATCCCAGCACTTTGGGAGATCAAGGCGGGCGGATCACCTGAGGTTCGGAGTTCGAGACCAGCCTGACCAATATGGTGAAACCCCATCTTAAAAATAATAATAATAATAATAATAATAAAAGAATAAAAAAATAAAGCTTATGACTGCCAGATTTTTAAACATGCATCCTCATGAATAATGTAGGAGAGCCCCAGTTGCCCACGTCCTTACCAGGACTTAGTGTTGTCAGTTTTTTCTAATTTTAGCTGTTCCAATACAAAGATGTAGTGTCTTGTGTTAGAGATAATTGATATGCAATATGCTGTATATTTTTACAAGTATACAATTAGATTCATTTGACATATACACATCCATGAAGCCATTACCATAATTAAGGTAGAACACATCTATTACTCCAGTTTCCCCACGCTCCTTTGTAATACTCCCTTTCTACCCCAGGACCCCTATTCAAGCAATCACTGATCTGCTGTCACCATAGATTAGTTTTACATAAATGCAATCATATATAGTATGCACTCTGTTTATGTCTGAGTATATTTGGCATATTTTATTTGGCATATTTTGAGATTCATCCATGTTGCTGTATATAGCAATAACTGACATTTTTATTGCTGATATGCAGTTATTGTATGGGTATGTGACAATTTGTTTATCAATTCACTTGAACATCTGGGTTGTTTCCAGCTTTTAGTAGTTAGAAACAAGCTGCTATGAACTGAGACAACTACTTTTTTTTTTTTTTTT
>NW_016107338.1:116618-123443 GCF_001604975.1 Cebus imitator
AAAAAGATATAATGGGGAAAGATGGAAATTCTGCCTTCTTTGGAGTTCTTAGACATCGAAGGTTCCTTTAGGGGAAAAATTAAGCCAGTGACACCAGGAAGCTTGCAGATGAACTCGGTGACCCATAGTGCTTATCTGCTTGTGGGTGGGGCGCTTTGGGCCATTTCAGGTGTCAGTCACCATGGTTCCCCGCACTGAGTGCTTTATGGGCATTGACATTTTAGTTGCCTGTGGCACAGAACATCACTGTCACCAGAGGGGCTATGACCCCTAACAACTAAGGATTTGAGCCTTAACGGCCCCTCCCACCTACCACCATATCATCCCACATTTTTACTGACTCATGAGCCATTGCCAACAGCCTAGCCATTTGGTCAGGGGAATGGCAACAGTGACTGGACCATTAAAAGGTCCCATGTGTGAGGACAGGGACTATGGCAACAGCTTGCTGTTGGAAGGGACTCCATATGCCACTCATGTGGATGCTCTGACTACCACAGCTGCCCTTGAGAGGACTTCTGTCATGTTTTTCGATACCCCATGGGATTTCACTCTGACCAAGGAAAATCCTCACTGCCCAAGCAACATGACAGTGGGCACAGTATCATGCAATACAATGGGTTTTCCATGCACTCTGTCATCCACAGGAGCAACTGAATGATGGAACAGCCAATTCACAAAGCAACGGAATAAAGGACATCAGGACAGCCTGCTAGTGGAGTGGTACCTCGATCTGATTAGGGCAGCATGGATACTAAGCACTATACTCCAAGGGAAACACAGCACTGCACATATCTTGAAAAACACTGAGCTTGGTGTGGACGGAGGTGGACCAGGTAACTGCCTGATTTGGCTGCATCTGTGAAATTCCAATCTCAGCGTTCCCAATCATTCTTTTTTCTTTTTCCATTTAGAGTGCACATCCTGTAGGTGGTTTGTAGTTCAGGCTGCCAGAACACCCCAGACAGGGCCCCCTGACTCTAATCTAGAGGTGATACTTCTTCCAGGTGCCTCTCTTCTGTGAAATCCACAGGGATACAGCACAGGACCAAGGAGTACCAGGATATTAGGATTAGTGGCACCAGGAACACCCGATTCTTCTATACAGGTGGGTAACTTTATCAACATGTCAGGATTGTCCAGGACAAATCTCATTTCCTTGATGGATGACTAAAGCCAAAAGGCCTGGTTCATGCAACAAGGGGAAGAGGTAGTCTCGGGACTTCAGCCGTCAGACTGGGACACTACACTCAGTCCAACCTCTAACTGATAGGTAGGGAATACCTGAGGATGCAGGAAGTCTAAGGGGCAGGGCACTAACTGGTCACTCTGCTTTTTCCATAAGGACGTGAGAATAGAGGCCTGGAAGCATAATGCCTTTGTTAGGCTCTCCCAAGCTGTGGCCACCAAAGGAAAGTGCTAGATCTGTCATCGCAGACCCCATTCTGTCACAGACTACAGCAACTTTCTTATCCTGCCAGTAGTAAACTCTACCAGTATTATAGTGGCGCAGTGAATATTAACAGAACCTGAGCCCCGGCTTACTTAGTGAGAATCTAGCCCCTGCTACATGGGAGGGAGGGAGACTTAATTGGCCAAAAGTGGCAAAACATGACAACAACCTCGGTCAGCTGGTAGTTTTAACCCATTATATTCCTTTACTTGGATGAGAAGCATCCCAGTGTTGACAATGGAAACAAGAATTGGACTACTGTTAGCTTTCCATGTAGGGACTTCATGAACAATATTGAATGGGGGAAACCAAGTTCATATGACTAATTTGAGACTTTGCAGGCAAAGGCTAATGCCTTCATACCAATGAATGGGTTACTGAACAATAAAATGGGAGAAGGGGTGCTACATGCACCTGAGGTCTACATTTTTCTCTGTGAGCAGTACAGGGTCACCCAAATATGGTGTGGTCAGTGTTATACTTGAAAAGCTGATGAATGGTGGGATATTGCACGCTGGGCATGTTTGGGTGTCCCTAGATATTACCCTTGGAAATGAGTCACACCAGTGGGCCAGCAGCCTAAAGTCATACCCCAGGCTTACTAGACACCTGCCAGGAGGTGCAAGTGACCCTTGGTTTATGTTCTTTTTGAGATTTTTGGTACCACACATAGGAGTCAGTGTTTGGGAAAAACTGATAAGAAATCTATCCCTGAGCATGGCAGATACCGCTTCCTCTATTGCCACTTCCTTGGCAGCTCAGCAGACATCCCTCAACTCCTTTGAGTTTTTTTTATTTTGTTTTGAGACAGGATTTTATGCTGTTACCCATACCAGAGGGCAGTAGCATGATCATAGCTCAAACTCCTGGGCTCAAGTGATCTTCCACCTTAGCATCCTAAGTAGCTCTGACTATAGGTGCACACCACCACACTAGGCTATTTTTTAAAATATTTAGGAGATGGGGGGGGGGTCTCACTATTTTGCCCAGGCTGGTCTTGAACTCCTGGCATCAAGCAATCATGCTATTTCAGCTTCCCAAAGCACTGGGATAACAAGCATAAACCACCACACCTGGCCAGGAAGATTGTATTAAAGTAGTTACTCTAGACTTCCACTTACTAAACTGAGACAAGTTTGTTCGATTGCCAACAGCTGCTACTGTACCTAGAGAACAACTTATGTATTATAGAAAAATTAGGGGAGATCTGGGAGGAGGCCCACTTGCTGCAGATACTGGGCCCCTCTTAGGGACCCTTTTTGGACCTTGTTAGAAACTTGTTACCTGGATCACTATATCCGCGACTAGTTTGCTGCTCCAGGTGGACCTGATCAGCTGTTTGTTAAGCCGTCCTCCTGGGCCTAGTAAAATGCATTCTGGCTATGGCTTAACAATGTTGCACTGACATTGTGTCTGTCAAGGTGTTACGCCGATCTGATAAGACAAATCTCTGCCTCCAGATACTAAGAGGTTGGTGGGCATATGAAATGGACTAGCTTTGCTAGGGGAGATAATCTGAATTAAGGGCACAGACTGCAGGACAGTTCTCCAGGTGGTCTTGGATCAACTTAGTTCTTTCTCCTTTCTCATTTATGGTTCTCTAGGATAACTGTGGAATGTGCTGGGAATATAGCATCCTGTGATAAAGAGAGACTAACCAGAACAGCTTCTCGTCTCTCCTAGAAATAGAATGTCCTTCATGTTTTTGTTTTGAGACACAGTTTCGCTCTTGTTGCCCAGGCTAGGGTGCAATGGTGCAATCTCAGCTCACTGAAACCTCTGCCTCTCAGGTTCAAGCGATTCTCCTGTCTCAGCCTCCTGAGTAACTGGGATTACAGGCAGGTGCCACCACGCCCAGCTAATTCTGTATTTTTAGTAGAGACGGGGGGTTTCTTCATGTTGGTCAGGCTGGTCTTGAACTCCTGACATCAGATAAGCTGCCCACCTTGGCCTCCCAACGTGCTGGGATTCAAGCAAGAGCCACTGCGCCTGGCTGAATGTCCTTCATGTTTTAAACCAGTGTGTCATGCCTCCCCATCTCCTCTCTCACTCCCCCAATTAGGCTGTTCTTACATTCCTATTAGGAAATACTTTAGACTGGGTAATTTATATAGAAAAGAGGTTAAATTGGCTCATGGTTCTGCAGGCTGTATAGGAAACATAGTATCAGCATCTGTTTGGCTTCTGGGGAGGCCTCAGGGAGCTTTTTCTATTGGCAGAAGGAGAAGGGAGAGCAGGCACATCGTATGGTGAGAACTGGCGCAAGAGACAGTGTGTGTTGGGGGGTGCCACACACTTCTAAAGAACCAAATCGCCCTAGAACTCACACTATTGCAAGGACACCAAGCCATGAGAAATCCACCTACATGATTCAAATACCTCGCAGCAGGTCCCACCTCCAACAATGGGGACCACAATTCAACATGAGATTCGGCAGGGTCATATATTCACACTGTATCAATCCACTCCTGCACCCCCAAATCTCATGTCCTTCTCACATTGCAAAACATAATCATGTCTTCCCAATCATCTCCCAAAGTTTCAACTTGTTCCAGCATTAAACTCAAAAGTCCAAAGTGTCATAGGAGATAAGGCCCTGAAAAAGAACTAAGAAATCTGGGGTAGCAAAACGCATGTAGAACCCATCTTGGTCAGTACTTTTCCTTGTACAGGAAGAAACCGAGGACGCCCGGTGCATCGCCCAACACAGACTAAGACAGAGCGGAGACTCGAAACCTGACCTCAGTTTCCGGTCCCAGCATATAGAGTCTTCAGTTTTCTTCGTCGAAAGCGACAGACAGCTCCCGTTCTCTTTCGCGTTCATAGACCGGACTCAGGCTGGAGATGCGAAGCATGGGCGGGACGAGGAGCGGAAGCACCCCTCCTACCGGGACTGGAAAAATATGGCAACCCCGAGCTGGCCTATCCGGAAACCGGCTCGAGGAACACGGGGAGACGGGGATTGACCACCGCTTCCGGAAGTTGTGAGTTTTGTTTCAGGGCGGGAGATCTTCCCAGACGCGCTGGGGACCGGATGGTGCGTTTTCCTCGTGCCCTAACGGGCCGGCTCGGGAGGGGGAGGGTCCGGTCAGCTTTAATAGTTTCATTGGGACAATGGCTGTGGGTTCTTCAGCTGGTGTTTATCAAGCGCCAACGAGGCCAGCCTCCAGAATGCAGTACAAGAATGATAGAGTCAGTCTGTTCCCTCAAGAAATATCGTTCGGTGAGGAGGCAGTGGATAGGCGCACGATTCTTTAAAGTTGTGATTGGGGCCAAAAGGGAGCTAATCCTCAGACTAAAAAGAGCCTTAGTCCCGGGGTTCTGGGCGCTGTAGCAAATGGGCTCCAAATGGAGTTGAAGGGAGGGAGGAGTGGTCAAGCGGAGCTGAAAGGAGAGGGGGAACTACCTGTCCGATAGGGCAGAATCGGGGAGAAAGCTTGGTGACTTGAGCTTAGAGAAGGCCATTGCGGCGGTAGCAGAAGAGGGAGGCAGGGACCAGATATTATGGTATGGATCACCGTGACACAAAGTAGGCGCTTTATCATAAGAACAGCAGAACGACTAGATCTGATGTCCATTTTGAAAAGATCACTATAACTGCGGGGGAAGACTGGATTATAGGAAGGCAGGAATTGTGAGAAACAATGAGGAGGAAACAGGAGGCTACCACTGCAGATGAGCGGTGGTGACCTAGCCTACATATAGGAGAGAAGTGGACGAATCAAAAGTATATTCAGGAGGTGAAAATTCAGGACTTTACGGATTTGATAAATCCTATAAATTTATGAATTTATAGGATTTGAGTGACAGGTTGGGTACCCAACAATGATTCCAAGTTTCTGGCCTGAGTGAGTGAATTACACTAAACAAGAACAAACTATTTTGAGGTTTTCTAAGAGTTCTTCCCCCCGGTGTTAAAACCACAATTTTTTCCCTTTCTGATTATGTGTACTCATGTTTTGTATGCTCACTGTAAAAAAATTCAGAGCATACATAATAAAATACTTTGTATAAAGAACAATAAAAATTACCTCATATTCTCACTACCCAAGATGGTCATATTTTAGTGTGTTTCCTTCATGCGTTTTTTAAAAAAATGTGTGCATCTTTTTATACAATTGCTATCCTAATGATTATATCTTTCTGTATCCATTTTTTTCCCTTTAGCATGACTAAAGATTGAACCGTGTACCAGGATATTGTTCACAAATATTTTTTTTCCTGTTTGTAACAAAAATAAAGTCAAATGTAATTCTAAGTGAGAGATAACATTAACTTTTTGGTGTGTTTTCTTTTTAATATTTGTTTAAAAGCTTTCTAAAAAGTCCACGATTTGGTCACAATTTGTGTTGTTTTTCATTCAGATGTTTTTACTTGACATGATTTATTGCCATTTTTACACACCATTAAGACCATGTTTTAATGGTTGTTAAATCACAACTAATCCCATCATTAGCTAGATAAGTTGTTTTCAGCTGTTTACTGTTAAAATAATGAGAGGAACATCTTATAATTCTTAGATTCCTAATGAATTCCATCAGAAAGAGTTCTAGAAATATAATCTGCCAGGTAAAAGGATAAAATGACTCTATCAAATTGCCACCCCAAAATATCTTATTAAAAATTGATTGAATTGTTTTAACAAATTTTTGCGATACATAGTTTTTCCATTCATAGATACGGTCATGTCTTTCTAGTTATTCACATTGTCTTTTATGTTTCTTTTATGTCTTTATAGATAATAACCTTTCCTTGTTAAGCTTATGTCCAAGAAAGGAGCAGGATTGATTATTTAATAATCATACCCTCTCTGCTTAATTTCGATGTGTGGAATGAAAATCTTTGGGTCAAGTATGATACTTTATTCTTTAAAATTATTTTCTTCCTTAATATTTATGTGTAGGCCTTTCTAAAATATAAATCAAATGATGAGATCAGAAGAAAAAAAGACTAAGATAGAGTAAGGCTTCATTAATACCATAAGTAACCTTTGGTTTAAAAAATTCCTGACATTCTGCTCCAACTTGTCTACTGGGGAAGCAGCCTGTCAACTATGCATCTGAGCCTACCTCATCTGAACAAACAGCAACCAGCTGGGCCCCTTGCCTTTTCAGGAATGGCAGCAGAACTAGAAACAGCTCAGCAGGATTAGGAAGACAAGACCTCATGAGGATGCCCAGTGGGCTTTTGCAAAGGACTTTTCTAGTTTAACACTTTAAATCATGTTACTGTCAAAGTTATTGAATATTTCTTAAGAAATGAGTTCTAATGTTAACTTTTTTTTTTTTTTTTTTTTTTTTTTGAGACGGAGTTTCGCTCTTGTTACCCAGGCTGGAGTGCAATGGCGCGATCTTGGCTCACCGCAACCTCCG
>NW_016107338.1:123473-140801 GCF_001604975.1 Cebus imitator
GCTGGGATTACAGGCACGTGCCACCATGCCCAGCTAATTTTTTGTATTTTTTTAGTAGAGACGGGGTTTCACCATGTTGATCAGTATGGTCTCGATCTCTTGACCTCGTGATCCACCCGCCTCGGCCTCCCAAAGTGCTGGGATTACAGGCTTGAGCCACCGCGCCCGGCCCTAATGTTAACTTTTAAACAAAAGATACCTCTTGGTTTTTTCATCTTGTGTGCAGTAGAATCCTGCTTATCTGTGAAATGCAGTTAACATGTCAGCTGGACCTGTTTCCTGAATGCAGGGTGACCCTTCTGTTACTTAAAGATGTAAAAAATGCAGGAGACTTGAGAAGAAAAGCCATGGAAGGGACCATCGATGGATCACTGATAAATCCTACAGTGGTAAATATAAATTTTAAGACTGAATGGATTGGCCAGGTGCAGTGGCTCACACCATAATCCCAGCACTTTGGGAGGCCAAAGTGGGTGGATCACCTGAGGTCAGGAGTTCAAGACCAGCCTGGCCAACATAGTGAAACCCTGTCTCAACTAACAATATAAAAAAATTAGCTGAGCGTGGTGCCAGGTGCCTGTAATCCCAGCTTCTTTGGGAGGCTGAGGCAGGAGAATCACTTGAACCTGGGAGGCAGAGGTTGCAGTGAGCTTCGATTGCACCATTGCACTCCAGTCAGGGTGACAAGAACGAAACTCTCTCTCAAAAAAAATAAAATAAAACACGCCATACAGGGCATTTAAGTATATATTAATTTTTGTCATGTTATAGGGTAGCCTAAAATTCTGTCACCTTTTGGGGAAAAAAATTTTTGTCCAAGTCAGATGAAGCCAGCCTTGACAATAACAGTAAATAGAGGCAGAAGTGCTGGGTCCTGCCCTAGGAAACAGAAATGGTTGTGATCTGGCTCTAAGATGGGAAATGCCTGTGTTTCCAGGCAGTACAGATTCTCCATGTGTAATTAATTCTTTTTGCTCTGTTTGGTAGATTGTTGATCCATTTCAGATACTTGTGGCAGCAAACAAAGCAGTTCACCTCTACAAACTGGGAAAAATGAAGACAAGAACTCTATCTACTGAATTATTTACAACCTTTCCCCAAATAACAATGTAATGTGGACTTTCCTATTTCTGTTGACCTTGTCATAATAACATACGTGTTCCCCAGTGTTGGGTTGGAGGCTAAATTCCTGCAAGCCAGTGGTTAATAATAAACCAGAATAATAGTGAAGAGAGCTCTGGACAGAGAGTTGAGGTTTAACCCTGCCTCTTACTAAGACAGTTTACATGTGAGTAAACAAAAATGTAGCTAAGTTAAGTGACGTGAATATTATCTGTTCTTACCATATAGGGTCAGAAAGACCCCCCCAAGTATTTTTGCTTAAGAAGCTGATAAATTTAATGATAAAACATTAGGCGTGGATATTTTGTGTGCTGGCATGCATATCTTTTCCTCTTCCCATAAACTTGAGTGTGGGATCCACATCCTTTTCATATACCAGGAACTGGCTGGTACCTACAGCAGTCTTTAACACATCCTCACTGACACACCCAGTGCATAGGAAGAGTTTGTGCTTTGAAATGCTTAAGAGTCATGCTTTTCAATGCAGGTTATGGAACTAAAGATATCCCACATATAGCACATGAAAAAAAAAACTGAAATTTTGCTGATGAGGTTTGAGTGTTACTGCAGCTATTAATAACCAGGTACTAATGTCATCTAGAGAAAAGTTAGGAAACTATGGCATAAGTTAAAATACAGATGATTGAAAAGTTGATAAAATGCAGTTATCTCAGCCCGGTAATAGAGTTGCCCAGTACCTGGAATAAGATTTACTAATTACTGTTTCCTTAAGATCACTGGACATAATTCAGGAAACTCTTGAATTCGGTAAATATCTATTGAACTTTTCCCTGTTCCATTTATAGCTCTAGGGGCACAAGAAAGAAATAAACAAAACAAGTTAAAAATGCCCTAAGATAAATGATATAATGGGAAATGAATTCAAATCTAGGGGTACAGCAATGAAGCCATTCATTTCAGAGGAAGGAGGGTATAGTGGGGAGTGGCATTGGAACTGTGGAGCTTGAGACACGTGTTCAGCAGCGAAGTCATGGGGAGATGGGACATGCGAGCAGAGGACAAAGCTTGGCCACAGGCAGAAAGGCATGAAATATGACTGGAACCCCAGGAAGGCCAGACTGGCCAGAAGGCAGAGGCGCCTGGCTGGAGGGCCACTTGGCGCCAGAGGGAGGTGGTAGTTTCGTGCAGTGCAAAGAAGGTTGGGCTTGATTCCATAGGAACAAGGTGTACCTTAAGCAGGGAGTGCTTTCAAGGAAGTACCAATGGATGTTGGAAAGGAATCGAAGTGAAAACCTAAGCAGTGAGAACTGTTAGGACATGAAAAGTAAGAGCCTGAGCAAGGAAGAAGGCAGATGAGGAAATGTTTCAGACATAGGAAACAATGGTTAATTGCTTTGTTTTTTGTTTTTTCATTTTTTTCTCTTAGGTTTCAGAGGCTTTGAAAAAATTTGGTATCTCAGCAAAAGACACTTCAATTCTAATTGTTTACATTGAAGAGGGAGAAAAATAAATCAAGAATACCTAATATCTCAAGTAGAAGGTCATCAGGTTTCTCTGGAAAATCTTCCTGAAATAACAAATATTACAGACGTCAAAAAGGTTTGCCAGTCCATGTTTTTATAAGGAGTGTGATAGATGAGCAGTAATGCTGATGCTGTCTGCCTATTGATCACTAGGGCTCCTTATTTATTTATTTATTTTTTGAACTTTTGAGAAAGTTAATTTTTTAAATTACTTAAAAAATAATTATAATACAATGAACTGGGAGGTGTGGGCTTATGTAGAATATAATTACAAACTAAGCTGAATTACAAACTAAGCTGACATAAGCATTCTCCACACTAAGGAAGTGAATTCCTTTAAATATCAGACTTACATATTATATTTAACATGTAAAATAAATTTAGTATGAAGTTAATATTTATATATGTGCTGTTAAAATGGATAGAAATTTGGTTTTTATGTTCTTGGAAGTTGCCTCCATAGCAGCAGTTTAAAAGGAAGACAAGTAATAAATTTCCATCTACTTTGAATATTTTAATCACATTTGTTGTTTGTTATTCCATGAACTCAATAATTGAATGAGGAATAATTTCATTTACACAAGTTTATATAATGACAATTAGTAGTGAATGACTTTATCAGCAAGTCATAATGTATCTTTCATTTTTACAGATATATAAACTCTCTTCACAAGAAGAAAGTATTGGGACAGTATTGGATGGTATCATTTGTAGAATGTCAACAAAAGATGTTTTGTGAAATGTCAAAAATATTAACAGAAATTCTCAGCATTAAAGAAAACATTGATATTCCTTTCCTGATTATAAAACTAATATATGTTCATTATAGAAAAGTTTAAATCACAGAATAGTATAAAAAAGAAAAACACTTCTAGTGCTACCTCATATTATTTTAAAAGATAATCAGTTACTATTATTTGTTATTATCTTCTACGGTTCTATTTCTGTTCAAATGTATTTTATTTTTATATAATTGGAATAAAAATTCCAAACACTTGTGGAATGCCTACAGTATACTAGGTTCTTGCCTTAGTGATTTTTTTTTATAGAGATGAGGTCTCACTATGTTGCCCAGACTGGTCTCAAACTCCTGGACTCCAGTGATGCTTCTGCTGCACCCCCCAAAGTGCTGGGATTACAGGCATGAGCCACCAAGCCCAACTGGTTATTGTTTTTAAGTTTTTTGCCTTGGTGATTTTATACCCATCAGTTCACCTCCCTCTCCTTACTTACCATGGCTACTCCAGCTCACCCCTTGCAAGCCTCTGGATCCTAGTTCTAAGTGTTTTTCACTTGTAGGAACTCATTTAATTCTCACAGCAACCTTATGAGGTAGATACTGTTATTACCCCCATTTTACACACAAGGCCCAGGGGCAGCTCCTGTGCAGAGGAGCTCACTGCAGGTGGTCACTCACAGGGACACTTCAGCAGAGCTCCCACCCTTCTTCCTGGCAGAGGCCCAAGTGGAAGTGAGGGTGTTCCTCATGGAAAGAAGAAAAGTTGTGCCAGGGGAGCTCTGAGGGTGTACATGGAGCCTAGGCAAGGGGGCAGCCAGGGCCACAGCAGGATTGGTGCCCCTGCTCCCCAGGAACCCCCACCGACCTTACCCTTACTGCCATTGCCCCTTGTCCTCTACAGGGCAAAGAGCCTGTGTGGGAGGGGGAGTCAGAACGCAACCCCAAGAAGTCAGACTCCAGCTGCTGAGGCAGGTCTGTGGCCCCAGCCGGGAGCCATGGCTTCCTGAGCACTCCCACCGTATCCCTGACCCTGTCGGGTTATCACAGGAGGGCTCCATCTGTTTCCTCCAGGTTCACATTCACCTTGACCAACACCTGTCCCCGCGACAGGATCCTCATCTCCCAGTCTCCCTTTTTCAGGGGTGCACTGAGCAAGCAGGGATAGGCCTCTTGGGGTCCCCTGTAGTGGAAGCAGGTACAAGGTGGGATGGGGAGAGTCTAACTGCCACTTGCACTCACCCAGGAGTGTCAGCAATGAAAGACAATGAATTCCTTAGTTCTGCCGCTGATGGTACCTGAAGGGTGTGGAAGGCCTAAGCGTGGGTTCTAAATTCCTTCCCAGCTTCCTGACCCTCTAAGTCTGTCCACTGGCAATGGGGAAATAGAATTACAATCAGTCCCAGCAAGCCTCTGCAGAGGTAGAAGAGGAAGAAAACAGTTTCATCACTGAATAGGCATTAACCCAGAGTGAGATGCACATCACAGGCAATGATCCACTAAGGCGCTGCAAAGACAGAAATCTCATTGCTAAACTAGCCAGTGGGCCCAACCCATTGCACACTGCACACTTTCTCAAGAAAAGCCATGCTTAGTCAGGGGACTGCACAGCACCTTTGGTCACACCCATTTCATTCGAGATTCAACCGCAATTTACCTGACCACCTGCATTTGCTAATTACATTTCAGAAATGATCAAATTTAATAGTTTCCAACCTTTTGGGATCGCAGACACCTTTGGAGATCTGATGCAGAAAGTGAGCCCACAAATTTGCACACCACTGCGGGTTTAAGGAGCCCCTGAGGTACCCACACAGCCCTTCACAGTTAGCTGAGGGAGCTGCAGCTGAGCCCTGTCTCCCGAGGCAGAGGTCTGGGCTTAGTGGGAAAAACAGCACCCATGTCACGGCAGGCGGCAGCAGCTCACTGGCTATGCCAAGTCTGATTAAGAAAACTCTGGTGTGCATTTTTTTTTGTTTTTGAGACAGAGTATCACTCTGTTTCCCAGGCTGGAGTGCAGTGGTGCTAACTTGGCTAACTGCAACCTCTGCCTCCTGGGTTTAAACAATTATCCTGCCTCAGCCTCCTGAGAGGCTGGGACTACAGGTGTATGCCACCACACCTCACAAATTTTTATATTTTTAGTAGAGACAGGGTTTCACTATGTCGGCCAGGCTGGCCTTGAATTCCTGACCTCAGGAGATCCACCCACTGGGATTACAGGCATGAGCAACCGCACCCAGCCCTGGTGAGCATTTTTGAGATGCTGCATTTTAGAGGCTTTGTTTCAGGTTTTCCATGTGGCTGATCAGTTCTGTGTTCAAGGCTGGCTGTCAAGAGTGGACTGGAATTGCTGGGGCTACACATCAGCACTGCAGAGAGGCAGATGAACTGCAACAATAGTCTCTTCCCAGGAGTACAACAAAATCTCAGTGACAGGAGCCTCTGTCCCTGACCCCAAAGCGTCCTGTCCTCACCTCTGTGGGCTTCTGAAAGGAACAGAAAGGGCCAAGGCCAAACCCGCACCTGCACGTGGGGAAAGAATCTCAGCAGAATCCAGGTGGCCCACGGCTCCCTTATCCCATGAGCCATGGAGTTCAGGGTTCAGGAAAATCTGGCCATGCACCCTGCACCATGATGTGAGGCTTTCTAAAGTCCTGCAATCCTGAGACCCCAGCCAATGGAACAGACCCCCTCTTAGTCAAGGGGATCCCAGGGAAACCTGAAAAAATGAATTCCTGGCCATGATGGAAGGGGAGGTCAGAGAAGCCTCCTGAGAGCCTGTACTTTGGAGTATAGGGCCCAAAACCGACCAGCATGAATGTTAAAATAGGTATCATTAGATTATTCAGAACAGACTCTGTGACCATCAGGTACAGATTAAGAACAACACCTGAGACCATGCAAGGCCAGAATTAACACACAACCTAGAAACCAGAGTCTCCTTCAATGGGTTTTAAATTGACTCAGGATACTGTGGCTGACTTACCTCTCTGACTCTGGGACAGCATCACAGGACAGAGGCAAACCCTCTCTCTCTCAACTGAAGCATTCATCTGTACTGACTTTATGTCTTTAGACAAAGCTGAACTCTTTCAACCAACTGCCAATCAGAAAATCTTCGTATCCACTTGTGACCTATAATGACCTTCCCCCACCCTACTTGAAGATAACCAACCTTGTTAGGTTGAATCAATGTACACTTTCCATGGTTGATTTATGATGTTACTCCAATTCCTGTCCCCTCAAATGTGTAAAACGACTGTCCCGGGCAAACTTTTTCAAGACCCCTTGAGACTTCCTGAGGCCATGGCCATTAATTGGCTCAGAAGATACCTCTTACAGATAATTTAAGAGTTAGGTGCTTTTGTTAACAAGCCCAGCCAGAGGACTTGGCACACCCTTTGCTCAACTTGGGAATTCCCAAACTGGCTACAGGCCCCGCCTTCCCCTACCAACCAGCACACTCTTCCTCTCTGTCCACCATCAGTTTCACCTGTGCTCACCTGGGTGGGTCTCTTTCAGCTGCTGATCTGCACCTGTTTCCCACCCCTCCTGACTCAAGGGCGCCCCCTCTGTGGGCAGTGCTCGCTGTCACTCAGCCCCAGTCCCTGAGCTCCCTAGGGTTCTCCATCTCTATGGGGTGCTGATATCCTCGGGCCAGGCGTCCTTTAGTATAACCTGGCTCCTGCTATGAAATGTACATCTAGTTCCTAGAGAGTGTGACTGAGTCCCCATGTAAACCTTCTCTGTCCCTGGACTGCGGGGCATAGCCCTCACCTTTCTGCTGGTGGTGAGCAATGAAGCAGACAGTGTCAACTGGGCTGGCAAACACCTAAGTCCTATACGGTGCCAGTCTCGTGAGAAAGCTGACACCATGCATGGAATAGCAGTAAAACACCAGGTCAAACCCACTTTCAGGCCACCCTGTCTGTCTTCCTAGAGTTGGTGGTTTCCTGCGCCTCTATTACTTAAGGTAATTTTAGGTGCCTTTTTGATTCCTGCGATGTAAAACTCCTGTCAAGTTCACCCTCCTAACAGTTATTCTGGATGTGACATCTCCACCATTGTCCTGTTCCCGGAGCCCCATCAGGGGTGTCCTCCTGGGTGGCAGCCACACCTCTGACATCTGGTGCCTTCATGCCAAGCCCAGGCCTGGCACACTGCAGACCCTCAGCCTGCCGGGCTCTCCTGCCCCGGGCTCATTCCCTGCAACCACATAGAGGAATGCACTTGGGAATGCACTCCCTGCTGTGTTACAGCCCAGCAATTTGATCCCAGGGTTTATGATTACCAAAAATTCAGGAGCCAACCAATGAGGGGGCAGCTAGCTTGCTTTCCAGGGGTGGTTGGGCCCTGGACACTATCTTCTGGATGCCAGTGAATGGCTGAGAGCTGAGGCTCTCTGGACACTCAAGTCTCTTGTGGTGACAGGTGAGGGGACATGGGTGCAAGAACAGGGCTCTCAGCCTGCACCTTCCTTGGGATCTGGAGGTTGGGCTGTTTTTTGTGCTTGGCCCTTATGCTCTTCTCAGCAACCTAAACATTTGTTATCAAGGGAGAAGGTGTCTTTCCTGAAACTCATGTTTGGATACAGGTTTTCTGCAATGTATGGTCCTTGGAGAAAGAACAAAGGGGTTGGATATGTGGCCTGCCTGCAGTAGGTGCCTCCTCAATGCACCAAGAACCTGAGAGATCCAGGAAAGGGGAAAAGAGGGAGGAGGGGTGAGTAGTTCATCTATCAAGTTTTTATAGATGAAGAAACAGAGGCTCAGAGCGGTTAAGCAACATGCCCAAGGTCACACAGCTAAAAGGGGATGAAACCAGATTCCAGTGCAGGTCTTTCTGACCCTACCTTCTCCCAGTGGCAGAGGCCTGCTTCCTCGTGGGCAAAAGCAGAAAGACATACCCTTTAGCAGTCTCCCGTGCTTGGAAGGCTGGAAGCCATGCAGGCATTCACCTGGTTTCCTCTCTCTTCCTCAGGACTGCTATAAAGGTGTGCAGGGAGTCTAGCTCTCTTTTCTGGACTTTTGAGATTTCAGAAATAGAAGTACGTCCACGGCTCCTTATCACATCCGCAAATACCGAGAGAGCTACCACAAGTGTGTCATGGGTTTCTTCTCCACAGGGGTGAATGAACACACCTTGACCACCTTCCTCCAATTGCTGAAGCTGCCCCAAGCACTTGTGCTCTTACCCGGGGGGCCGCTCACACAACTCCTGCTCTCTGGCTCTTGGCTCCTCATGGTGTTCAGCCTCAGCCTCAGCCTCCTCTGTGCCCTGTGGTTCTTTGCCAAACATCCCTGGAGGAAGTATGAAGACAGGACACTGCGCACAGACATGTCTGACATACCAAATCCTACCTGAGTGAGCGTGGCTCTTGCTTCTGGGTGGCTGAGTTTGAAGATAAAGTGTTGGGCATGGTGGGAGCTCTGCCCATTGATGATCCCACCTTGAGGGAGAAACAGTTGCAGCTTCGTCACCTCTTCGTAGATATTGCGCACCATCATCAGGGGACAGAAAAAGCCCTGGTCAGGACTGTCCTCCAGTTTGCCTGGGACCAGGGCTACAGTAAAGTTGTCCTTGGCATGAATACATTGTAGTTCTCTGCCCTGGCCCTCTACCAGGGCATGGGCTTCTGGGAGACTGGTCAGTCCTACCTCACCTTGATTGGGAGGCTAGTGGCTGTTCCTACAGTTCATTTCATCTACCACCTCCCTTCTGCTCAGGCAGGGGGGTCTGTGATCTCTTTCTTTGTGTATTGGTTAGAATAGAATCCACTCTGCTGTAGCAGTACGCAGTCTCCAACCTTCCAGTGCAATGACACAATAAAAGCTTATTGTCCATTCTCATCTGTGTCCCTTGTGTTTGATTGTAGGGTGGCTTCTGGGGTTCTGCTTCTTTCAGTCTTTTTGGGTCTTTTCTGTGTTGATAAAAAGAGTCAAACTCTGTAAAATATTTTCAGAGATTTATTCTGAGCCAAATATGAGTGACCAGGGTGTAAGAGTTAAAGAAAGAGGAAAGAAACACACAAAGTGGCTGAACAGTCAAAGACAGGTTTATTCTGGAGAATAAACTTTAGAGGGGCTTTTGCCAATTTCAGTCAGGAGCACTCTCTCTTACAGACTAAAAGCACTTAAGGGTTTTAGGGTGAGAGTTTATCACAGGCTTGGAATGTTTCTGTGTGGAGAAGTTTATTGCAGGGTTGGAATATCTCTGGTCAGAGAGGTGGTTACCTTGGGACTGACATCTCTCTGGCCAGAGGGGAGGTTATCTCAGGGCTGGCATGTCTCTGGTCGGGGAGGGGTTTATCTTAGAGTTGGAATGTTTCTGGTCGGAGATGTCATTTGTGGTACATGGGCATGCTGGCATTAAGCATTAGGATGATGGCCTTTGGGTTGGAATTAGATGGTTGATCAAGGGGAACTTTAAAATGGTGGTGCTTGTCCAAGACAGAGATGCTCCTGCTCTGTTAATCCAGACCCTATGGTTACAAAAAGGACAAGGGGTGGCATTTTCTTTCTGGCTACTTCCTGCTGATAGGAGGATGGAGAGTTTTCTGGTCTCAGATTGACTGAAGGAGTAACGCTGTCTGTGGATGTTTTTGGGTAGTTATCTGTGAAATGGCCATGATCCTGTCAGTTAAAAATCTTTTAAAAAGATTAAATAGGCTGGGTAAAAACATTAGTCCTAGGCATATCATTAGGAGAGGGCCCTCAAATGGGATGACCCATGCTATGATTTTGTTCCCAAACCAAGAATTTATTTAACTGTTTTGGTATTCCCATAGATTTTGGCCCTTCCCTCAAGTTATTTAACAGTGTTTCTTACTAGGCCCGATTGGTTGAGATAGAATCAACATTCCTTAACTTAGTGAGAGGCAGAGGTGCATGTTTGGAAAGGCCCATGTGTTATTTTCTGTTAGTAAACATTAATTAAAAGACAAATCATGGTAGGACTGGTTTGCTTTCTTATACTTGGTTTAAGTATTTGCATACAGTGCAGCAAGAATAATTATGTATTACATAGGCCTTTTAAATTAACATTGATGGAACTTTGTTCCATAGAAGGAATCTGAGATAAGATCTTTTAGAGCTGAGCCCAGCCATGGACCTGTACCATTAAATACCTATGTGTTGGGTGAATTCCTCTCCCCTTGAGGTTTTAAGATAACTTGGGGTTCCTGGCCTGTCAGAAAGTGATATTGTTTACTTACCACAGACCAGAAACCCTGTACGGGGACTGTGTACACAAAAAATTAGGCCAGTTTCCAAGGGCTTTCTTGGCTTCATAAGTCAAGTTAGATTTCTTAAAGGGGAGCACACCATTCCAGTCAAAGCCTTAGTAGAATAACCAGTTTTTCCAATTGTTTCCTGTTACAAAACAAAATAGATACGTATTGCACTTATGCAAATAACTATATTGCCCTAACTTAAAAATACTAAAAAAAAGAAATGAAAAAGATTACTTTAGTCTCTAGAGGACCAGAAACAAGACAACAATCATTTATGGATGACAAGAAGTGTTAGTTAAAAGTCACAATTGTCAAGGATATCTGTTACTTTTGTTGCACACAATAATTTTAATATAATAATTACAATTATTACTGATAAAGCACACTAAAATACATCAGAATTATAGGAGCCTCCTATAACTTTGGAACACATACCAATAACATATTTATACAAATATAGCCCAAAGAATGCCAAACACCATTTTATATTTGACAATGCTTCCTATATGATTTTATACCAAATAAGCTAAATTTTACCTTTATATTAGTGGGCTATTAATGTTAAACTCACTTTTTAATAAAACCTTGTAGATACATTTACCAAATTTTAATGTTTAACCATAAGGTAAGGTTTTTATAGACCCTTTTTAACCCTTTACATACTTTTTATAATGTTTGTTAAAGAGCAAGTTAGTGCTTTAAGAGAAATCCATTGTGCTTTTCTTTTCTTGCTCAATTTACAGAAAACTAGATGATACCCCTTCAACTTTAGCCAATATGTTTACAAACAGAATTTCCTTTTAAATTCTTAAACCTTCAAAACAATTCTTTAGCCTTTTGATCTAGGTAAAAAACCACATTCTCATTCCTCCTTATAATCTTTTTACCAAAAGTATATGTAAACTGCTTTTTCAATAGTCTTAAATACATGTTACACTGTTAACTTTTAGCAACCTTTACTTTTGTTGCTAAGTTTCGGATTTTAATTATGTACTAGGTGTAAAGTCTAAGACCTAGACAGAAGTGCAAATAAGGTTTGGCTTCTTCCAGCATTTAACTCCATATGTCCTAGGTCATACCCAGTTGCAAAGCAGGCAAGTTGTACAGCTACGAGTTATAGTGGCATTTTATAAAGCATTCATGAGGTCTAATCACTTTTAAATTGTACAACACTTCCTGCACAAATCCCTTTTATAAAATTTTTTACAACTTTCACAATCTCTGACATGCTTCAACTTTCTGACTTGTTGTAAACATCCCTTTCTTTAAACGAGTGAATTTACTTTAGGACAAGAATTTACCATTTAAGATTCTTTTCATATGAACTCTTTTTCCTTAATATCTTTTGCATAGCTAGGAGTCATGGCTATTTTCACATGTTCCCAAGCCTTTTCTATTTTTATTAACTTATAGTTTAGCTTTGAAACAAAGATGATAACAGTTCTTTCCCAGAACAAACTTCCTTCATGTCTGTGGACTAGACTGCCTAAGGCCACATATTAGGAATTAGGATATTTTGCTGGGTGTGGTGGCACATGCCTGTAGTCCCAGCTACTCAGGAGGCTGAGGCAGGAAAATCACTTGAACCCGGGAGGCAGAGAGGCAGAGGTTGCAGTGAGCTGAGATCACGCCATTGTACTCCAGCCTAGGCGACAGAGTGTGACTCTGTCTAAAAAAAAAACCAAAAAAAGGGGGAAAAAAAAAGAAAGCAACAACAACAAAAAAGAAGTTAGGATCTTTTACTAAATAGTTCAAGATGTAGTTATCTTCATTAAACCAATATTGTTTCATTTATTAAAGAATTAAACAAGCAAAGATTACTGTGTTTGGGCTGAGTTACAGTTTTGTAGCCTCTATGCCAATTTTGACATCTTATAGTATTTGGCAGAGACAAGTCTGGAATTGCTTGATTAATAAATGCAAACAAAAATATATGCTGGCAACTCTTAAGACATTTCTAATCTTACTGTACCAGTAAGTTTTAAAGATTGAAGTCACATGAACTGAAAGTTTTCACAGCTTTTACTTTTCCCCTAAAAATATTTGATTTAAATGCTTATTTTAATTAGACCAATTAATTAGAGCTTTTTAAATAGACACTGGACATATAACACATATATAGCAACACAGACGACCAGAAGAAGATCCAGTAGTCGTAAGATTTTTTTTCGTTGTTAATTTCCCAGCTGGATTATTGGCCTTTAGGTGAGGCCTTTTAAGAACAGGGCTAGGAAAACAGTTTCCAGGGCCTAATAAACAAGTATAGTTGAAAGACAAAGACAGATTTTGATAAGTACTTACTCACCTCTAATTCCAGGGGTTCCGTGACGAAGACAGAGATTTCTCCCAAAATGGGATTTATGGTGCTTTTCTGTTTTTCCAAGGAGTCCAGGGCCACCGGAAGTCATTTCAGGGTCTTTCATGCATGCACCAAGAGTCGCAAGAGTGAAAAAAAGTATTTAATTCGACGGGGGAAAAATCTTTTCCAGGAAAACAAGATTTATGAATAGAAAAACATAAAGGCCTTTTGAATATACTCATAGTTTGGATATCCATTTTAATTAAGCTGGGCGCTTTTTATCAGGGGTGAGAGTGGAGGCTAGAATTATATGAATATCATGCCAAGTTAAATTAAAGGACTGGGTTATGTGTATGAATTCCCCACGACAATGAGATGGATCTTCAGAGAAAGATCCAGATGCTGTTTGATTTGTGACAAGTCAGACATGGAGAAAGGGACAAGAACTCCAGCAATGCCTTCAACCCCAGCCACTTCCTGGAGAGGGAGAATGGCAGAGGTGATTTGACTGGTTAGAGTAGTTTTTGAATGGCTAACAAGTGGAAAAGGAGGAGGAGCAGGGTTTAGGGCAGAATGCTTGGGGGCAGGAGGGGCCACCAGGGCTGAAGGTTTGGCCAGGTGAGCAACGGATGCAGGGGGATGAGAATATGGAGAGGGTTCACCTGTAGGGTCAAAAGGGGTTTCAGAGGAAGGGGTTGAGAAGGAAGGAGTTTTGGAGGAAGGAGAGACCCGGGAGGGTTTTCATTAATAAGAAGAATTTCATGATGGGGTGCAAGCTTGGCACAGGAAGGGTCAGAATCTAAGGTAGAAGAAAGCCTGAATATAAAGAAGCTCTCGCCATTTGCCATTCCTGGTTATAAAGTTATCAAGGTCCCTGAGAATCTGAAAGTCAAAGGCATCATTTGTGGGCCATTGCTTGTCATTATCTAATTTGTGTTGGGGCCAGACCATGTTGCAATAAAAAAAAAAAAAAAAAAACACTTTGGCTTTATGCTTCCCATAAGCCAAGTTTGGTGAGGTTGTGAAGGAGACAGGCCAGTAGGAATCTGGGACTGCCAGCTCCTCTGGCACTCATGTGGACTGGTAAGAGAAAACCAAGGGTGTCTGTTTTGTTCTAGGCATTTCCAGACAAAAGACAGAGACCTAGAATCCTTTTCATGAAGAGGATGATCAAGCTGAGAAGAAACTGGGTGTCCCCAAGATTTCTTCTAGCTTAGTCCCATTGGTCCTCCGAGAACTGGGATGTCAGACCTGACTTTCCTGGGTACTGCAAGAAGGTCAGGGAAGGGCAGATCTTACCAGTTGGCTGGATTAATGTCTGATGTTGGATGTTCCGTTGGAATTGGCAAAGGGCCTTTTGGATGGGAGCCACACGAGGAAGACAGAGAAGGGAGGATGAGGGAGGAGGAGGGGACAAGGGTTAGAGAGCAAAATACTCCCCATTGTGGGTGGTTGGAGATGGATTCCTGAGACCTGAGGGTTTTGAGAACCTCCTGGGGAGTAGTCCCAGCCCAAGCCTTGCAGTCCCCTTCAGGTTAGTTGTCCTTCTCATGCAAATTGCTTGAAAAGTGAAGTGAGAGACAACATGGGGTAGTGAGTGGCCAGACACTCAGGATCCAGCAGGATGAGCTGCTGCTGCCCACTGCCTCCTGGGTTGCAAGAGAGCCTCTACCCACAACACCCATCCCAGGTTTTGGCACCAAGTGTAAGAGTTAAAAAAAGAGGAAAGAAACATGAAAAGTGGCTCAACCATCAAAGACAGGTGTATGTTGAAGAATAAAGCTGAGAAAAGCTTTGACCAATTTTGGTCAGGAGAGCTCTCCCTTACAGACTGAGAATATTTAAGGGTTTTAGGATGAGCTCACTTACCACAGGCTTGGAATGTTTCTGTGTCTCAGAGAGCAGACTTCAGAGAGAGCAGGTTATAAAATGTTACTCAACGGACTTAAAAGGGTGCCTGGCTCTTAGTTGATTATCTCCTGGATTTGGAAAAGAAGGAAGGAAATATATACAATATACAGAGTTAAGTAAAACCCATCTGATGAGAATTTATGGTTTGTAGGGCATGACTCCCCAAACCCCTTAGATAGGAATTTGGGCAAGATAAAAATATCAGCTTAGTCCTCATCTGTTTTATTTTCCGGTGTCATGAAAATGTTCCATTAAAAAAACACAAAATAATAATAAACATTTATTCAGTGTATGAATCTGCAGGTCGGCAATTTTGGCTGGGCTTGGCTGGCAGCTCCTCTGGTCTCAGACTGCATTGTATAAGTGCTGTGGGGTTGGCTGAAGGGACAGGGCAACAGGGCTCTTTCAACTTCCAACAGGCTAGCTCAGGCATCATTTCAAATAAATTGCAAAGGAGCAAAAACAAAAGCAGAAACAACAAAATATGTTTTGAAGCCCCTGCAGGTATGACATCTGCTGTCATTCCAGTCTCAGGGGTAGAGAGAAAGCCACCTCTGCAGTCAGCGGACCTACAAAGTCACATAGCAAAGGGCTGGGATGCAGCCAGGGGAGAAAGATCAAGGCCAGCATCTCAATCAATCCACTCTAGCACCAAGGTTTCTGTGGAGGGGACAAGGGCCACTGGGGATGGAGTCCGGGGTTTAATCTGGGCTATCTAAAAATATTAAAAATACTTATTGCTTAATTCACTTAAAATAATAATAAGCATGTTACATGGTAACATAAGTAACCTATTTTTAGCATGCAAATTAGAAATTCTTTCTAAAACAAAAAAGTGTTGGTGAGAAGAATGGCACTGTTTTTTTAACAAAGCTCTTTAATACCTGGTTTAATACAGCTGAACTCATCTGCTTCTGCATTAAGTATGTTCTCATATATTATGCCGGTTAAAGTACACATTTAAAATATTTGGCTTACACATATATAGAGTTGGAAAAGATAAGA
Source organism: Cebus imitator (assembly GCF_001604975.1). NCBI lineage: Eukaryota > Metazoa > Chordata > Mammalia > Primates > Cebidae > Cebus > Cebus imitator. The sequence continues at coordinate 139,265 of NW_016107338.1, forward strand.
GCATTTTATTTTATTTGAGACACAGTCTTGCTCTGTCACCCAGGCTGGAAGGCAGTGGCGTGACCTCGGCTCACTGCAACCTCTGCCTCCCAGGCTCAAGCAATTCTGTTTCCTCAGCCTCCTGAGTAGCTGGGATTACAGGCGCTGGCCACTGCGCCCAGCTGCGTTTTGTATTTTTAGTAAAGACAGGGTTTCACCATGTTAGCCAGATGGTCTTGATCTCCTGACCTGGTGATCAGCCCGCTTCAGCCTCCCAAAGTGCTGGGATTAGACCTGAGCCACCTCGCCCAGCCTAAAAGAAAAACTTCAGCCAAACTGAATTTAAAAGACTAAGCAAAAAAATGATTTGTGAGTCAGGCGGCCTCCTGTGCCGCAGCCATGTGGTAGAGGATAATTTACAGATATAATAAAAAGATAAACAGTGTATGGAAAATGGAAGTGAGGCACAGAAACAGCCAGATTGGTTCCAGCTCACCGTTTGCCTTATTTGAATGTGGTTTGAACAGCTGGCCACCTTTGATTGGTTAAAACATGGTGAGTGGCAAAGAGTAGTCTACAGACCATTTACAAGCCAATTTAGAGGACAGTTCATGGAGTACAGAGAAACCTTTAGGGCAGACTTAAAATACGGAAGGAGGCAGCTTTAGGCTAAACTTATTTAACACAGGGACTTGAAAATCACTAGTTTCTGTGCCACAAAAATCTGGAAGGAGGAACTGACCTTCATGGGAATTCTGTTTGTTCCTTTTTAACATTTGTTCCCAGGAAACCATTAAAAAGCGTTTTTGCTTAAGTCACATCACTGTCCTCTTTTAGTTTAGCCTCACTGGCACTTGGAGTGAGAAATCGCTGACTGTGGTATTTTGTTTATTGTTTTTGTTTTGGCACCTGTCACAGTCTCCTTGTTACTTGAAGACATCTCTGGAAGCAGCCTTGAGGCTGAGTGGACAGGTTTATTCCAGTGAGGAAGTAAACCCTTTTCAATGAATGTCTTTGTGTGGGGTGAGGGATGGAAGGAGGAGAAAGAGAAGGAAGGAGGGGGAGAGGGAGGAACAAAAGTTTTTTATTTTTAGGTCAGTTTAGACATTAGTGGAAAAGAATAACTAATATAGGATTCCAGAGGATTTTTTTTTATATTCAAGCAATTCTCTTCCCGCCTTTATTTTTTCAAAAACACACATTGTAGTATGCTACACACTACTCTGACCTTAAAAATAAAAATTATGTGTCTTGGAGATCTTTCCATACCAGCACAGACAGACCTTCCTCATTCCATGTAGGATTTCATTATCTGGATATACAGTAATTAATTTGACAGTTTGTCTATGGATGGACATATAGGCTATTTTAATTTTCTGCTGTAAAAAACAATGCTTCCATGGTTAATTTTGTATACCATTTTGCACATATGCAAGTATATCTATAGGTTAAATTCCACATGCACACAGTATATTATAAACTCCAAAAGTAAAAATGCTGGGTGAGCTGGGTGCAGTGGCTCACACCTGTAATCCTAGCACTCTGGAAGGCTGAGGCA
>NW_016107338.1:142571-153791 GCF_001604975.1 Cebus imitator
AGTGTATCTGACCCCTTGAATTAGATAAACTATATTCTAGGGCCTTCAGGAAACTTCCAACAGAATCCTGGAGTAGAAGAGCTATGTTAAACATTATAAGACAGGACCTGCTTTCATTTATAGAAAGAATGACACTTCAGACTGGTGAGTTTAATACTGATGACTCATTAAATTTAGGCTGGACCACCAATCTGAGAATTTTCAAGGAATTTGAGGTCAAAGAAAAGATTAGCACATTTCATCTGGGCTCAGTAAGGCAGGCAGAATAAGCTCTACCTGATTAGTCTTGTTTTCCCTAGTAGATATGGTCACTGACTGACTGACAAAAATAATGTGTAGTAGAGTACACCTAGATTTGAATAAAACGACAAAACATTTCATGGCATCTTTGAGAGCAAGATGGAGTCACATGGTTGGATGACAATACAAGTTGATAGAACCATAACTGGTTGAACCAACCTGACCCAAATGTAATTTCAATACAGAGGGATGCCTTTACTGAGGGGTACATCTTGCATTTGACAACAGATATTTGCTAAGCACCTGCTGTGTGCCAGTCACTGGGTTTGGCTCTGGCTATTCCTTCTTAGGATTTTATACATCAGTGTCGTGGAGATATGGAAATTTCCACACAATGTGCATCTGGGAGTGCCTGAGTGGCTGTCAGGGTCCCAAGTTATAACAGGAATGATGGGCTAACTCTAGTGAGAGGATGTTTAGTAGGGATAATTGTAAAGGTTTGCACATCAGGGAGGAGGAATGGCAGCAACTTTGATGCAGGAGAAAATGCTCTATGTCTGGAGTCCAAAGACCTAAGCCAGTCTAAGATCTTCTCTTTCTTAGCTGTCTCTACTCAAGCAAGCCATGGCCACTTTCTGTCTTTATATAAGAACACAGGTGCATAGGGACATGGACAAAGACAGGCACTGCTATGTTCTGTGGTGCTGGAGAGCTAGCGGCAACCTGGGTGACCATCACAAGGAAGTTCATGGCTAAAAATTAGATTAGAAACCTGAGTTACATGTATTTATAGCAATGTAGATAGATCTTATCAACACAAAACTTAGGAAACATATGAAAAGTAATGCTATACCTTTTATATATGTTGATAGTTCATTCATATTTACAAATTATATATTTTAAAATTTTTATGTAAATTGAAAGATATGTAGTAAGATGGTTGCCAATGGGGAGACAGAAATGAGGTTGGGATATGGCAATAAAATTTAAAAAGAGAAGTCATGAACTGAGGAGTACATTTCACTCAACCCTTGGCACCTGAGGTTAAAAGAAAATTCCACTTTATCTTGGCATAGAAACTATACACCATGGAATACTATGCAGCCATAAAAGCAGATGAGTTCATGACCTCTGCAGGGACATGGATGAAGCTAGAAACCATCATTCTCAGCAAACTAACACAGGAACAGAAAACCAAACACTGCATGTTCTCATTCATAGGTGGGAGTTGAATAATGAGAACATACGGACACAGAGAGGGGAACATCTTGCACTGGGGCCTGTTGGGGGTAAGGGGCTAGGGGAGGGAGAGCATTAGGAGAAATACCTAATGTAGATGAAGAGTTGATGGGTGCAGCAAACCACCATGGCATGTGTATACCTATGTAACAAACCTGCATGTTCTGCAGGTTTGTACCCCAGAACTTAAGGTATAATTAAAAAAAAGAAAAGAAACTGCATATAATAATTCTCTAAGCCTATTATTTCATGATGCTTCTAGAAGGATTCATTATGACTAGATTAGAGGTTTGAAAGGGTCTTTTAGACAGAAAATAGAAATACATGAGAAGTCTGAGAATTCACCTTCCAGCTCATGACGTCATTTTGTGTTTGATCAGTCTGGCTTACCTCACTCTATTATTATTTTTATTCAAGCAAAACAACTTTTCTTATTTCTTATTAGAACATGCACGTTTCTTGTAAAAAAAAAATTAAAATGTAGGAGATTATAAAGAAAAATCTAATAATCCATATTTTTAGTTGGTATGGTATTTTGTGCCAGTCATATATACACATATATTTTATTCTTGTCATATGTATACATATATATACATATATACAAAATATATTTATAATTCTCTGCAAAAATGCAGAGAAATCATTCACCATCTTCACCTTTTTCTTCATAAAGAAAAACTGCTGAACATGACCTTTTGTCTTCACTTTCTGTACAGACAATAGTAAACTATCCCTTCTCGCCCACCAGAAGGCAACCAGACACGGAGGAAAAGAGATGCGGAAAGGAGAGGGGAAAGAAAAAGAGAGAAAACATACAGAGAAAGCACAGAGACACAGCAATAACATAAGAGATAAGGGTGAGGAGGAAAGAGTAATCAGAACAAGAATGGAGACACACAACAGACACAGTGGCAACCAGAGAGAACGAGGGTGGCGGATGCGGGGCACAAGTACACGTGTGGGTGAGCAGAGGCAGACAGAACAGAGAAGCAGACAGAGTGCAAAGAGATCACAGAGAGAGAAGAGGGCCTGGACTGCAGAGACGACAGTGGCGGAGACAGCGAGAAACACAGAAAGAGCCAGTCAAATAAGGAGGAGGGGTCCTTCAAGGCAGGAGGGAGGAGCAAGCAGCTGCAGTTATTCCCTTACAGTGACTCCTGAACTCTCAAATGTACAACAAGGTAAAAATGTCCTGGGTACACAAGCTCAGGAAAAAAGACGTTAACACATCTAAGGAAATCGAGGCTAAAGACAAGAAAACTCAAATAAGAAGAAATATAAATGGTCAAAAACACACAGCAAAAAATAAAAACTCAGTGGATGTCATTAAAGAAATGTGAAGTGGAACAGATATCATATTCCTGGCCTATTAGACTGGCAACTGTGAACAAGAGTCATGCAATGCTATTGGCAAGTATGGACCAGCATGAGCAAATAATTGACCAGGGTGAGCAAATAATTGATTAGACCTCTCAGAAGGACAATTTTTCTGTGAGGATTAAAAGTTTTCAATGTGCATACTAGCTAACTCACAAATTTCATGTTCAAAAATATACCTCAAGGAAATAGAATTCAAAATGATAGAAAAAGACTATTCATCAATCTATAGATAATGAAAAAGAAATATTTTAAATGATTTAAATATCTGTTAGTAGGGAACTAATTAAATAGTATAAGTGTACAATGGAACCCATAAAGCAATTAAAAATGACTACACAAATCTGTATTTAACACAGAAAGATGTCAATTATGATATTAAATGAACAGTTTTAAAACAAACAAAAGTTGGAAATAAGAGTTTCAAATCACTTGGTATAATTCCATTTTTTAAATTAAAACAAGGTATGCAAATCATAAAATATAAAACTGTAAGGTTATATATGAAAATGTTAATCAGGACTATTGCAGGATGGGGAGAATTATGGATGAATTCCAAGGCTTTTTTATTTTCTATGTTGTCTGAACCCTTTATATTTATCCTTTTACCTTTATACTTAATACAAGATTTTTTTGATGAAAATATTTGGTAATAGAAAGATGTAAGGTGATAGAAACATCAACAGAAGCCATGGTGTCATGCTTGTCCTCCCCAGTCCATGATGAGGAATGACTTAAACATGGTTCCAGTGAGGAGGAAGCAGCCAATAGAAACAGAGAAGCTGTGTAAATAGGAGAAATGCTGAGAAAACGGATGATGGATTTTAGGAAGTAGACGGGCATAATGAATCTCCTCTTCCATAACTAAAATACACAAACAAAAAGAAACCAAACATGAAAAGAATCTTCAGAATCCGGAGAAGGGGCTCAACTCATATCACAGAGCTAAGACACAGCTCTTTCTCCACAAAGGATCACACATACAGAGGGTGAAAGGTGAGTCATTACATTCAAATACCCTACTGATATCCCACTTTTGGTAGAAAAGGTGACTGAGGTAATAAGTGGCCCAGAAGAAAGAGATAAACTTCTCAACTAGAAACATAGATCCCTGTTTAAAAAAGAAAAACCCATTTCTGCCCTAGCCCGAATGAAGATTAATTACATACCCCTTCTAGCCAGAAAGAAATCAGAAAAAGGTCTGGAAAATTATCTCTTAGATCTAAATGTCTTAGCTGCATTAGAAAGATTTGCTAGAAAAGAAATCAGGCCCAGCAATATTATTGTGCACAAGGTAAGTCACCAAAGCAGACAACAGCCACTATAAAGAAGTACAAAAACAAAACCTCAAGGGCACGTCCCATAGAACTAGATACTTCCCTTACCCTGCAACTGGTAAAGCAGCCACCAGTTTGTGAGTTTTAAAACAATCACAGAGAAAAATGTCACTTCAGGAGGTTGTACAGAGTCCTAGAGTCACCTACTCCCTCTCTGGCTTCCCCAACCTCCGAGGAATGAAATTAATACAAACCACATACAATTACCAGTCATATCTTGGGAAGGGGATTCAAACAGCAATTTATAAACATGTATAAGGCAGTTAAAGAGAATTCAACCAGATTACTATGGGTTTCCATAGTGAGCGAGAGCCCCTGGGGATCCACGCTTTCCGCAGGGACCTGTACAATCCTGGGATGGGAGATTCCTCCTGACCCCAGGCATACAGACTGATACAGACAGCTGCCCAGAGTGTTTATGGGGGCAACACTCAAGTCCACAAGGGACCACCATAGGCCTTGGTTCCCAGAATAGCCTGGTGCCTTCTGCCATACCTCTAATACAGGCTGCAGTTGTGGTGGTAAGAATGCTCAACTCCACCTCACAAGACAATGCTTGATGACAGCTTCTAGCACAGTGACCCTACTTTTGTCTAAAAACTCTGCAGATGGGTATAGCACCATGTTCTCCTAGGAAGCACCCAGACAGCCGAATGAGTGACTCCTGCTACCCCTACTGCTCATAGCCAGGAGGTGCATCCCTGGTGGGGCTTCCTGCATAGCAGACCCATTTTTGCCTGAACAATTCAGGTCGGCACAACCCTGTCTTCCCCTGGGAAGCACTCAGGTGGTGGAACAGGTGACTTCACCCACTCCTGCTCCTCCTAGCTGTGTGGGATGCACCAGTTGGGGCTCCAAGCAGTGGACCCACCTCTACCTGAATTATGTTAGTGGCACAGCTCTGTGTTCCCCGCAGAAGAACCCACATGGTGAAAAACTAACAATGAAATTCTGGCCTTAAACTGGACACTTGACCAATTGGAGCTAATAAACATCTAAAGAATACTCCACCCAACAACTACAGAATACACAATCTTCTCATTCACATCTGACCTTTGAAAAATTGACAAAAATGTGATTCTTCTGAATCACATTTATTCATTTGCATATGTGGAATCAACCTTCCATTCCAGGAATAAACTATACTTGATGGTGGCGAACAAATTTTTTGATGTGCTTCTGGATTCTGTTTTCTCCTGGAACTGATGAACAAATAGGAAAACAAGATGCCTAACTATCTCTCTTTGCTGATGACATGAGTTACGTAGAATACCCTAAAGACTCCACCAAAAGGCTCCTGGAACTGATGAACAAATTCAGTAAAGTTTCAGGATACAAAATCAGTAGCATTTCCCTACATCATTAATGTTCTAGCTGAGAACCAAATTAAGAACACAATCCCATTTACAATAACCACAAAAAAGTGAAATACCTAGGAATTCATCTAATCAAGGAGGTGAAAGATCTCTACGAGGAGAACTATAAAACATTGCTGAAGGAAATCAGATGACAAATAAAGGGGAAAAAAATTCCCATGCTTACGGATGAGAAGACTCAATACTGTTAAAATGGCCATACTTCCCAAAGCAATTTACAGATTCAATGCTATCCCTATCAAAATAGCAGTATCATTTTTCACAGAATTAGAAAAATGTATTCTAAACTTCATTTGGAACCAAACAAGAGCCCAAATAGTAAAAGCAATCCTAGGCAAAAAGAACAAAACCAAAGGCATCACATTACCCAACTTCAAACTATACTATAAGGCTACCATAACCAACATGGTACTGGTACAAAAAGAGACAAATAGACCAATGGAACAGAATAGAGAGCTCAGAAATAAACCTGCACACCTACAACCATCTGACCTTTGAAAAATTGGCAAAAATAAGCAATGAGAAAACAACTCTGTATTCAATACATGGTGCTGAGATAACTGGCTAGCCATATGTAGAAGAAACTAGACTCCTACCTCTCATTATATTTTAAAAAACTGGACCCCCACCTCTGACTATATCTAAAAAAACCAAGACAGATTAGAGATTTAAATGGAGGACCTCAAACTATAAAAATCCTAGGAGAAAACCTAGGAAATATTCTTCTCGATATTGGCTTTGGAAAATAATTTATGGCCAAGTTTCGAACAGCAATTGTAACAAAAAATTGATGATTGGTACCTAATTAAACTAAAGAGCTTCTGCACAGTAAAATAAATTATCAATAAAGAGACAACTCATAAAATGGGAGAAAATATTAGGAAATTACACTTCCAACAAAGGTCTAATGTCCAGAATCTGTAAGGAAATGTAAAAATTTAAAAAGCAAAAATCAAATAACTCCATTTGTAAAAATGGGCAAAGGGGCTGGGCACAGTGGCTCACCCATGTAATTTCAGCACTTTGGGAGGCCAAGGTGGGAAGATAATTTGAGGTCAGGAGTTCAAGACCAGCCTGGCCAATATGTTGAAACCTCATCTCTACTAAAAATACAAAAATTAGCTGGGTAGCGTGTTGCCTGTAATCCCAGCTACTCAGTAGGCTGAGGCATGAGAATGGCTTGAACCTGGGAGGCGGAGGTTGCAGTGAGCCAAGATCATGCTACCGCACTCCCATCTGGATGACAGAGTGAGACCCTTTCTCAAAAAAATTTAAAAAGGTGGGGGGAGCAAAGGACAGGAAAAGACACTTCTCAACAGAAGATGTCAAAGCAGCTGACAAACATGAAAAAATGCTCAACATCACTATTCATCAGAGAAATGCAAATCAAAATGACAACAAGGTAACATCTCACACCAGTCAGAATTCTGATTACTAAAAAGTCAAAAAATAACAGATGCTGTCAAGGCTTCAGAGAAAAGGGAGTGCTTATACACTGTTGATAGGAACGCAAACTGGTTCAGTCACTGTATAAAGCAATTGGGAGACTTCTCAAAGAAGTGAAAAAGAACTACTTTTTGAGTATATATATATATATATATACTGGGTAGTATATACTCAAAGAAGTGGTTCTTTTTCACTTCTTTGAGAAGTCTCCCAATTGCTTTATACAGTGGCTGAACCAGTAGTATATACTCAAAGAAAAATAATTCATCCTTTCAAAAAAACTAATGTACTCATATGCTCATTCCTGCACTACTCACAATAGCAAAGACATGAAATCAACCTAGGTGGCCACCGACAGTAGATGGATAAAGAAAATGTGGTGCATATTCACTATAAAGTACTACACAGCCATAAAAATAAAATTATGCCCTTCACAGCAGTATAGATGGAGCTGGAGGCCATTATCCTAAGCCAATTAATGCAAGTACAGAAAACCAAATACTGCATGTTCTCACTTATAAGCAGGAGCTAAACACTGAATATACATAGACATGAGGACTTCTAGATGGGAGGAAAGGAGGAGGAAATGGGCTGAAAAACCACCTATTGGGTACTGTGCTAACCACCTGGATTATTTGTACCCCATGCCTCAGTGTCAAGAATTATACTCATGTAATAAACCTGCACTTGTGCCATTTAATCTGTAATAAAAACTGAAATTGTTTTAGAAAGGAATTAGACACAGATGAGCAAACTAAAACTAAAACAAGTAGGAGGAAAATGCTAAATGTTAGAAAGGAAATAAATAGTAGAGATTAGAAAAATGCTAGAAAAAATGAAAGAAACCAAAAGTTTTGTCTTTAAAAACCTCAACAAAAACTAAATTATTTAGCTAGACTCACCAAGGAAAAACCGAAGACTCAAATCACTAAAATTAAGAATGGATGAGGGGATACTATGAGCAATCATATACCAAGATATTAGACAACCTAGATGAAGCAGACAAATTTCTAGATAAAGAAATGATCGGGCCAGGAGTGGTGGCTCACGCTTGTAATCCCAGCACTTTGGGAGGCCAAGGCGGGTGGATCATGAGGTCAGGAGTTCGAGACCAGCCTGGCCAACATGGTGAAACCCTTTCTCTACTAAAGATACAAAAAATTAGCCTGGTGTGGTGGGGCACCCCTGTAATCCCAGCTACTTGGGAGGCTGAGGCAGGAGAATTGCTTAAACCGGGGAGGCAGAGGTTGCAGTGAGCTGAGATCATGCCATTAGCCTCCAGAATGAATGATAGGACAAGAATCCATCTCAAAAAAAAAAAAAAAAGAAATGATCAAAATAGATTCAAGAAGAAACAGAAACTCTCAGTTGGTTTATAATGAGAAAAGATTGAGTTAATAATCAGAAAACTTCTCCAAAAGAAAAGCTTGGACCAAACTTCCTTGATAAATTCTGTCGAATATTTAAAGAAGATGTAACACCAATTATTCACAATCTCATACAAAAAACATAACCAGAAAGATCATTTCCTGATTCCTTCTATGTAGGCCAGTATTATCCTGATATCAAAAGCAGACAAAGATACCACTTGAGAACTGCAGACCAATATCCCTTGTGAATACAGATGCAAAATACTACAAAAATACTAGCTACTAGCTAACTGAATCCAAGAGGACAGAAAAGGGATTACGCATCAAAACCAGGTGGGATTTATCTTAGGAATGCAGTGTTGATTCATCGTATGAACAAATCAATATGATATACCATATTAATAGAATAAAGGAAAAACATATAATCATGTCAATAGACATAGAAAAGGCATCTGGCAAAAGAATAAAAAAAAAAAAACTTTTCATAGTAAAAAACATTCAACAAACTAGGAATAGAAGGGAACTTCCTCAACCTGTTAAAGGACATCTGCAAATAACTCACTCCTAACATTATCCTTAATGACTTCACACTTTCCCCTTTAAGATTAGGAACAAGACAAGAACATCCATTCTTGCCACTTCTATTCAACATAGTTCTGGAGGTTCAAATAAAGTCAATTATCAAAGAAAAAAATGGCATGAGATTAGAAAGAAAAAAGAAAAACCACCTGTATTTGAAGATGACATGGTATTCTATATAGAAAATCCTAAGGCACACACATACACACATCTAAATTATTAGAGCTGATAAACAAGTTCAGCAAGCTCGTACAATCTATTATTGATATGGAAAAATAAGTTGTATTTCTATACATTAGCAATAAACAACCTAGAAATGAAATTATGAAAATAAATTCATTTACAATGTCATTAGAAAGAATAAAATATATAGAAATACATTTGATTACAGATGTGCCAAAATGCAAAGATGTAATAACTATAAAGATTGTTGAAAGAAATGAAAGAAGATTTAAATAAATGGGAATATATCCCATGTTCCTAGATTGGAAGTCTTAATATTGTTAAGATGTCAATACTCCCCAATTCCAACTAAAGATTCAATGAAATCCCTACCAAGATTCAAGCTGCCTTTTATTTTTTCAGAGATTGGCAAGCTAATCCTAAAGTTCATAGGACCCATAAATAGCTAAAACAATTTTAAGAAAGAAAAACAGGCTAGGCATGGTGGCTCACGCCTGTAATCTCAGCAATTTGGGAGGCCTAGGTGGGCAGATCAGGAGGTCAGGAGATCGAGACCATCCTGGCTAACACAGTGAAACCCTGTCTCTACTAAAAATACAAAAAATTAGCTGGGCATGGTGGCACGTGCCTGTATTCCCAGCTACTTGGGAGGCTGAGACAGGAGAATTGAATGAACTTGGGAGGTGGATGTTGAAGTGAGCAAAGATTGTGCCACTGCACTCCAGCCTGGGTGACAGAGCAAGACTTCATCTAAAAAAAAGAAAAGAAAAGAAAGAAAGAAAAACAAGGTTGGAGGACTCACACTTCAAAATTTACCATAAGGACACAACAATGACAGTGTGGTGGTGGCATATGCAGAGACATATGGATCAATGAAATAGAATTAAGACTCCAGAAATAAACTCTTACATTTATGGTTAATTAATTTTTGGCAAAGGATCCCAGACAATTTAATGGAAGAAAGTCTCTGCAACAAATGGTGCTAGGCCAACTGGATATCCATATGCAAAAGAATAAAACTGTATCCCCTGCCTCACATCACATACAAAAATTAGCTAAAATATGATCATAGACCCTAATTTAAGAGCTAAAATTATAATACTCTTAGAAGAAAGCAAAGAAGTAATTTTTTGTGTGTGTGATGTTGGGTTAGGCAATAGTTTTAGACACAACATGAAAAACACAAATGACAACAGCAGATAAACTGGACTTTGTCAAAATTAAAAATTTTGTATGGCAAATGATACTGTCAAGAAAGTGAAAAGCGTCCCCAAGAATGGGAGACATGTTTTCAAATAATATACTGAATAAGGGATTGCTGTTCAGAATATGTACAGAACACGTCGAAACCAATAATAAAGTAACAAAAATAAGCCAATTTAAACATGAGCATAGGATCTGAATAGAAGTTTCTCCAAAGAAGATATTCAAATGGCTAAAAGTCACTTAAAAAGTGCTCATCATTATTGGTCATTAAAGAAATGCAAATCAAAACCACAATGAGATGCTACTTTACACTTATTAGGATGGCTATAATTAAAGGTCAGAAAATAACAATTATTGACGAGGACGTGGAAATACTGAAACCCTAATATGATCCTAGTGGAAATGTAATACGGTGCATCCACTTTGGGAAACAGTTTAGGGGTTACTCAAAGGTTAAACAGAGAGTTACCATATGACCCAGCTGTTCTACTTCTAGGTATTTATCCAAGAGAAATGAAAAAAGTATGTCCACACAAAAACTTGTACACAATTTTATAATAGCATTATTTGTGAAAGTAAAAAAGTATGGCTGGACATGGTCGCTCATGCCTGTAATCCCAGCACTTTTGGAGGCTGAGATGGGTGGATCACGGGGTCAGGAGATCAAGACCATCCGGGCAACATGGTGAAACCCTGTCTCTACTAAAATTACAAAAATTAGCTGAGTGTGGTGGCATGTGCCTGTAACCCCAGCTACTCAGGAGGCTGAGGCAGGAGAATCACTTGAACCCTGGAGGCAGAGATTGCAGTGAGCTGAGATTGCGCCGCTGCACTCCAGCCTGGTGACAGAGTGAGGATCCATCTTAA
>NW_016107338.1:154171-178593 GCF_001604975.1 Cebus imitator
AAAAAAAAAAAAAAAAAAAAAAATTAAGTCAAAGAAGCTAGATAAAAAAAGCCACATATTTTAAAACTCCATTTATGTGGACGGTCTCAAATAGGCAAATCCATAGAGACAGAAAGTAAATTAGTGGTTGCCAGAGCTGAGGTGGTGGTACAAGAACAAGGGCAATGGAAGGTAACTGCTAATGGGCACAGGGTTTTTGGGGGGAGACGAAAATGTTCAGGAATTAGTGGTGAAGGTTGTATGACTTTCTGAATATACAAAAACCTGCTGAATTATGTAATAAAAAGAATGAATTATATGGTTCTATGTGAATTTTATCTCAATTAAAAAAAAAAACAGAGACCAACATTGAGACATACCCTAGAAAAGTAACTAGACTTAAAATCTTACAAATCTACAATAATTCAGAAATAAGTAAAGCTAGTCAATGTAGCAATACTACGATAATGAGCTGATACAAAATCCACAATATATCACAATTATTGGTTAGTTGGGGGAACATCTGTATGTGGGGACACAGGTGGGGAGAAGTGTAATTAGTTTAATTGTTCATATGATAGGGTCAATAGATACTGTTTCATGTCTGAGAGAGATTGAGAATGTGATTGAAGCATATTCGTTAATTAGATTACATGGCTGTTGAGTTGTCAGAAAAACAGCTCAAAGAAACATATATTACGTAGTAATGAACAAAAAAGATTGGAAATGGCAAGAAATCAGTAAAAATCACAAGATATCCTGAAAAACCAAAACAATTTTGAAAGACAACAACCAATGCTGGAGGAAATCCACAAAGATTGGAAGCAACCAGTGCAAAAAGGATGAAAACATCCTGATTTTAAAACACATTACTGGCTGGGCACAGTACCTCACCCCCGTAATCCCAAGACTTCTGGAGACCAGGGATAGAGGATCACTTGAGCCCAGGAATTCCATACCAGCTTGGGCAACATAGTGAGACCCCCATCTCTACAAACAACAACTACAACATCCAAAACACAAATATATTACCAAAGGTGTAATAATCAAAATAGTGTGATAGTAGCATGAAGACAGATAAACTCTCACACATATGGTCAAATGATTTTTTTTTTTTTTTTTTAGATGGAGTCTCAATCTGTCACCCAGGCTGGAGTGTAGTGGTGTGATCTCAGCTCACTGCAACCTCCACCTCCTGAGTTCAAGCAATTCTCATGCCTCAGCCTCCTGAGTAGCTAGGACTACAGGCATGCACCTCCATACTCAGAAAATTTTTTGTATTTTTAGTAGAGACAGGGTTTCACTATCTTGGCCAGGCTGGTCTCGAACTCCTGATCTCAGGTTATCCGCCTGCCTCAGCCTCCCCAAAGTGCTGGGATTACAGGTGTGAGCCACTGTGTCTGGCCCAAATGATTTTTGACAAGGGTACCAAGACCACTTGATGGGAAAAGAATAGTTTTTTCACAAATGATGCTTGGCAACCTGGATATCCACATGCAAGAGAATAAAGTTGGACTCTTGTCTTATATAAAAAATTAACTTAAAATAGATTAAAGACCTATGTGTAAGGCCTAAAGCTGTAAAAGTCTTTGAAGAAAACATACAGGAAAAGCTTCATGACATTGAATGTGGCAATGCTTTCTTGGATATGACACCAAAAGCACAGGCAACAAAAGCAAAAATAGACAAATGGGACCACACCAGGGTCACAATCAACAGAGTAAAAGACCACCTATGGAATGGGAGGAAATATTTGCAAATGATGATTCGTATAAGGGGTTAATATACAGAATACACAAATAGCTCTCACAATTCAATAACAACAACAAAAATCAATAACCTGACTAAAAATGGGCAAAGGAATTGAATAGCCGTGTCTCCAAGGTTGACATACAAATGGCCAACAAGCATGTGAAAAGATACTCCATATCACTAATCATCAGAGCAATGCAAATCAAAACAACAATGAAATATCACTTCACACTCACTAGGATGGCTGTTACTAAAAAGGCAGAAAATAACAAGTGTTGGTGACGATGTGGAGAAAATGAGTCACTTGAGTGCTGTTGGTGGCATTGTAAAATGACACAACTGCTCTGGAAATCAGTATTGAGCTTCCTTCAAAAGTGAAAAATAGAACCACCATTTGATTCAGCAATTCCTTTTCTGAGTATGTCTCCAAAAGCACAGTAAGCAAGGACTTGAGAAGATAATAGCATACCCATGTTCACAGCAGCAATACTCAATAGCCAAAAGGTGGAAGCAATTCAGACGCCCATCCACTGAGGAATGGATAAATAAATGTGGTACATGCAACCCATGGAAAATTATTCTGACTTAAAAAAGGAGGAAATCCTCTCACATACTACAACATGGATGAATCTGAAGGATCTTATGCTAAGTGAAATAAGTCAGTCACTAAAGGGTAGATATTTTATTTCTCTTACAACACAAAATCAGGAATTAAAAAATATTTCTTATCTTCCAAACTTGGCATCAACAAATTCATAAAGACAAAAAGTAGAATGGTGGTCACCAAAAGCTGGGGGAGCAGGACAAGGGAAGTTGTTATTCAGTGAGTATAGAATTTCAGGTTTGCAATATAAAAATGTTCTGGAGATCTGTCTCACAACAATGTGAATATATTTGACATTACTGGCCCATACACTTAAGAATGCTTAAGATGGAAAACTTTATGTTAGGTGTTTTTTACTTCTCCCCACAGTTTGAAATGGAATTTAGTTTAACAAACATTAACTTAGTAAGTGTACCAGAAGAGGAAAAACAAAAACAAAAAGGAAAATGATAAAATTTAAACCAAACATATTTGTCACAACAATGATCTTAAGAAAAATCACTTCAAAAAAAGACCTCCAAATTGGGTGGAAAAAAAAAGTTAAATTCAAGTCGTTGCTGCTTACACTTGAGCAAGTGACTCAGAAAAACCAAAAGTAAACGGATGGACAAAGAGCAATGGTGCGAATCCACATTTTAAAAAACTGTATTGGGTGAAGTAGAATCAAAGGCAAAACATATTCAAAATGTAAAACAAAAGTTATTTTATATGATTTATTGTACAATTTACAGTGAAAAAAGTGTCATTAATATTCATGCCATTAACATTTTGGTGCCAGATATAAAATAAAAATATATATAACCATGCCGGGCATGGTGGCTCATGCCTGTAATCCCAGCCCTTTGGGAGGCCAAGGTGGGTGGATTGCTTGAGGTCAGGACTTTGAGAACATCCTGGCCAACATGGTGAAACCCTGTCTCTATTAAAAATACAAATATGAGCCAGGTGTAGTGGTGCACACCTGCAGTCCCAGCTACTCAAGAGGCTGAGGCAGCAGAATCGCTTGAACCCAGGAGGCAGAGGTTGTAGTGAACTGAGATTGCACCGCTGCACTCCAACCTGGGTGACAGAGCCAGATTCCATCTCAAAACACTATGGCATGTATATACCTATATAACAATCTTGTACATTCTGCACATGTACCCCAGAAAATAAAAAAAAAAAAAAAAAATATATATATATATATATATATATATAAACCATTCAATTAATAAAAGATATATTCAATTAACTTAAAATATACTCTTTGAAGTTCTCAACAGATTAAGAAAATCAATATTCAGGAAGAATAAAATTAATGTAATTAATTAAATGATTTAATAGATGTTCTGAGAAGTGCATCGTTAGGTGATTTTGTTGTGTGAACATCATGGAGTATGCTTACTCAAACCTCAATGGTACAGCCTACTACACATCTAGGCTATAAGGTATAGCCTATTGCTTCCAGGCTACAAACCTGTACAGCACGTTACTCTACTGAATTCTGTAGGTAGTTTTTAACACATTGGTAAGTATCTGTGTGTCTAAATATCTACATAAAGAAAAGGTACAGGAAAAATATAGTATTATAATCTCATGGGACTGCTGTCATTTATAGGTTCTGTGGTTGACTGAAATGTTGTTGTGTGGAGTCTGACAGTAACTGGAATGTCATACTCTATTTGGAAGCTCTACCTCCTTTAAAATACCCATAGATTGCTTATATTGAGCCACAAGGAAAACCTCTATGTATCCTTAAAACACAAATAGAACACAGTACGTCTCTAATCACAATATATGAAAATTATAACTTAATAAGTAGTGACAATACATCTAACATGGAATTATGAAAAAATCATCTCTCATACGTCTTTTGAATCAAATAGAAAATCCAAAGCTACAGTTACATAACATCTAGAAGGTATTACCAATAAGAATACTAATAGGTAAAAATATACTGGGTATGTACACCTGATTTCCACTTGGATATCTAGAAAGTTGCATACAATATTGTTCCCCCCTTTATAACAAGACAACAAGAACAGCAAAAGGGCAGAAACTGCATGTTCTTAACTTTTCTGAAAGCCAGCAGCAAGTTGAGGAGTGGAGGGAAGACAGCATGAGGTAGGCTCAGTATTAATAGTGCTTTGCCCCCAGGTCTGCTCACAGGACAGCCTGCTCTGCCCAGGTCCTTGGTCAGTTTCCAATGACCTCTCCCTCCTCCTCAGGGCTATGGGTTCCTGTGCCATCCTTGTTGCTCCCCTCTACCGATCGACACCTTCATACTTAGTCCTTTGATTACCTATATCGATAAGGCTACTTGAATTATTCTGCTTGGAGTGTTGGGACCTGATATCTTCTCTTGTAGAGAATTTATTAAAAGGTTAAAGAACATGTCCTCTCTGAAGAGCTAGAGCCATTGTCCTCAGATTTCTGGACATCTAACCAAGGATGATCTATCTGCCTATTTTCATTCCGCTTCAAACAATAAGTCCAGGGCACTGATCTGATGATGGGTTATTGATGAGATTGGGGGAGATGATGTTCTTTCCAAGAGCCTATGTTAATGAGTCTGAATCAATTTTTCTCTTCCTCCCAAGACTTCCAGAATGTAATGCCCCTGGATTGTCTACCTTCGACCTCGCCCCTTTCCAGGCTGGGCTACTCCAGTGCAGGAGTGATCTTCCTGGACTCGGGCATAGGGTGGCACTGACAGGCTGCTCTCAAACCTCACAGTGCTGGGAATAACAGCAACTCCAAAAATACAATGACCTATTATAACCAGGTTCCTAGGGGCAATAGAAAGACAAAAAAAAAAAAAGTTTATCAGGATAAACTGTTAATGTCTAGTCTAATTAACCATGACAAGTTAATTGTTAACTAAGAAACAAACAGCAGCAATACAAGTGCTTAATGAGAAATGCAAAGGCTTCCAAGGAGGGAGGGACTGGGACCAGATTCATCTGGTTGGATGGTCAGAAGTGAACAGAGCAGGTAGCACTAAACTGGATCTTGAAGAAGAAATAGAGCCTTAGTCATATATGGGAATTTGGTCAAGTATGTCCTGAGCACTGGCAACAGGATGGGTGCGATGAAGTCTGGAGGGTGAATCTTACATGCCTCCAGACACAGCTGGTTCTCCTGGCTTGTGAGGCTTTATGTGAATTCTAAATTCACTAACACTTGTTAAACCCCTGCCTGCAGGGTTATCATGCTGTACTGAAAAAGTAAAACAGCGCAGGCTCTTTGGAGCCAGAGCTACAATAGATCTGAGCTTTCACTTCCCATGTGGGGCCTTGGAGAGGAAACCTCAGGTTTTTGGGCCTCAGTTTCCCATTTACCAAATGGGGACATTAATACCAACCTGAACATGAAACTGCACAGCATGGGAAAATGTCTTTCTCACAGAGCCAAGCATCTAATAATTTCTTGGTAAAAAATAGCTATTGGCTTCTTCCCTTTATGTTCCAGGCAGTAGTGCTGAGGCAAGCAGTGAAGTAAGACTCGCTGCTGGTGGGAAAGTAAACTACAGCTGACACTTTAGAAAACAGTTTGGCATTTCCTCAAAATGTTAAACAGGATTGCAATATGAACCGACATTTTCTCTCCTAGGTATACATCGAAAGAATTGATAATAGGTATTCAAACAACTACTTGTACATGCATGTTCACAGCAGCATCATTCACAAAAAACAAAAAGTGGAAACAACCCAAATGTCCATCAATAAGTAAACAGATAAACGAAGTATGGTATAAACATACATGGAATATTATTGAGCCCTAAAAAGGAATGAAGTACTGATGCATGATGCAACATGAATGAATTTTGAAAACATTAACTGAAAGAAGCCACCCATAAAAGGTCAGATATTGTACAATTCCATTTATATGAAATATCCACATAAGTAAATCCATAGAGACAGAATGAAGATTAGTGGTTGCCAGGGACTGGGGGGAGAGGGAAACAAAGGGTGACCACTTGATGAATAAAGAATTTCCTTTTGCAGTGATAAAAATAATTTGGAACCAGGAAGAGGTACTGTTGCACAAGATTGTGAATGTATCAAATGCCACTGAATTGTACACATTAATATGATTAATTGAAATAATAACATAAAATAAGACATGGGTCTTACCTTTAGGGCTTCACAATCATACCTGAGTCCCTTTAAACACTCAAAGTTGGTAGAGGCAGAGGTAGGTAGATTCCCAAGCCTTAGTTTCATTGTCTGAAAGCAGGGCCAAGTGCCTAGAATGTGCAAAGATTTTCAGAGTTTATCTTTTATGCAAAGAATCCCCCATAATTCCTCTTTCCAGAGCTAACTGCTACCAACATTTGGGGGAAGGAACCATTCACACTTTTCTCTCTGCATGCTTGTTTGTGGATATCATTTTCCAAAACCATTTTTCCAAAAATAAATTCAAACATACTGTTTTACAATCTTTTCTTGCTTGCTGCTATAGTTGGACAATGTTTCTCATGTCAGTAAACCCTCATCATCATTGGTTATGGCTGTGAGGTATTGTGCTATAGAAATAGAGCAGGATTTATTCAGCCAGTCCTCTCTTGTTACACTTTAGGTTGCTTCTAGTATTTACGTCAATAAACTTTACAGTGATAAACATCCTTAAACAAACATCTTTGCACATTTCACAAATTATTTTCTTGAGCTCTAATCCTACAAGTTGAATTTGGATCAAGACTTTTCAAAGGATTTTGAGGCCAAGCAGGGTGGCTCACTACTATAATCTCAGTGCTTTGGGAGGCTGAGGTGGGAAGATTGCTTGAGCCCAAGGATTGGCGACCAGCCTGGTCAATATAGCCCGTCTCTAAAAACATTTTTTTTAATAAGCCAGATGCAGTGGTGGGTGTCTGTAGTCCCAACTACTTGGGAGGACAAGGGCAGAGGATCACTTAAATCCATAAGTTTGAGGTTACAGAAGTTATGACTGCACCACTGCACTCTGGCCTGAGCAACGGAGTGAGACTCTGTCTTGATTTAAAAAAAGGATTTTGAGACATGCTGTGTAATGATTCTCCAGCAAGGATCTCCCATTTCAGTGTTCCATCAAAAGTGTGTGTGTCTGCATATTTTCTGGTGTTTCTCCTAAATTAGGTCATACCATCCTTTTAATTTTTTACCAGAATAATAGGCAAAACCTAGATCTTACTTTGATTTTATTTGATTTATAGTGAATTTTTTGTAAATTCTTTTTTGTACATTTTAAAAATATATTCATAAACCAGATTCACTTCTTCTTTAAAAAATTCTCCATTCTTATCCTGAGTCCATTCTATCCATTCGGTATTTTTTTTCCCTATCAATTTTGAGGAAGGGAACATCAACTTTTCCATTTTGAGGAAAGCTTCCATTTCAGGAAAACTCAAAATGAAAGCTTGAAAAGAACCATCAAAGAGGGAACGAGAAACTGAGAGAGAAGGGGGTAGGAAATGAAGAATTGTGTGTTGAAGCAGCTGGGTGGCTGCTGTGCCCAGAAGCTTCCACAGTTGGCATGCTTTGGTTGACTCTCAGTTGTTCTGCTACGAGCCAGAGTCTCTTGCACATGTCTGCCCTGATCTTATTTCCCTTATGTCTAAGCTCTTGGTCTGACCCCAGGGTCTTAGTCCATTAAGGCTGCTATAACACAATTACCATAAACTGGTAAACAATTTGCATTTAGCTTGTAAACAGAAATTTATTCCTTACAGCTCTGGAGGCTGGGAATCCAAGAACAAGGTGCTAGTAGATTTGTCTGGTGAGGACTTGTTCCTCCTAGAAGGCGCCTTCTGTGTGTCCTCACTTGATGGAAAGGGCAAACAAGCTCCCTTGAGCCTTTCTGTAAGAGGACTGATCCTGTACGTGAAGACTCCACTCTCAAGACCTAATTAGCTCCCAAGACCTCCACCTCTGAATACCATCACCTTGGGGATGAGGGTTCAACATAGGAGTTCTGGAGGGACACAATCAGACCATGGCCCCCAGGTACCACAAGTAGCTTTAAGAATGGAGGAACTCCCTCAGGGCTCAGCATGTTTAAGGACTAGAAAGCATTCCTGGTACTTGGCAGTTAGGAGAACCCTGGTGATCTTACCAGGGTAGTTCTAGAGGATCCGTGGACCCAGCAGCCAGCAGTGAGGAGTGGAAATGAGGTGGCTCCATGTGGAGGTCAGCCTGCTCTTCTGGTCTCACTGTGAGTGACAGCACCACTTGGAGGTGATGGAGGTGAGAGCGTTGCACTGGCCATCTGTGGAATGGAGCCTAAGGATGGCTTGAGTTAGTCTTCCCTCCAATTAGCAGCTGCCTTCCTGTGTGTGTCTGAGTATAAGGGGTGCTTTCTAGGGGGTAGAGAAGGACACTGGGTTACAGATAAGGATCAAGCTCAGATGCTACAGGGTGATATTGAGCCTGGGAAGCCTGGAAGTTTTATCACAGAAAATTGGCTCCTCATGGGCTCTTTTCTTCTCCCCCAGCTCCACCTTCTCAGATTCTCTCCTTACTGAACAGAAGAGGCAACTGCTGGACAACTGCTTATCCCTTCTCTCCCCTCAAAGGTACAATGCCTCTTCCCTGACCCTCACTCTTAGTTGATAATATCCCTTCTTAGCTCATTGTTAAAAACCAAACCTCAACAAAAGAGGCAATGGAGAGAACTCCTGCCAAACCCAGCACAGAACAGTCAGTTGCTGTTCATGGTCCTGCCTGCCCCGTTTGCATGACTGTCTCACACACAGGCCAGCCCATCCCAACCGATCAAGAGGACCGTCCCAAAGGCACCCCACCCCCACACCAGCACTGTTTGGCTTGCCTCTGGATCTCTTCAACAAACAATTACTTCACCTACTTACCAGAAAACAGAACCTTATTTTAACTTTTATTTTAGGTTCGGGGGTACAGGTGCAGGTTTGTTACATAGGAAAATTTATGTCATGGGGATTTGTGGTTCAGATTATTTCATCACCCAAGTACTAAGCCTAGTACTGAATAATTATTTTTTTCTGCTCCTCTCCCTCCTCCCACACTCCACCCTGAAGAAGCCCCCAGTGTCTGTTGTTCCCTTCTTTGTATTCATAAGTCATCATTTAGCTCCCACTTATAAGTGAGAACACATGGTGTTTGGTTTTCTGTTCCTGTGTTAGTTTGGTAAAGATAAGGGCCTCCAGCTCCAACCATATTTCTGCAAAAGACACAGTCTTGTTCTTTTTAATAGCTGCATAGTATTCCATGATGTATATGTACCACATTTTCTTTATCCAATCTGTCATTAATGAGCATTTAGGTTGATTGCATGTCTTTGCTATTGTGAATAGTGCTGCAATGAATGTTTGCATATTAGAATGCATCTCTATGGTTGAATGATTTCTATTCCTCTGGATATATATCTAGTAATGGGATTGCTGGGTCAAATGGTAGTTCTGTAACAAACTTTTTTGATTGCACCCTCCTCTGCAGCTGCCAGGCATCGCCCTGTTTCACTCTGTGGCAGAACTGCTCCACAGTGTCCTCTGGACTCAGGGCTCCAGTTCCTCTCCTGTGAAACCCTCCTTGTTGGGAGTTCTTTGGGGACAACTGCACCAGCGCTGCTCCTGTCAAGGTCATCAGTCTTCTCCATGTTGCTGCATCCTATGGTTAGTATCAGCCATTTCCCAGGCCCTATCTCACTTGACCCATCACAGAAATCTTCAGCTCTGTTGATATTTGTACCACGAACTTTATTCCACAAAGAATAAAGGTTTTGAAAACCAGATCTTGTCATCAGTTTTTAAAATTATGTTATAATGGATACATAAAAAAGAATCTGTGGAATGCATATATTAATATTCAGGTTAGATACAATTAGTCATTACTGCAAACGTGCCATTCCCACCCTGTTGAGGCTTACACAGGTGGGGAAGTTATTCCCCTTGTACAAATTAGGAGAAGGGGTTCAGAGAGGTTAAGACACCTGCCGGAGGCAGAGCTAGGATTTGAACCCAACTCTGTTTGACTCTAAAATCTGTATTTCATACAGTAGGCAGCACTGCCATCAAGAAAGATCCAGGTGTTTTGGAGCCTGAGGCAAATACATTTCAGAGCCTGGTTTTAAAATATAAAATTATAAAACCACAGTAGGATTTTTAAATTTTTTTGTAAGGGGCTGGTACAGGGAAAGAGCGACTTTGAAGCCTAAGCTTTGTTAGCTTCCCAATCAAATGTGTCTCTTCCCTGTTCCTGCCCTACTGGGAATACACAAACTGCTTGTCTGTTGTTCACTCACTCCACACACACTTACCAAGCACCTACTACCTGCCAGGCTTGTTGTGGGCACTTAAGATACATGGGTGAACCAAAGAGCCAAAGATCCCTGCTTTGCAGAGCCTATTAAATACAAATCAACAACAGATGCATATCCTTAGCATTTAGAGCAGGTTAGAAGGTAAGAAGAAAACTTAGAGCCAGTTATGGGGACAGGGAATGGTCAAGTGGCTAGGGGCGAAGTGCATTGTGAAATAGGGTGTTCTGGGTCAGACTGGCTGAGAGGAAGGCCTGGGATTAGGGTGTGGTAGAAACCCAGTCACCCTTGAGGAGGCTGCTGGGAGGACACCCTGCTGATTGGTTACCAGGCACTTACAGCCTTGATCAGTAGATTGGCCTAAAGTACCTGGGGATGGGTGGTCCAGGGCAAAAGATGAGCCCAAGGAGAAGCAGGCTTTGAGAGATGTCTGGTATTCTCCCCACAGCAGGAACACACCTGTGGGTGCCACCAGCCTTGGCCCGACTTTCCGCAACAGTAGGTGCTATGGAGCCCCAGGTCAGCTGCCTGAGGCCAGTTATGCACAAACGGGGTTCCCCGCCCCTGCTCTCTTGGTGGACAATGACAGGTTATGAGAAGTGGGCGACGATGCTGTTCCCTAGGGAGAAGACTGGAGGGGTGGCAAGAAGGGCCTAACCGAGCAATGGGGTCTGGGCAGGGGACACATGTCTGGAGCCCAGGTGCAGCCAGCCAGGCGGGGAGCACAGGCCCAGGGGCAGCTCCTGTGCAGGGACCTGACTGATGGCGCCAGGTGTGGGTGGTCACTCAGAAAGACGCCTCGGCAGAACTCAGGCCCTTCTTCCTGGTGGAGGCCCAGTTGGGGGGAGGGGTGCATCAGCTGAAGGGAGAAGGGTCTTTCTTGGGGGGACCAGGAGGCACACGTGGAGCTTGGGCAGATAGGGTGGCCAGAATGGGACCCATACCCCTGCTCCACAGGAACCCCCAGCTCCCCAGGGCACCTCCGACTGCCCACAATGACCCTACCGTTGCCCCTAGGCCTCCGGTGGGCTAAGAGCCTGCATGTGGGAGGGGGAGTCAGAAATGTAACTTCAAGAAGTTAGCCCCAGCTGCCTGGGCAGGTTGGTGGCCCCAGCCCAGAGTCATGGCTTCCTGGGCACCCCCACCCCATCCCTGTCCTTGTTGGCTTCTCAAGGGAGGGCTCCATCTCCTTCCTCCCAGTTCACATTCACCTTGACTAACACCTGGCACCCTGGTGGGACTCCCCCAACACCCAGTCTCCCTTGGGAGTGCAGTGCCCTGGGCTAGCAGGGCCAGGCCTCCTGGGGCCCCCTGAGATGGAGGGGGGCAGAGGGTGGGACTAGCATATGGGTAACAGCCACACACACTTACCCAGGAGTGTCAGCAATGAAAGGGAATGAATTCCTCTTTCCAGACAGTATTGAGTCTTCCAGGTAATATTTCTGCTACTGCTGAACAGAGTGAACTGAGTGTGTGAGCCTTGGGTAAGGCCTAGGCATAGGTTCTAAACTCCTTCCCAGTTGCCTGACCCCCAGAGCCCGTCCTCTGGTGGTGGAGAAATAGAATTATAAACAAAATCTTCTCCCATCCCAGCAAGCCTCTCTGCAGAGGTAGAAGACAAAGAAAACACTTTTATCCCTGAAGAAGAATTAACCCAGAGTGAGATGCCAATGATCTGTTAGACAAAAAGAAATCTCACTGCTAATCTAGCCAGCAGGTCCAACCCATTGCACATGTTTTAAGAGAAGCCCCGTCTAGTCCTCATGTCAGGGGACTGTGCAGCACCTTTGGTCACATTGAGTTCATCAGAGATGCAACCTCAATTCACCCGACAACCTGTGTCTGCTATTTGACTTCATACAAAAGAAAAACAACCCTTATCTTTATGACAGGAGTTAGATTTACCACACAGAGCAAACGCTAGTTTCCCGCCCTCCCACAGAGATTAGGAGATAGTGTCCTGGCTGCTCTGATGATGGCATTTCAAAGACTGTGCTCCTAGATCCTTCAGGAACACAGTCCTGGGTTACAAAGCTGACAAAAGGCGTATTTTCCTGTCAAAACGCTTTGCATGTCCCTCAAAGGGGCAGAGGAAGGATTTACAATGACAAGTTTTCCAAAGAAAACACTCTAAGAAAAGGGAGAGAGGACACCTCTTCCCTTAACAAGAAGAATTAAGGCTCTTCACTGTCTTTTTTCTTTTAATCTTTTGCCTTAACTCTGTTTCTGAGAGCATTACCCCATGACTCCTGAGTCATACCACCAGTCCTGCTGATCCTAGCACAGGGTCTTTGGAGTGACCCTGTTTTTGCCTTATTGCTTAAAAAGTAAAAAACTCAGCTTGCTTAGTATTTGGCATAAATCTGCATGTTCCCTTTGAAGCAGAAGTGGTGAGAAACAAACCTCTCGAACAAGGAACTGAGGAAGGAAGTGGCTTTTTATTCTGCTGGGAGCTGCGGCAGGGCTACTGCCTTATTCACCAAGCTCCCCGAGAAGCAGCTTCTCTCCCCTTTTATAGGCTTACAACGCTAAAGGGGAAACTGAGGTGAAACCAGGTCATTGTCCATTTGCTGGATGTCCAACCTTACAATCTTTTGGCTTCACTGATTTGCTAATTCATATGCAGCATGAGCAGGGACTGGCAGGGTAGGGGGCTTACAGAGGCAAGACAAAGGCAATAAACTATTAGTTGGCAGAGGTGTTTCCAGAAGGGAGACATGGGGGTGTGACCCAGTGCCAGGCTCCAGCCAGTAGGGATAACATTTATTTGCAACTCTTTTCAAGTTTTACAGATAGCAGAGACACTGGGAACCAAAAAGGGAGTCATCTTCCCAGTTCTTTGGTGTTTTTTTTGTTCTTCTTCACCCTCCTTCCCATCTGGAGGGGAGAGGAGGGAGGAGGCAGAGACTGGGAAACAGAAGGAGGTGAGGGGGTCTCCCCTCTCACCCTCCGCTTTGAGAATCTCACCCCCCTCTTTTTTTTAGTGAGAATTCTCACTCTTACTTTTAGTGAGAAACCTCACTGTCAGTGTATTCTAGTGAAGCAGATTGGTAGTGATTCTTGTGATAGGCATACACTGACATTTTTTCTTGAACCACAGCAGTAAAAAATCCTTTCACCATCTGAAGGAGCAAGGGCATTAAGCAGGGGAGCAATATGCATGCTCCTACTATCAGTAACACACGACAATAGTCTTGAGTCCTCCCTATAGCAGGAAACCAATTCCCAAACATTGATCCAGGGTTGAACCCATGCCAGACCTGTATGGGTACATGCACCGGTTTTGTCATGTCCCTTACAATAGTTTCAACCACCTGAGCCTGGTCATCTATTTGCAGGCAACAGTTGGTTAAGTTCAATTTTCCACATACCCTTCCTTCAGCTGCCAGTAAGTAATTTAAAGCCAGTTTATTTTGGTAGATGGCATTTCTCATTTTGGTCTCCTGGTGTGCCAGGGCAGTTAGAGCCTGGCCAGTTTTGTTGGTCAGGATTTTTAGGACAGCTTGCAATTGAATGATTTGATTAAGCACATAGATTGGAGTACGATAGCCATTCTCTGCTCATGTGGCTGGCCCTTAGTATTGTATTATTCTCTGAGGGGGCCATTCATCATCTTTCCAGTCCCCTATAACTAGGCTTTGCTTGTTTCATGAAGAATAGACAGAAAAACCTAACAACTCCCCAGTTCTTAGGGGTAACAGGAAGAAAGAGGGCTTGATAGTGCCAAGGACAAAACTGCCCATCCACTGGTCTGGCAGTTTGGTGTAGGTCCTGTGCCCACATATCCAGTACAAGCCAGAAGGTGCTACCCAGTCCTCATGGAGTTCCAGGTGGGTCAGGCCGCCTGTAAGGTGAGAAACTTTTGGAAAGGGTTGGTCTTGGTCCTATTTAAACTTCACCAAGTGATTGTTTTACTGGTTCCATTACATAGCTTCTGTTCCAAACAGTTCAGCTTTCCCACTGGGACTATTATACCCCTTCCTATTCTGGCCAGACAATAGTGTCCAGTGATGGAGGTTTTTAAGATTCAGAAGCTGTTACTCAGGCCCTTTTGCACATGAGTCGCATTAGGGACAGGGTCGGCAGGCACAGCTTGCATGCTTCCCATGGCTACCGGTTCCCATAGTTGTTCCTCCACACACATAACAATAATGCACTTTTAAAGTCTTGGCCAACTTTTTAGCTAACTGAAAGAACAAGTTTCTTTCTTTTTTTCTGGGAGAGTTCTGAAACTGGTTCATTTAATATATTATAAAAAGCTTGAAACACCAGGTGGCATGATTGTTTCAGGATATCTTCCTGAATTAGAATGTTAACCATGGGGTCCAGTCCTTTTTTATTAATTCCCATTATTACAGATTTCCCTTTCCTTCAACAAGGATCCAGAGGATTGGTGATTGTCAATTTTAATGGATTACAATGGCCAGAGGGCTAGGAGAAGTTATTCCTCCCCTTTCGGAGACGAACTGGGTCATTTTTATTATTCTTCCAAGTGGCCCAGATGACACATGACCAGTAGTCACAACCACTGCTGCATGGCCATCAGTTATGACAGATGTATTTATGCTCTGCCATATAGCTTCTCTCCCAACCAAGAGAGCCACACCCCAGACCTTGCTTGTTACTATTGACAGCTGCACAAGCACAGAATTTTATGGTGACCTGCTGAGGTTTTTTTTTTTTTTTCTCCTCAGCTTTAGTAATTACTTGTGTCCCCTAAAAAAGGACCAGTTCTCAGCCTTATTTCGAGTATGGTGGACATGGTAGGGTCGGATGGGTTATAACATACATCAGGTTGGTTGCTCCCCGGGCTGCACATCCCGTACTGGGTAGTATTATATAAACAAGTTCTTCTGAGGGCTCTAGTGCCTTCATAACTATAAAACAAGAGGACTGTGGCAACCTTTCATTCTACCTTAGTAATCTTATGTATGCACTGGGAACCATCCTTGGATGGAAGGTTGACATCTACTGGAGTAGCAAAGATACAAGTCCATAGTCCAAACAGAAGGAGTACCGGTCCCATGGGGGCAGTCCTCATGCTTTGGCTGTGTGTAGACCAGTCGGCTTCCGGGGTGTGACTGGAGCAGGGCTTGATGTCTCAGTTCTCCTTAAGGTAATCTTGCATGGGTTATGGAGATAGGGCTTCACTTCCCAGGTGTCTGGTGCTGCAGGTTTAATATGGCTGTGATGGATCCACACAGGAACTCCCTTGACCTTCACGGCGGTTGGAGTTGTTAGAATGACAGTTTGGGGTCCTTTCCACCTTGGTTGTAGGGGAGCCGAGTTCCAGTCCTTGATCCAAACTTGGTCACCTGGTGAAAACGGGTGAACTGGGGAGAATAACCTGACAGACATGGGGATGTGACCCAGTGCTGGGCTCCAGCCAGCAGGGATAACATTTATTTGCAACTCTTTCAAGGCTCACAGCAGAGACACTGGGAACCGAAAAAGAAGTCATCTTTCCAGCTCTTTGGTAATGTTTTTTCTTTTTCACCCTCCTTTCCTTCTGGAGGGGCGGGGTGGGGGGAGGAAGTGGAAACTGGGAAACAGAAGGAGGCAAGGGGGTCTCCCCTCTCACCTTCAAGAAACCCTTAGCCCTGAGGAAGTGAGGTGAGCTGTGGTTAAGGCAGCTCCCCAGGCTAGGCTCCTGCTCTCCCCTTGCCCCTCACATAGGCTTCCCTGGTCACCCCTCACTGTAACAAAGCAAGACCTGACTATGAAAGCTTCCACATGCAGGCCAGACACATGGATCTTTGGGTTTGCACTTCTGGCATTGTCTGCGGCAAGTGCTCAGTTGCAGGCCGGCCTCCCAGGAGGCTCCGGGATCCATTCCTTTATTTAGGACTTGAAAATGAACTGGAAATGAGGACTTTTGAACTGGAAGACATTTCAGAAATGATCAAATTTAATAGTTTCCAACCCTTTGTGATCGCAGACACTTTTGAAGATCTGATGTAGAAAGTGAGCCCACAAATCTGCACATCACTGCGGGTTTAAGGAGCCCCTGTGGGGCCCACGCAGCCCTTGATGGTTAGCTGAGGGGCTGCAGCTGAGCCCTGTCTCCCGAGGCAGAGGTCTGGGCTTTTAGTGGGAAAAACAGCACCCACGTCATAGCAGGCAGCAGAAGCTCACTGGTTATGCCAAGTCTGATTAAGAAAACTCTGGTGCGCATTTTTGAGAGGCTGCATTTTAGAGGCTTTGTTTCAGGTTTTCTGTGTGGCTGATCAGTTCTGTGTTCAAGGCTGGCTGCCAGCAGTGGACTGGAATTGCTGGGGCTCCACATCAGCGCTACAGAGAGGCAGATGAACTGCAACAATAGTCTCTTCCCAGGAGTACAAAGTCTCAGTGACAGGAGCCTCTGTCCCTGACCCCAAACTGTACTGTCCTCTACTCTGTGGGCTTCTGAAAGGAACAGAAAGGACCACAGCCAAACCTGCACCTACAAAGGATCTCAGCAGAATCTGTGTGGCCTACACCTTCCTTATCCCATGAGCCATGGAGTTCAGGGTTCAGGAAAATCCGGCCAAGCGCTCTGCACCATGCTATTAGGCTGTCCTAAGGCCTGCAATCCTGAGACCACAGCCAATGGAACAGATCCCCTCTTAGTCAAGGGGACCCCAGGGAAACCTGAAAAAATGAATTCCTGGCCATGATGGAAGGAGAGGTCAGAGAAGCCTCATAAGAGCCTTGCACCTTTGGAGTATAGGGCCCCCAAACTGACCAGCATGAATGTTAAAATAGGCATTGTTAGATTATTCAGAATGGACTCTGTGACAATCAGGTACAGATTATGAACAACACCTGAGGCCATGCAAGGCCAGAATTAACACACAACCTAGAATGCACAGATTCTCCTTCACTGGGTTTTAAATTGACCCAGGGTACTGTGGCTGACTTACCTCCCTGACTCTGCGACAGCATCACGTGGCAGAGGCAGACCCTCTCTCTGAACTAAAGCATGCCTTTATACCAACTTCATGTCTTTAGACGAAGCTGAACTCTTTCAACCAATTGCCAGTTGGAAAATCTTTGAATCCACCTGTGACCTATAACAACCCCTGCCCCCACTTCAAGTTACCTCATCTTGTTAGGCTGAATCAATGCATACCTTCCATGGGTTGATTTATGCCGTTACTCCAATTCCTGTCCCCTCAACTGTGTAAAACAACTTCCCTGGGCACATTTTTTCAGGACCTCTTGAGATCCCCAAACCATGGTCACTCATATTGGCTCAGAAGAAACTTCCTCTTACAGATAATTTGTTAACAGCCCCAGCCGCAGGCCTTGGCACACCTCTTGCTCGGCTTGGGAATTCCCAAACTGGCTACAGGCCCCCAGCCCTCCCCTCCCAACCAGCACACACTTCATCTCACCATCAGCTCCACCTGTGCTCACCTGCGTGGGCCTCTGTCAGCTGCTGATCCGCACCTGTTTCCCACCCCTCCTGACTGCAGGGCACCCCCTCTGTGGGCAGTGCTCACTGTCGCTCGGCCCCTCAGTCCCTGAGCTCCCTAGGGTTCTCCATCTCTATGGGGTGCTGGTATCCTCAGGCCAGGCCTCCTTTAGTAAAACTTGGCTCCTGCTATGAAATGTACATCTAGTTCCTAGAGAGTGTGACTGAGTCCCCATGTAAACCTTCTCTGTCACCTGGACTGCGGGGCATAGACCCCACCTTTCTGCTGGTGGTGAGCAATGAAGCAGACAGCTTCAACTGGGCTGGCAAACACCTGACATCCAATGCGGTGCCAGTCTCGGGATGAAGCTGATGCCGCGAACAGAATGACAGAAAAACCAGCAGGTCAAACCTACTTTCAGGTCACCCTGTCTGTCTTCCTGGAGCTGGCAGTTTCACAGGTCATTATATTACCTCTATTACATATGGCAATTTTAGGTGGCTTTTCAACAAGTGCAGTGTAAAAGTTCCAACTGTCAAGTTCACCCTCCTAACAAAGTTATTCTGGATGTGATGTCTCCACCATTGTCCTGTTTCCAGAGCCACAGCAGGTGTGTCCTCCTGGGCGGCAGCCTCGCTTCCAGCATCTGGTGCCTTCTCACCAAACCCAGGCCCAGCACACCACAGGCCCTCAGCCACTGTTTGTTGAATGAATAAATGAATCTTTCAGGTCTAACAAGGAAAGCCCAGGCTTCTATCAAGAAAGCTACACAAACACAGAAGTCACACTAAATCCTGGGAGCAAGAGATGACTGAATGTCAATTGAGGTCACTGTGTTTTGAGGAAGCCACAGCTACTGGTGAGCATGGAGGGAGAGACAGCAAAGGAACAGAGCACAAACCTCTCCACCACCGTGTGATCAGCAGGTTTCTGACTCTGAATATTGGTCAGACTCACACTAGCAGTACTCAGTGGTGCTTCGGAGCAGCTCCTTACTTATGATTCCTAGGCCAACTCCTGCTTGACACTGAAGAGTTCTGAGAATACTCTAATGATGACCCATGGACTTACTGCCCAGACTTGATACTCGTTAGTTCCTTGGAGGTGGTGTTGGACGCCAAAGATCCAGAATCTCAGCAGCCTCCACCTGCTGGCCCTGGGTCCCTGCTGCTGGCTCCCAGCTTCTGGTTTCCGCTGAGGAAGGCTGCAGGGCAGCACCTTTAGGGGAAACCTTGACTTTTCCAATTCTGGGCTCTCTCCAGTGTTTTCCTGAATGCCCCCACCAGAAACCTGGGCATCGTCTCTGAACCGTTCCTCATCCCTGTGTGAATCATTCCAGCTCCTGACGTTTCTGCCCCCAAATGCACTCCATGTGGTTCAGGTCTCACCTTAACTTCCTCACTCTGGTAGAGCCACTGCTGTCTCATGGGCCTCTGCTAGCCCAGGTGAAGCCAGTGCTAGGCACAGCCTCAAACTGTGCAGCCCACTGGATGCAGGGTTTAGTGGGCAAGCAATGCCTTTGAGCAAATAAAAAAAGGGTGCCTTTTTATTTGGCCAGTCTCAGCTTCATGCCATGGCTCATGGCTTGGCAAGCAGAGGGAGGCCCGACTTTAGTTCCCACAAGCCCCTCTGGTCCAGCTGCTCTTGTACAGTGATCACCTGCATCCCTGTACTGGGGGCCCTGCTTTTGCCTGGATGCTGCACGAGCTTTGAGGGGCAGCTGCTTCCATTCCTACCTCCTCAGATCCTTTGTTCACCTGCAGCCAGAGTGATGCACACACGTGCACACACACACGCGCACGCACACACACACGCACACACACACATGCACACAAACACACGTGTGCGTGCATGTGCACGCGCACACACACACACACACACACACACACCCCTCCTCCTTCCTGTGCGTATCAACATCCTCTCCTTGCTCTTGGAATAGAGTCCAAACTACCTAACCTAGATGATGGGCCCTGCGTGGCTGATCATCAATAGGTTAGCTAATCTTTGGAAGGCAAGTTTCCCTTCAATAGCATGTAAGTTGGTGTGGGAAAGGGCTTTTTCTGTTAGGTTTTGCTTTTGCCTATCTTGTGTACACTGCATCCTTGTAATCGGACCCCTTGGAATTTCAGCACCCCAGCATGTTTTAGTGACTGAAATAATGAACATTTTGATCAGGCCCTTGCTGGCTTGCACATGTTAACCACTTGCTTTTGGCCCAATATTCCTTGTTCCCACAATATAATGATAAACTGCTCATGTACTATTTCTTTGCCCAGCAGGAAGACATACCTTCAGGGTCAGGAAAAGTTTGCAGAAGGAATGAAAGCCTTGAAGGACACTGTGACCAGCTGCTAACACTCAGAAGCCTGATTGCTCAAGCTGTTATCCGACACTGAAGAAACAGACTTTTCCTCTCAATCCCCCTTCCTTACTCTCTAGCTGCACAAAAACGTTCTACTGCTGCTGCTTTGTTGAAGTGAATTTGAGTGGCCTTGTTCTCCTGCCTTCTCGCTTTGGTCAAACGGAATAAAACTTTCACTATCTCCAAGAACCCGTGTGTCAGTGTTTGGCACATCAGGTACAAGAGCACACATTTCTGCTTCCCCAACATCTGCAGTGCAAAATATTTAACAATGGGCATGGCACAGCCTCTGACCAACAGCCAGAACACACACAAGCCACACACAGGCATGCCTGTCAGCTGAATATCAACCTTGCTCCTGGCTGAAATGATCCCCAGACAGAGGAAGTGCATCGCATACAATTGTTGACTGAATCAATGAATGCGTGGAGGTGGAGGTTGGTGAGGTAAGTGCAAGGAACTGCCAACAATCGATGCTTTGTGGACCAGGGAAACCTCAGCAGGGAGAAGCCTAACTGGAAAGGCTTGTTACCAAGCATGGGGACTTGGCCTCTGGCCAGTGGTGACTGATCACAGGATAAATGGCACAGTTGTCAGGCTTGTGGTGTCTCTGTACAGGGACCAGAGTGGATCTCAGAGAGTACCAAGTGTGCCAGGTGGAAGAGATATGCTCAGGGCCTGAACAGCCAAGAGGATCCTGGGCTGTTCCAGACCCTGAGTCTCTCCTTCCAGGTCATTCCCAATGACCACAAAAGGGAATGCACACTGGGCCTCCTGCTTTGCTACATACAGTCCAGCTCTTTGACCCTCGGGTTTATGATTATCAAACATTCAGGAGCCAACCAATGAGGCAGCCTCATTGGGAGAGACGGCACAGGGACAGAACACAAACTTCTCCCCCTCCACGTGATCGGTAGGTTTCTCACTCTGAATATTGGTCAGCCTCACACTAGCAGGACTCACTGGTGTACTTTCTAGGGGTGAGAGAGCCCTGGACAGTATTTCCTGGATGCCAGTGAGCAGCTGAGAGCTGAAGCTCCCTGGACACTCAAGGCTCTTGTGGTGACAGGTGAGGGGACATGGGTGGAAGGACAGGGCTCTGAGCCTGCACCTTCCTTGGGATCTGGAGGTTGGGCTGTTTTTTGTGCTTGGCTTTTATGCCCTCTCAGCAACCTAAATATTTGTTATCAAGGTGGAAGAAGTCTTTGCTGAAACTTGTGCATGGACACAAGATTTCTGTACTGTATGGTGCCTGGAGAAGGACCAAAGGGTTGAATATGTGGCCCGCCTGCAGCAGTTGCCCTCTCAACTGCAGCAGTTGCACCAAGAAGCTGAGAGATCCAGAAAAAGGGAACAGAGGGAAGAGCGGTAGGTAGTTCATCTATCAGGGCTTTATAGAAGGTATTTTATTCAATTTTCAAAACAACTCTAGGGGCCAGGCATAGTGGTTTACACCTGTAATTCCAGCACTTTGGGAGGCTAAGGCGAACAGATCACGAGGTCAGGAGATTGAGACCATCCTGGCTAACATGGTGAAACTGCATCTCTACTAAAAATACAAAAAATTAGCCAGGCATGTGGTACATGCCTGTAGTCCCAGCTACTCAGCAGGCTGAGGCAGGAGAATTGCTTGAACCCAGGAGGCAGAGGTTGCAGTGAGCTGAGATCATGCCACTGCACTCCAGCCTGGAAAGCAGAGCAAGACTCTATCTCAAAAAAAANAAAAAAAAAAAAAAAAAAAAAAAAAAACCAAAAAAAACCCCACCAAAAACTCTAGTCTTCTCCCGTGTTCTACAGATGAAGAAACAGAGGCTCAGAGAGGTTAAGTGACATGCCCAAGGTCACATAGCTAGAAAGGGACAAAACCAGATTCCAGTGCAGGTCTTTCTGACCCTACCTTCTCCCAGTGGCAGAAGCCAGCTTCCTCATGGGCAAAAGCAGAAAGACATACCTTTGAGCAGGTCTCCTTGTTCCTGCAAGACTGGAAGCCATGCAGGCATTCACCTGGTTTCCTCTTTCTTCCTCAGGCCTCCCATAAAGGTGTGCAGGGAGTCTAGCTCTCTCTTCTGGACTTTGAGATTTCAGACACAGAAGTTTGTCCATGGCTCCTTATCACATCCGCAAATACCAGGAAAGCGACCGCAAGTGGGTCGTGGACTTGCTCTCTCGGGGGATGGTAGAGCACGTCCCAGCCACCTTCCGGCAATTGCTGAAGCTGCCTCGAACCCTCATACTCTTACTTGGGGGGCCCCTCGCCCTACTCCTAGTCTCTGGCTCTTGGCTCTTGGCCCTCGTGTTCAGCCTCAGCCTCTTCCCTGCCCTGTGGTTCCTTGCCAGAAAACCCTGGAACATGTTTGTAGACATGACACTGCACACAGATATGTCTGACATCACCAAATCCTACCTGAGTGAGCGTGGCTCCTGCTTCTGGGTGGCTGAGTCTGAAGAGAAGGTGGTGGGCATGGTGGGAGCTCTGCCTGTTGACGATCCCACCTTGAGGGAGAAGCAGTTGCAGCTGTTTCACCTCTCTGTGGACACTGAGCACCGTCGTCAGGGGATAGCAAAAGCCCTGGTCAGGACTGTCCTCCAGTTTGCCCGGGACCAGGGCTACAGTGAAGTTGTCCTGGATACTGGCACCATACAGCTCTCTGCCATGGCCCTCTACGAGAGCATGGGCTTCCAGAGGACGGGCCAGTTCTTCTTCTGCATTTGGGCCAGGCTAGTGGCTCTTCATTCAGTTAGTTTCATCTACCGCCTCCCTACTGCTCAGGCAGGGGGTCTGTGATCTCTTTCTTTGTGTATTGGTCAGAATATAATCAATTCAGCTGTAGCAGCAAGCAATCCCCAACCTTTCACTGCAATTACACAATAAAAGCTTATTGTCCATTCACATCCGAGTCCCACGTGATTGGTTGTGGGTGGCTTCTGGGTTTCTGCTTCATTCAGTGTTTTTGAGTCCCATCTGTTTCATTTTTCTATTGCCAGGATAATGTTGCATAAAAACAACCATAAAATGAAACAAATACTTATTTAGCTCATGAGTTTGCAGGTTAGCAATTTTGGCTGAGCTTGGCTGGGCAGTTCCTCTGATCTCAGATTGCATTGTACAAATGCGGTGGTATCAGCTGAAAAACTAGGTCAATGGTACCTTTTTGTTTTCCTGCAGGCTAGCTCAGGCACGGTTTCAAGGAAATCGCAGAGGAGGAAAACAAAAGCAGAAACAAACGAATGTGTTTTCAAACCCCTGCATGTGTCCCCTGCATGTGTTGCATCTCCCCCAAACTCAGGGGGTGACAGGAACCTGCCTCTGTAGTGAGAAGGGCTGCAAAGTCATATAGCAAAGGGTGGGATGCAGCCGTGGGAGAAGAATTGGGGCCAGAGACACAATCGATCCACTCTAACCCCACGCTGTCTGCAGAGGGGAAAAAGGTGGCCTTGGCGGGGAGTGTGGGATTTACCATGGGCTCGACCTGGAAGCAGTATAACTCTTCCAGGGGGTTATGATAGAATACCTGAGACTGGGTAGTTTATAAAGAAAAGAGGTTTATTTGGCTCATGGTTTTGCAGGCTGTACAAAAAGCATAGTGCAGGCATCTGCTTCTGGTGAGGGCTTCAGGAATCTTTTACTCATGGTGGAAGCTGAAGGAGGAGGAGGTGTGTCATACGGCGAGACAGCAAGCACGAGAGATGCTAGGTGCTTTCAAACAACAAGCTTACATGTGAACCAACAGAGCCAGAACTCAGCCACCACCACCGACAGAGCACCAAGCCATTCATGAGGAAGCCACCCCCATGACCAAAACACCTCCCAGTAGGCCCCACCTCTAACATTGGGGGTCATATTTCAACATATGATTTGGAGGGATTAAACATCTAAACTATATCAGTCTGCCATTGACCTCCAAATCTCATGTTGTCTCACACTGTAAAATGCAATCATCCCTTTCTAATAGTTCTCCAAAGTCTCAACTTGTTCCAGTATCAACTCAAAAGTCCAGAGTCCATAGTTTCATCTGAGCCTCAGGGCAAATTCCTTCCAACTATGAGCCCGTTGGATCAAAAACAAGTTACATACTTC
>NW_016107338.1:178711-234355 GCF_001604975.1 Cebus imitator
AAGTCTGAAACCCAGCAGGGCAAACATTAAATCTTAGAGTTCCAAAATAATCTTCCTTAACTCCATACTGGTGAGAGGAGTGGGCTTTCAAGGCCTGAAGCAGCCCTGTCTCTATGGCTTTGCTGGGTGCAGCCCACATGGCTGCTCTCTCACAGGTTGGAGTTGAATGCCTGTGGCTCCTCCATGCTGAGGTTGTAAGCTGCTGGTGACTCTACCTTTCTGTGGTCTGGAGGGCACTGGCCCCATTCCCACAGCTCTACTAGGCAATGCCCCAGTGGGGACTCTGTGTGGAGGTTCCAACCCTACATTTTCCCTTGGCTCTGCCCTAGCAGAGGCTCTCTGTGGGGGCTCTTCCCCTGTGGCAGGTTTCTGCCTAGGCACTCAGGCTTTTTGATATATCCTCTGAAGTCTAGGTGGAAGCTCCCAAGCCTCCTTCACTCTTGCATTCTGCAAGCCTGCAGACCTAAAATTATATGGAAGGCAGGGCATGGTGGCTCACACCTATAATTCCAACACTTTGGGGGGCTGAGGTGGATGGATCACCTGAGGTCAGGAGTTCAAGACCAGCCTAACCAACATGGTGAAACTCCATCTCTACTAAAAATACAAAATTAGTTGGGCATGGTGATGCATGCCTGCAATCCCAGCTACCTGGGATGCTGAGGCAGGATAATAGCTTGAACCCTGGAGGTGGAGGTTACAGTGAACCAAGATGGTGCCATTGCATTCCAGCCTGGGTGAGAGGACAAGACTCTGTCTCAAAAAAAAAAAATTACCACATGGAAGCTGCCAAGGCTTAGGGCTTGCACCCTCCAAAAGCAGTGGTCTGAGCTGTACCTGGGGCTGTTGGAGCCAACGCTGGAGCTGGAGAAGCTGGGATGTGGGAAGTAGCATCCTGGGGTAGCACAAGGTAATGGTGCCCTGGGCCTGGTCTCCGAAACCATTCAGTCCTCCTAGGCCTGTGGGCCTGTGATAGGAGGGGTGTTCTGGAAGACTTCTGAAGTACCTCTGAGGCCTTTTCCCTCTGTCTTGAATATTAGCACCTGGCTCCCTTTTAGACACGCTAATGTCTTTAGCAAGCAGTTGCTCAGCAGACTGCTTGGATTCCTCCTTCTCTACCCACATGGCCATGCTGCAAGTTTTCTAAATTTCTACACCCTCTTTCCATTTTAATTATAAGTTCTGTTAAAAGGAATATGTTATACAAATTAATTTAAACAGAGTTTAATTGAGCAAGAAAAATTAATAATTTGCAAACTGGGCAGCCCTCGGAATCACAGCAGATACAGACAGACACCAGGGATGCTGTGTTGTCAAAGC
Organism: Cebus imitator; assembly: GCF_001604975.1. Lineage (NCBI taxonomy): Eukaryota > Metazoa > Chordata > Mammalia > Primates > Cebidae > Cebus > Cebus imitator. Next base: position 180,032 of record NW_016107338.1, read on the forward strand.
AAATTATTGGACAGAAAAAGGAAAGTGACATACAGAAAACGGAAGTGAGGTACAGAAACAGCCAGACTGGTTACAGCTTGGTGTTTGCCTTATCTGAGCGTGATTCAAACAGTCGGCTGCCTGTGAGTGGCTGAAGTATGGCCAATAGGATTGGCTGAGACTCAGCTATTGCTAAAGAAGCATCCTCCTAAGTCAGGTTTTCAGTCTGCCTACCTACTAGTTACATTATGGTTCACCCTTAAGGACTCAAGTATGGAAGTATGAAGGCTTCCTCAGGCCGGGTTTGAGTTTGATTTATCAATTCCCCTGTTTTTGTCACTCTTAATTTAGAGAGATTGACCAAAACTTTAGGCACTGATGCCACTCTCTCACTATCATAAATGGTCTCAGTATGGAGTTCACAAGGCTTTATTGGTGTCACTAGAGTTCACAAGTCACAGCTTCACACTAGGTGAATGATTCTTTATGTTCTTGCTGACCTAGTCTAAGTGAGACCATTCAATTCTCAATGTATGGCTGCATACAAAACATTTAAGACTTGAGAGGATGAAGCACATCACGGGAACTATTACTATGACTATCAAGAGAATAATATCAAAATACCAAGGTACACTCCTTAACAAAAGTTCTTAAGAAATAAACTAAACCAAATTAAACAGGTCAAAGTTCAGGCAACATAACAGTTCAACAATACTAAAGTTTAATTGGTCATAGTTCTTGTTTGAAATGTGGTAGCAATTAAGGATCATAGTTCACTATAAAGTGGCCTGATTTAAAGACGTTTCCATTTTCATTGTTACTCTGGTAACACATGCCATACTAACCTGGACACCTGCTAGAAGGCATATAAAGACTAGAAACCTTTGGGAAACCCAAGCTTGCCATCTGCAGTTTAGGACATCTACAAACCATTAGTTGTTCCTGTAAACACACCATGTTTTCCACTTAATAGACTTCTTTATTGTATTTGGTGTCAGTATCTAAGGAAACGGCAGTATCAGCTTCCTTTACATTAAGCTTTCCGTAGTAACAAAATCAGGAGAGAGATAAGTGTAGCATTCTGTTTTGTTCAACACCAAACAGGTTCCCAGCCTGAATAAAAAGATATGAAGCTCCATGATGTTAACTGTAACATCTACCTTTTTTTGTTTTTTTGCTTGAGACAGGGTCTCACTCTGTCACCCAGACTGGAGTACAGTGGCGCAATCTCAGCTCACCATAACCTCTGTCTCCCGGGTTCAGGCAATCCTCCTGCCTCAGCCTCCTAAGTAGCTGGGACTACAGGCCTGTGCCACCACGCCTGGCTAATTTTTTGTATTTAGTAGAGACGGGTTTTTACCATGTTGGCCAGGCTGCTCTCGAACTCCTGACCTCAGGTGATCCACCTGCCTTGGCCTCCCAAAGTGCTGGGATGACGGGCATGAGCCACTGCACCCCTCCACATCTACCTTTTAGAGAGTAGCTTCTACCTGTCTGAAACACTGGGAGGTCTGATTGGCTACAAAATCCAAGACCCCAAATATGGATTAGCTTTAGATTCCATACAACTAGTATCCTACTACCACCAAAACTGAGCCCCCAGGTACCCCACTGGAATCTTTCCTCAGTGGAATCTAGCTTATCTTTGTCTATTTCAAAGCTAGTGCTAATTTCAGTTATTGACTATTTTGGCCTACAATCATAACAGCTGTTAAGATAATTTTTAGGAGAAACTATTTGAAAGGCAGAAGTGAGCCAGACCAAACAGCAAGCTCTGAGCCAACGAGGAGGTCGAATGAAATATGCAGGTTATCCACAGACCCAATATAGGCCCTTGGGAGTTGAAAAACAGGGCCACCTAGTTGCATTTGAGCAGGGTCAGTTAGATTTGTTCATTAATAAATCTCTGCACAGCTCCTGAACAAAATCCATTGGGAAATTTACCTTTTTGTGCCCCCCTTACAGCATGTTGTAAGGTGTATAACACATTTAGCCAAAAGAGACCCTGCTGAATTTAATCTGGTGACATTATACAAGCAATTACTTGTACTCACATAGGCAATTCCCATATCTTGAGTGCATGTTGCCTGAAAGCACAATATCTTTTCTGCAGTCATCACTTGGGTTGGTTTTCTATATTTGGTAATGATCATGTTATTAATTGAAATAGTTAAGGCCGGGCATGGTGGCTCACACCTGTAATCCCAGCACTTTGAGAGACCAAGGCTGGCGAAATACTTGAGGCCAGGAGTTTGAGATCAGCTTGGCCAACATAGTGAAACCCTGTCTCTACTAAAAATTAGCTGGGTGTGATGGTACATGCCTATAATCCCAGCTACTCGGGTGGCTGAGGCAGGAGAATTGCTTGAACCTGGGAGGTGGAGGCTGCATGAGATCAGGCCACTGCATTCCAACCTAAGCAAAAGAGGGAGACTGTTTCAAAAAAAAAAAAAGAAAGAAAAAGAAAAGTCAAGTGCAGGAAAGCCAAAGCAAGTAGTAGTGATATTCAGAATATCAGGGATAGCTTCCCAATCTTCCCTTGGAATTTTGGGGTGACCCTCACTGGGAACATGGAGAGGCACTGACATTAGCAGAACTGTTCCCTTATTTTTTTGGCAATAGGCCACAAACCCTAGTTTTGTGCTAGAGCATAAGCTCAAGTTAAAGCCATCCACTGATTATGGTCCCGTGGATTTTTCTGTAGGGAAATGGAGAAAATTAGGGCAATGCTAAATGAGGAAAAAAAAAAAAAGTAAGGCTTTCATGATGATACAGACGTCTTGATCTATGATCTTGGGAAAGCTGCCCACAACTAGAATGCCTTCTGCTTCTGGAGAGAGATTTCCTTGGTCAGCTTTACCTTGAAGTCTCCAGCAGGTGTACAGTTCCAGGAGTCTGAAGGGGCCTTTTTGAGTTGCGAGTTTGGACCCAAGTTTCAAGGCCCTAAAGCTTCAATGCAGTGAAAGTGGTAAGAAGAACGCGGCATGGTCCCTTCCAAAGTGGTTCCAGATCAGCCTTCCTCTGATGTCATTTCTAGAAGACCCAGTCTCCAGCTTCTAGACTGTGGAAGGTTTGATTATCTTCAGTTGGTGGATCTTGAAAGCTTCCTTTATTTGGTGAAAGTACACTTTGGTATAATGGCCTTGCAATACTTATTCATATTTAGGAGAGAGGGAGATGCATGAGGTTCTACTATTAGGGGCATAGGACTTCCAGTGACTATTTCATAAGGGGTCAACTTATGGTTTTTAGTGAGAGTGGATCTGATTGTCATTAAATCCAGTGATAGTACCTTTGGCCAAAGCAACCCAACTGATTCAGTTAACTTTGACAATTTCAGTTTAATATGCCATTTGTTCTTTCAACCTTTTCAGAAGATTGAGGGCACAGCACCTTGTTTAACTGCTTTATAACTTGCCTAATAAAATGAGTCACCCTATTGCTGGGGTTTTTCCAGGGACACCCCATAAAGGAAACACATTTTCTAATAATTTCTTAGCTACTGTCACAGCATCAGCTTTTCTACACAGGAAGGCTTCTACCCCACCAGAAAACATGCAGCCTATTATAAGAACATCCTGAGACCCCCATTGAAACTGGCAACTGAAGGAAGTCCATCTATAAATGTTCAAATGGTCCATTAAGTGGTGGAAATACACCACTTAACTTGTTTTTCCAGGACTATGGATTTGACAAGCCAACATTGGTTATAAAATATTCTAGCAATTTTGGAACAGTCATCCCACAAGTATTTTTTCACAATTTGGATCAATTTTTCTGTTCCATGATGAGTTGTGGAGTGCAGAGCTTTTGACAATGGAAGGACCAGGCAGCCATCTAGGCCCTCTGTGAGTTTGCGCTTACCATTGAATTTATATCCTTTTAGATACCAATTTTGTTTTTCCAAATCAGGTGCAGTATATTGTTTATTAAATAGGTCACTGTAAGGTAGTTGGTTTGGATTAATCTTCTAGAGTTCATTCAGATTGCATATCCTAACAGTTTCAGTGATAGCTAATTTAGCATAAAATATTTGCTAAGCATTTCCTTGATATTCAGGTTCAGTCTGCAGGTATGAGCTTCGATCGATAACAGCAATCTATGATGATAATATGATGGCATAAAGGAGTTTATCTAATTGGAGTCTATTTTTGATGGGGGTTCCACTAGAAGTGAGAAACCCTTAGAGTTTCCCTAGCATGTCAAAATTGTGTACTACTCCAAAAACGTATCTGCTATCTGTCTAAATACTTACTGATTTGTCTTTAGCTATATGACAAGCTTGAGTGAGGGCAAAAGTCTCCAGTGGTTAAGCTGACTTATGGAGCTTATCCTAATAGAGCTGACTAATAGAGGAAGGGGTCCCTTCTCTATTAACTCATTTTGGTGGTAACAGCATATCCTAGGTGATATTTTCCTCCTGAGCTTTTGGCATAGGACCCATCAACAAAAAGTATCAAGTCAGGGTTGTGCAATGGACTATCTTGTAAATCAACATTCGGGGCCACTATTTCTGATGCTACACTTATGCAATTGTGGTCTTCACCACCAACAGGCAGCAGTAATAGAGTGGGATGGCTAAGTAAATTGCAGTGTTTTAGATAGGGATTAGAAGGAGACAGGGTGTTTCATAAGATGTTAGTCTACTTACTAAAAAATGCTGGGTTCGGTTGGAATTTAGCATGTGGGATTTCCAAATTACGTTCATTTCCTAAAACCAGATCAGCTGAAGCTTCCTTCACCCTGGCTGCTACTATCACTGCTTAGTTAGGATATGCCTTAGCTACTGGGTCTAATTACAGGCTGTAATATACAATGGGCCAATGTTTTCCTCCATATTCCTGGGTAAGAACTCCTAATGCCTGATTATTACTTTCATGAGCCAATTAGGTAAACAGTTTAGTGCAATTTGGAAGTCCTAGAGCTGGAGGCTGTTAAAAGGTCAATTTTATTTAGCTAAAAGACTGCTCAAGACTATTTTCCCAAGGTAAAGGCTCTGGTACAGCATTTTTTAGTGAGCTCATACAATGGTGAGGCTATTAAGGAAAAATTCAGAACCCAGAAATTTTATATCCTACAAGTCCAAGAAAATATCCTGCGAGTCCAAGAAAACCTCTCAATTATCTTTGAGTTGCAGGCCAAGGAAAATTTTGAATAGTTTTTATCTTTTCAGGTGAGAGGGAAATCCCTTCAACAGTCAAGTCATGTCCCAAATAATGGACTTTTTCCTCTTGAACACTGAAGTTCTCCATCGAGGCTTTGTGACCTTGATGTGTGAGTTGCTGCAAAAGGTAAACTCAGTCTATTTCAGAGTACTCTTTCGTGGGAGAGCATACAATAAGTCATCTATGTACTGAATGAGAGTAGAATTTTGAGGAAACTGTAGTGTCATTAAGTCCTGATGCAATGCCTGCGGAAAATACGACGAGGCTTCAGTAAATCTTTGTGGCATCAGAGTCTAGGGGTACTGCTGATTTTTCCAAGTGAAGGCAAATAAGCATTGACTCTCTTTACGAACTGGATTGCAAAAGAAGGCTCTGCAGAGATCTATTATTGTGAATCACTTAAGAATCAGCATGTATGCTGGATAATAAAGTATTAGTATTCGAGACTATAGGAAAGCTTGCTATTACGATTTTGTTAATTGCCCGTAAATCTAGAACAGATCTCAACTTCATCCATTTGGCTTTTGACCAGTAGGATTGGAGTGTTACAAATGGATGAAGTTGAAGATCTGTTCTAGATTTATGGTGCATAGAATTGTAAGTCTCTGTTTAATTAAATCTTCTACAATTGGCAAGAGCCCTTGAATTGCTTCCAGTTTTGGTGGATATTGGGTAATTTAGGCAAAAGTTTAGAGTGGTCTATTTGGACTTTTATAGGTTCCACACTTTAAATTCTTCCTGTATCAGTTGTGGAAGAGACCCATAAACATTCAAGTATTTTTGGAAGATCAGCCATTACAGGCCTGAGTTTCGATCTGATTAATTTCTGCCTATAGAGAGCATAATAATTCTGGTTCAGGAGAATCATGAAACTCTGATTCTTACTCTTTCTAAGGAAATTTTTACACCCTCCCCACTTTTAAAAATTTTTTAATTTTAAAAATTTCAATAGTTTCGGGAGTGCAGGCAGTTTTTGGTTACATGGACAAGCTCTTCAGTAGCGATTTCTGAGATTTTAATGCACCTGTCTCCCAAGCAGTGTGCATGATACCCCATATATAGTCTTACGTGCTCTTTCAGCTTTAAATCTCCCCCTAGCAAAGTTACTGGAGAGGCATCACCTAGTCAAAAAGTGTGATTTTTCTGAAAAATGCCCCAAAGTCAATTGGATGGGTTCAGATATGGGAACCTGTTGAATCTGATTTGAAACTCCCACCACAGACATGGCCTTTTTAACTCTGAGGGATCTGTTGGCTTACGAAAGTGTGTTTTATGGTAGTGGTAGATAAGGTAGCGCCAGTATCCACAAAGACTATATGCGAATCCCCATTTTGTAACCTCTGTTTCTCCATGTTCTTTTAAGGGTATCATGAGGAGCAATTTACTGGCAAATCCCTCAGAGCCGCGTCAATGCTGATTATCTTCAGGAGAGCTCAGGTCTCTCGTGCTCCCTCTAGTGGTGAAACAGGCTGGCCTAAAGGGAAGATAGTTGGTACCTGGTGGACTGGTATAAAAGGGCATAATCCCTTTTCCACTGTCCCGCTTGTTTGCACTAAAGCAGACATCTTAGGGTGAAGAATTTATTGGTCTAAGACTCTTGGTTGTGATTTAAAATGAGAATGAGAAGATCTCTTTGGTCTTGGCCCCTGTAACTGTTGTAATTGAAGATTCATAAGCTTGTTAGCCTTTTGGGTTTTTTCTTGCTCTCAAAATGTTCAGCTAAAACCACCAATTCGGTCATGGCTGTAATTTCCCAACCCAGTTTATGTTTTCTAATTAAATCGCTAAGTTCAGGATGAATTCCATTTATAAACAGAGGAGTTAATACCATTTCAGTCCCTGCAGGAAATTCTTATTGCTAGTACTTTGAGCCCAGAATGTTTCACAGTATTTCTAAGCAAGTTCTGTATTCTGACACTGCTTCATTCTTTTTTTATTTACAAGATTGTATGATGGACCAATCAACCTCTCTGGGAAAATTTTAGCAATTGAATTTAAAAGATGTTCAGCAATTTTTTTTTTTTTTTGAGAAGGGTCTTACTCTGCTACCCAGGCTGGAGTGCAGTGGCACAGTCATGGCTCACTGTATCCTCAAGCTCCCAGGCTCAGGTGATTCTCCCACTTCAGCCTCATAAGTAGTTGGGTCTACAAGCATGTGCCATCATGCCCAACTAACTTTCTATATTTTTTGCATAGACAGGATTTCGCCATGTTGCCCAGGTTGGGATTTTTAGCAATATTTCCAGCTCCTGTTGGGCCTTCTCATGAGGAGGTTTTGGGGGAGGGTCTTTAATATCCTCCTCAGGTTTGTTCCATTCTGCTGCTGCCATCCATATTTGAGCTTCACCAAGCCTCCCTGTCATATGAATAAATTGTCATAGGAACCTTGGTCAGGGAGTCCTGGATCATAAGCTCCTATAAGCATTCTAAACTCCTCAGTCAATTTTTGAGGATTTTCTCTTAGATCAGGGAAGTCTTCTACAATGGCTCTAAGCTCAGTTTTAGACCACGGAGTGAAAGTGGTTACAGCAGGCAGGCCTGGATAAGCAGAAGGTCTTCCTTTGTGAGGTGTACATCTAATTGCTCCTTTTTCGTCATCTTCAGAGCGAAAAGGTAATTTAGCAAAAAGGTTAGTAGACTCAGAGTACGTAGGTAGAGATGGATAAAGAGAAGGAACAGTTGGGGTTAGTTCAGAGTACAGTGCTCTTTCATCATGTCCTTAGCCTATTACTTAAGCTGTTCACTTGCTTTTGCAAATAATCTTTTGAGGAGGCAATTTTTCATTCATTTAGTCGTTTAGATGCTTCCATGTACCAATGAAAGACTATATCCCACTGTGTTTGTGGAGTTTTTGATTGCCCTTTTTCTAATATGCCTTGAAAATAAACAATTTTATACAAATTAAAACTTACCCATTGTGGCCATCTTAATTCTAAGTTTTCTCTAGTAAGGTTAATCTGTTTTTCTAAAAATGCACACATTCTGGGCCCATAATTTTATATATAAAATTAGATGGAGTCCCAGAAGGTAAAGTCCCAGAATCTGTGGATTAAGACAAACCCATTATTTAAAAAAAAAAAAAAGGTGCCTACTAGAGGTCTGAGGCCAATGAATAATTAACTGGATTGGATTTCCAGTTAATTATTGAATCAAATTTGATCCTGAACCCAGCCCATCTAAATATTGCTCAAATAGACTTGGAGAGCCTGAATTAGAACACAAATTAGTGGAGCTCTGAATCCAAGAGAAAACCTATCCACAACCTCCAGTTACAATCAAGAAAGCAGTGAGCACACCTGGCCTGGTCACCTGGCGTTCATGAAGGTCACCAGAGTTTACTTCAAATTACACTTCCAACACCAGATATGTTAAAAGAAAAACCTTAAACAAACTAAATTTAATAGAACATAATTGAAAAAAAAAAAAAAAAAAAGACAGTTCGCAAATCAGGTAGTCCCCAGAATTACAGCAGATTCTGAGCAACACCAGGGATGCTATGTGGTTGAAAAAAACTTATAAACAGAAAAAGGAAAGTGGCATGCAGAAAAACAAAGTGAGGTACTGAAATAGCCAAACTGATTACAGCATGGTGTTTGCCTTGAGCATGGTTTGAATAGTAGGCTGCCTGTGAGTCACTGAAGTATGGCTGCTGGGATTGGCTGAGGCTCAGCTATTGCTACAGAAGCATCCTTCTAAGTTAGGTTTTCAGTCAGCCTACCTACGAAGTTAATTTATGGTTCATCCTTAAGGACTCAAGTATGGGAGTGTGCAGGCTTTCTCAGGCCAGATTTTAGTTTGATTTAACAGTTCCAACTTTAAGTCAGTCCCTTGCTCCAATATCTGATCATAGGCTACGAGAAGAAGGTAGGCCATTTCTTGAATGCTTTCTGCTTAGAAATTTCTTCTACCAGCTACCCTAAGTTATGACTCTTTTAAGTTCAGCCAGGGGTCCTCTGCCAACTGAAGCACAGAGTCCAGCAGTGGCCCCGAGTGTCCACACATTCTGCCTTTTGTTCAGCACAAAGCAGGGGGCAGAGTAGGTAGGATGAGGTAATGGTGGTCAGTGATAGGGTCAGGTAAATCACATGTCTTAGGGATGGGGGCCCAGGACTTTCAAGTAGCCAAGATGAGGTAAGGTGCATAATGCCTCGGCACTTTTCCCATATTTGTCAAGAAAGAACAAAGACATTAAGACTTATGTTACTTTTACTGATTATATCTTCTAAGAAAAAGAGGAACCAGGTGCAGAAGAGGAAAATGAAAGTGGACATGGAACATGACCACTGAAGCACAGCATTACATAGAGACAATTAAGTCCACGGGTGTCTGTGGGCCTCCCTGACAGCTGCCAGGCCTACCGCAAGAGCCTGGGGGAGCAGAGTTTTCTCCTAGCTCTGGGGAAGGAGACATCTTGGACATCTCCTTCCACAGCTGGCTAAACAGCAGGCACACAGCCAAGGTGCCCTCCAGCAGCCCTTATGCGGGCATGACAGAGGGCTTAGAGAGTCTTGCCTTAGGGTCACTTCTTTCACAGTGACACCTTAGGTTCACACTTCGCAACCTGAGAGGCTTCAGTAAAAGATTATGCTGAGAGTGTGTGTGTGTGTATATATATATAATGTATATATATAATATATATGTGTATATATAATGTATATATAAATGGTTACCTATGAATAACTAAGATCACTCATGAATAACTGCTATAGTTATATCTCTAGTTATTTTCTTCATCATTATTTATATGGGAACAGGCTAAGGCTTCCGACTCCTGCCTCAGCCTGTTCCCATACAAATGATGATGAAGAAAATAACTCTCATCTCCCTCTCTGACATTCCTTTCTCTCTCACTTTTTTTCTCTCTCCCCTCCTCTTCCCCTCTCTCTCTGTTTCCTCTCTCTCTCTCTCTCTCCTCACCATCTCCTCTCTCTCCCCCCTTCCTTCTCTCTTTTTTTCTCTGTCTCTGTCTCTGTCTCTCACACACAGCCAGCAACATCCTACCTCTGCCAGAGTTCCAGGCCAATAGGTATAGACTTTGACTTTCAGATTCCTCTGGCAAGTGTCAACATCAGTCCTGTTGCTCCCTGGCAGAGGAGGACTTAGTCACCTTGGCCAAGAAGCTGGCTGTGGGTCACAGTGGCACTGACCATTGGCCCCTTGGCTGGGGCTGGGTGAGGGCAGAGTCAGCACAGCAGCAACTGTGTATTGTTTCTATCTTTTTTCTTAGAATTGATAATTTCCTTTTTGTTGTTGTTCAGTTTTCTGTGTATTCATCATGTACTCAATAACAAACTCTATCAGATGTCCAAATGTCTCCTCCTAACATTTAGATGACCTGATTTAATGATTAGATCTCTGTGGTCTTTTCCAGCACCTCTGATCTCTCATCTGGATTGTTTATTCTCTTTGTGCCGTTCAAAAAAAACCTTTTTTTTTTAAACATTGGGGTCTCACTATGTTTGACAGGTTAATCTTGAACTCCTGGCCTCAAGTGACCCTCCCACCTTGGTCTCCCAAAGTTCTGGGATTACAGGCACAATCCGCCACATCTGGCCCCCATTCAACAAATTCTTATTGAGCCAACCACGCATTACATGTTGTGCTAGGCCCCAGAGAAACAAGGAGAACAAGATGGCTGTCATTCTTGCCTTTGTGGAGCTATTACCTAATGGGAGATTCAGTGAATCAACAACAACAACTACTAAATCTGTCATTCCAGAACTAAGCCTGCACCAGAGCCCTCAGACCAGGCTTCATTAGATCAACTTACTCCTATGAACTGGCCTCTGATCTCAAGCTCCTCTTCCAGAGAAGGGACATAGATAAGTAAAATGTGCCCTTTCAATGCTCTTGATACATCAGGAATTCCTTCATTCTTAGAGGAATCTCTATGCTCTTTTATATTCTGTAAAAATTCTTAATTGGCACTAAATCACCGTCTAGTATATACAATGAACCTGGTCCGTCTCTACTGTTTAGTCCGTTTTTTTGTTTTTTTTTTTGGTTGTTTTTTTACCATGACCAGCGGTCTCTGGGAAGACAACACAACAGTCAGTTTTCCCCACATCATAGTGAAGGGAAATAGCCTGTTCCAGTGCTGGATATGCTATAGGCACCCGCAAGCTTGGTCTGCCCAAGTGAGAGGACTTGTGGCAATCCTCAAATTTTACTTTCATCCACAGAACTGGAGCAAGCTCCTCTTCCTTGCGGTTACCTTCTTCCCAAAAAGTGGGGAAATCCCTTGCATCACCTTGACTAACACCTCTATAGCAAATGCCACCTAGGTGTCAAACTTGCTAAATGGCTCAGCTGTATATCAGGTATGCAGAAGCTATGAAATTCCTCCAGGACAGACTTACTACACTGACACAGGATCAGACCCAAAAGGGAGGTAACCAGCCTCCTTGAACACGACCTGCCACCCCAATATGACTTACTAGTGTCGTGACATGAACATCAATAAAAAATATTAGGGACAGAGCAGTAAATGCAGTTCATGGTGAAGAATACCAAGCCTCAGTTTCTGGTACACCCAGGTAAACAAGCCAACAGCTTATAAGAATAATGTCTCAGCTGACTGCTGCAGAGATAGGGACCACCTGCGGGGTGGGCCTGTCTCCCATTATGTAAGGATAATAGCACTTGAGCCAAACAGCACAACTATTAAATGTCTTTTTTTTTTTTTTTTTTTTTTTTTTTTTTTTTTTTTTTTTTTTTTTGAGATGGAGTCTTACTCTGTTAACCAGGCTGGAGTACAGTGGCACGATCTCAGCTCACTGCAACCTCTGCTTCCTGGGTTCAAGTGATTCTCCTATTCCAGCCTCCCGAGTAGACGGAATTACAGGTGTGCACCACCACCATGCCCAGCTATTTTTTGTGTTTTTAGTAGAGACAGGGCTTGAACTACTGACCTCAGGTGATCCGCCTGCCTCGGGGCACCGCACCTAGCTAAATGTCTTTATCTCCAAATGAGTATGTGCCCCTTGGGGGCATGTATTCCTCTGTGCTCCCCCCACCCCACAAATGTCTACCCCACGCCTGTTTGCCTCGAGGTTCCTCCCTTTACCCCACTTGGCATTGCTCATCCCTGCATGGAGGGATGGAAGGACATTTGGATGGAAGGACATTTGGATGGAAGGACAATGCACAATTGGCCTGTAAGCCCCTTTAATGTTAAGGCTGTTGAAGCAGGCCCACAAATCAGGTCAAAAAGAGCAATGAGTTTAAATTTTGGTGGGGATGGGAACAGCATCTAGGATGGCTGCTCTTTGGGGATTTGCTTATCATGAAATCACTGCAAGAAACTTGACTAGAAATCTTGAGTCTTCGGCATCCTCAGTTGACTCCTTGGTAAATATGTTGCTAGATAACCGTACAGCATTAGATTATCTTTTAGTGGAACAGGGAGGAGTGTGTGCAGTTACTAATTCCTCTTGCTGTCCCTGAGTAAACACCTCAGGGGAAATAGAAGTTGACATTAGGAAGGTCTATGCCCAATTCTGACTCTATTTGGGAAGGTATCAAATCAGCAATACCAATTACTTTGTAATAGTCTGCCCATAATAGAACTACTAACTTTATTGTTTGTACTACTGTTGTTTGGTCCCTAGATCTTAAATCTCTTGGTAGAATTTCTATCTTCCAGATTAGAAAAATTTCAACTGCAGCTTGCAACAATACCAGCCTTTGCCACCTATCTTGGGAGACCCTAAAACACATTTACATTTAGTGTCTAGAGATTTTCACTCCCCTAATATCTCTGGACACGGCATCCCTAATCAGCACAAAGTTACGGAATAATGACCTCTCAAAACTAAGGAGTGACATGGAAATTTGTAGGCCAACAGAGAGGGAATCCAGGGAGTATAGGAATTTTGTCAATTTAAGCAATTAGCCTGTTTTAGAGCCTCTTGCCTTGCAGCTAGTTTTATCCCAAACCCTGTGTGAAATGCAGTCACTTGGTTGGAACCAGCTTCTGACAGACCCAGACAACTTATAGATGAACCCTGGTTGACCATGCTTAAAGCCTGCACCCCGGGAGGGCTGTAGCCTCATTACCATAGCATACGTCCTACGTGCTGGCACCATGACTCACTGCATCTGTGCCACAGGGATACCCTCCTCTACATGTGAGGATGCACCCTCTCCCCTCTATGACACCACATAATGCCCTCCTGTCATTTTCTCTTAGGAGACACTACTTTGGAGAATATTCCCATTGCTCCTTACTTGTGACAAGTAATAAAAATTTCTTTGGTCAAAACTGGCATTCTCATGAAGAGTCATTTGTTACTCTCTAGGTGAATAAATTTTGGTCTGTTTTTGTTTTGATAATATCCAGACAACATTCCAAACAATCATTCATTTGATCATTCCAAACAATCATTTGGAAAATACAAAATACATTGTGATTTATAGTTAAAAGACTGCTTTCTTCATATACTCTCTCCCCCAAAAATACTTGCACTGGTGGTCTTTGCTTGCGAGGGGCTGAAACAGAAGCCACCTTTGGGGAAGAGGACTGAGGAGGCTGGAGTCTCACCTCCAGGAGAGAAGAGGGCAGTGCCTCCAGGTTAGGTGTGATCTAGGTTAGGCCTAGGATGAGGCAAGTCAAAAGTGAATCCCACTACAGTTCAGAACCAGGGGCAATGGTGCAGCCTCCACTCAGGCTTCCTGCACCTGTGCAAGAACAAAAACCAAAGCAAATAAAAAGGCTCAAGGTCCTGCCAGGAATGGGGAAAGTGATGGTAGAGTGGGGTGCTGAGCAGTCTGATGCCTGCAGGAGTGGCTGCATGAGGTGGTGACTCTGTGGTTTGCAGCAGGTGCTCTCAGCCCCCACAGCACTGTGCAGAGTAGGAAGCCATCCCAAGCTCTGAAACAGAATGGATACTGAGGGAGTGCCTGGGATTGAGAGGCTGATACCTGGATTCTCCAGCCTGCACTCAGCCAAAGGTCTCCTGGCACAGGACAAACAGACTGCAGCTGTGAGACTCTGCACAACATGCCCCCTTCTTGCCACATTCTGTGCTTTGACATTGCCTTGGGAACATGCCCACGGCTGGCCTGAGGGAATACTGTTATAATGTGAAAGCAAGTCCATAGATTTCCAGCTTAAAGGAACCCAGTAGAGATGCTAACAAGTTCTCCTGAGGAGGTATGTTCTGGTTGGGGCTGGGAGGAGCTGGCTGGCAACTACCACCTGGGCCTCCCAGGACCAAATCTAACTGCCCTGGGAAGGTGTCTGGGTGTCACAGGCTTGGATCGAGAGAGAATCATGCTCATCATTCCTCATCAGACTCCATCCTGTCCTGGGTTCTCTGCAGACCCAGGTTTGAGACAATAATTTGTTTCTATTCTGAATAATGTCCCACAAGAGGTGGAAATAGTCACATTGTCTTAGAGTTTACTTAAAGAGGAGCTTAGAGGTATTAACCCTCTCATTTTATAGGTAAATTGGCCAGAAGTGCTTAATTACCTTGCCCATCAAGAAAGGGAGGAACTAGGAGTTGACCTCATGCACCATGGGTTATTTTCTCAGTGTCCTCTTTGTGGCAAGGAGCCCAGGGGCAAGATCTGAAGCTCTGAACTGTGCTTGAGGGCAGGGCCTGCTCTTGGATCCAGCCTCCCAGGAAGCCTTCTTGGTGGATGACTGGCCCTTGCTGACCTTAGTACTGGGGTTTTCTGAACTTATAGTGAGGCTGTTGAAAACCTTCTTCCATCACTTTGGGCCTTAGCTGTAATTCCAGGCCACATTAAAAAAAAAAAAAAAAAAAAAAAATCCTGTTACACTCTGATCCAGGTACTGGGTTAAGTGCTTTATGTGCTTTACCATTGACTCATCTTTTTCAGAAGTTGTCCTTTATGTAGTAAGTGCTGGTTTCACGTGTAATGATAAATGGTCTGAGGCTTTAATCTCAAAACCAAGAGTGTGGGTGAAGGAAGATCCAACAGCCAAGGCTGTTTGTTGGCTTTCCTCCCCAGCCTACACAGCGAGCCCCTGAGGGAGCTAGACTGGGGCTGAGAGGAGGCTATGAACCCCAGACTCCTCTCCTGCAGCAGTCTGTGAGTGCATCCGGTAGGCATCTAACAAGACACCCTCTCCTCAAAGCCCACAACAATGCTCCCACTGCAGCACATTGTGTTTCTAAAAGAGACAGGCTACATTTCATTCTAAAAGCTCATCTCCCTCGAATGATGCATCTAGACATCTCGGGGGAGACAATGCACAGCTCCTTGCACCTCTCCAGATGGGAAAGAATTATTTACCATGAATTAATCAGAAGTTTTTATTTTCTAAATGTATAAAAACACATACAAAAAGGGACTCATTCTTGAGAATTGATCACATCACTATAACACACAGCCCAATGTGCAAGGCCACTATGCAGAAAGTATTGCTCCCAAACCATTAGGAATTTCTACCACCACTCTGCCTAGACTCTTTATAAGTTACTATTTCTAAAATACACATGGACAAAGAATAAGTTTTATTCAGCCAGACTCACAAAAGTAAGGACTGTGCTTTTCTCTAGGTTCATAAAATAGGATTCTAATGCTCTGAGGAAAATAAACTTGTGTCAGTCCCAGGGAACTTTTCTCCCCAGAAGTTGATTGGTCACTCTCTGTAGAAGAAAAGAAAGGCAGGAAAGAAGTTAGATATTCTTGCCATCAGAGGCAGATGCCACTTCTTCCCCCAGCCATGTCACCAAGGAGAATCAGTGTGATCCTACTCAAATCTTATTCATTTTACTCTGCTTCAGAAACTATGGTCATCATATAAAAAATACTTCCTGAAAGGTTCAGGAAAGAGGATCTGTAATCGATACCTATTATTTCTATACAGACAGATAATCCATAAGTTCCCACATAGCCTAAGTAGAGACCTAGCCCTGAGACGCTGATGCACCAGACAGGTGGTGTGGTGCCTGGGGCCCCCACCTGAGGCAGCCGCCCTGGATTCTGGGGTCTGCTCCAGAAGCAGCTTCCATCCCACATCAGTCTGGTATGAACTGATCTTTTTGTTTCTGACTTTCAGGGTCCTCTGAGGTGTGGTGATGGGGTGAGAAGGAAGCAAGTACAGTGAAGAATATGGCCCTTCAGGCATAGGAGCCAGTCTGGTTTCTTAGAGAATTAATTGGTAGCATAAACCCTGCCCTGTGAGGTTCTTGGACTTGCAGCACCACTGACTCCACTGGGACTATGGGCAGGGAATGGTGACAAGTTAGAGGTAGAGGCCTCTGAACACCCAAGTGGACAACTCTTATGCCGCAGTCAAACATTTTCCAGTTTAACAGTTCTAGAGGCATCTGACTCACCAATGAGGGGCATGAAATCACCACCTGGGACTCTGGAATGGAAACCTGACAATTCTGATACTTGGACATTTCCACCATGATATGTCAATGAACTCCTGTATGTGAAATTTGTTTTCACTCCAAATGAATTCATGGAAAGGGTCTTACACAATTATGGATGGGGAGCTAAACCTGATTTGAAATGTAATTACAGATGCCTTTTTCCAAATTTCAACACTGGTCCAGTGCACTCTAAGTTCATTCCCCAAATGCAGTTCATTTTGACTGCACGCTCAACAGGTCAACGTGTTTTCTCCATTTCTCTTTCCCCCAATAAATCTGATCTATTCCACTCTAGACAGAGAACCCACTGACCTTTTTATATAGCTGGGCTCGTAGCCGGTATGACTTATATTCTGATTTTCTCTTCTCTTCTTCTTTCTTTTTCTGTACTTCTGGAAGCTGCTCATAAATCCTTAGAAATGGCACCAGTGAAAGGACAGAAAGCGGGGAGTTTACCAAGGTGCAGAGGCATGAGATCTCCTCTCACTACCCCTCCAAATGCCTCCCGCTCTCTAGACGCTCATCCCTCCCAAAAAGGCCCTAGGCCCCATTAGATACTCCTAGCACAGAGAACTCTGGCTTGGGGGCTCACAATCTGGAAGGGGAAACAGATAAATACAAACACAATAAAACCCTGCTAATAGCAGTTAGTTACATCTGGGAAAGGAGTGGGATATAGGGGGAAAAAAGTGAGCTAAACGAGGGAGAGGTGAACTGCTTTCCACTCTATATGCAAAAATGTACTGTTTCAATATAAAATAATGAACAGTGTTACTATTGTATTTATAAACACAAGCAAAGTTATGGAAAAGTACTAAAATGGTCACATCTGTAAAATGTTCTAGAGGAGAAGAAACTTGGTCTGGTGGAAGGCAGTTGGGAAAGGCTCCAGAGAGGAAATTAGGGGTAAGTTGGGTCTTAAGAATAGATAGGAGCACCTGAGGTCGGGAGTTCAAGACCAGCCTGACAAACATGGTGAAACTCCGTCTTAATTAAAAAGAAAAAAAAAAAAAGAATAGATAGAAGCAGAAAGGGAAGGAGGAGAAGGGCAGAAGACAGTCAGGGCTGGGGAGAAAATGAGTGTTGGTAAAAATGGAGTCGAGGCTTCCTGAAGAGGAGTGTAAAGGAACAGGTGGGAAACAGGTGGGGTGCGGGTGAGGTGGGCTGCGGAGGATCTTGTGGCCACGTGAAAAACATGGGCTCTTCCAGCAGAGGTTGGGTGTCAATGATTTTAAGTTGGGAGAAACACAAATGTGCCTGTGATAAATGTAGTCTCATTGTAAATAAGTTTCCATCAAAATAACTGTTAAATAGATTATGTAATATAACAGAATGTATATGTTACAAGTATGTTTCATGAGTATGAAACGAGAAAGTTTCAGGATTTTTAATGTTATAGGAAAAGTTCACAACATAATGCTGAGTAAAATAAAGGAAGATACAAACTTGTAAATGCAGCACGATCAAAAATTTGGGGAAAAAAGTGTGTTATGCAGGTCCCTGCAAAATCCCCACGCCTCCCACCAAAAACAGGACTACTGTTAGTCAAGTTTAGATGGACGGATGTAAGTGATATTCATTTTCTTTTTTCTACTTTTCTTTATATTTCCTAGTTTTCTATAATCACTAGATTGATGCAGGGCTCTGTGGGAAACACTAGAGAAGGAGAAGGTGTCTCCTGAATGCCACTCTGGAACAAGTGCTTCCAAATAAAAGAGCTACGTTCTTTTGTCTCAAAATCTTTCCTTCTCATGGGAAACTTTAAATATCTTTGGTAGAGGTAGGGTGATGACAAAAGATTAGTAACATAAGTTCCAGAGATACAAATCCTTAATAGGACACATTTGAAGGCCAAACACCAGGCTCTAACCCCAGCAGTGACCCTAACTTGTTGAGTTACTTCCCCTCTCTGGGTTGTAGTTTCCTAAATATTAAGAGTGACTACATGATATTTAAGATCACATTCAACTCTACGATTCTCAGATGGAAATATGTCACTTCCTTGAAAAGAGGCCACACAAGGAACAAAATTGAATAGAAGCAACCTAATGAAAATGTATCAGTTTAAAAACTCAACTGCTTTCTGGCTGAAAGCATTGATATGTTATAGGAGACGTCCTGCCTGTCTTCCTATAGGCAAGCTTCCTAGTCCCTTACAGCAGGAACTGCTCTTGCTGAGGTGAGAGTGTAAGTAGCTGCCACACAACAAACCCTGTATAATATCTCCTAATTCCATTTTGTGACTGAGTTAGAATGAAGCAATGGTTCTCAAATATTTTAGACTTAGGACCCCCTTCATGTTCCTAAACTTTGAGGATCCGAATGTAGGTTTTATCTATTGATACTGTATTAAAAATTAAAAATTAAGAAAAACCTTATTTTTTTTAATTCGTTTGAAATAACAATAAGCCTGTGACATGCTAACATAAGAAATCTATCTATCTATATATATATATTATTTTTTTTTAATTTTTAATAAAAAATAAAGAGGTTTTGCAAAACAAAAACTTGGTGAGAAGTGTGGTGCTGTTTACATTTTTCAGAAAACCTTTTAATGTCTGGTTTAATGGAAGACAGCTGGATTCATATTTGCTTCTGTATTAAGTCTGTCATCACATCTTGCTCTGGATAAGTATACATTAAAAAATCCAGCTTACATACAGATTTTCCACGTACTTGGAAATGAGAGAAGTATTGTATCATTCTTTTCAGGTAATTCTTGATCTTCTTTGATATTACATCCAAACTTGACAAGTGATAGTTTCTTTTCTTTTTTTATTTTTGAGACAGAGTTTTGCACTTGTTGCCCAGGCTGGAGTGCAGTGGTGTGATCTTGGCTAACTGCAAACTCTGCCTCCCAGGTTCAGGCAATTCTCCTGACTCAGCCTCCAGAGTAGGTGGGATTACAGGTACCCACGACACCCAGCTAATTTTTGTAGTTTTAGTAGAGACGGGGTTTCACTATGTTGGCGAGGCTGGTCTTGAACTCCTGACCTCAAGTGATCCGCCCTCCTTGGCCTCCCAAAGTGCTGGGATTACAGGTGTGAGCCACCGTGCCTGGCTGGCAAGTGGTAGTTTCTTAAAAGTTAGTTGCAAAGTGGAATCTGAAAATACGTCAGTAAATTTTTTCTATTCTGTTACACAAAAATCCATTCATCTATCTTGTACTATTTGAATGAATCTTCTATCTATGCCTGATTTTCTAGCAAAAAAGCAACAATCATTTGGAAAATCCTGGCCCAGTGAGTTGTGCAGATCTTCCAAATGTTGACAAATTTATTTAGATAACATGAAAAACATCACATTTGTTAATGTCACTGCTTATAAAAGTCTAAGTACTGAGAAGTCATCAAGCCCATGGTGGTGAATACAAGTTTTCTAGAATTCTATTGTTGGCTTGAAAACTCACACGTTCTTTGGCAACAGATACTGTCAGACATTTGCCTGAAGTCACAGATTCGCTTCATTTTCAAGAAAATGTCTGCTACAAATCCAAGTCAGAATAATCGGTTTTCTGTCAGTTACTCTTTCAAGTAAAAGTCATGTTCCATGAAAAAGGCAGCTGGTTTAGCTCACGACACAAACCATGGCATAAGTGCTTTTACTTAAAACAGTCATCATCTTTCACTGTACAAAGGAAGTGATTCCTGTGTACCTCCATTTACACTGCTTCCTTGTACTTCCATCACACTCCTAGAGGGAGGCTGTGCAGGATACAATGCCTACTAGACTAGTAGCTTGGTGCCACTGTCTTGAATAGTGCTAAGACATCAACAGTTTTACTCCTCCCCCATTCCTCTAGCATCATCAGTGCAAATAGTCAACACAGCAAAAAAGACAAGGAACATCCTGGTGTCATTTTGAAATTCGTTTTGACCTTGCAAATCGCCTATAAGAGTCTCAGCAACTTCCAGGGCTCCACAGACCATTCTCTGAGAACCACTAGACTAATGCATCCCTTTGGATTTGCCTATAAAGGCTGACTAGATAGAGAGTAAAAACAAGATTTCAAGAGGAATGCTTAAAGTCCATGAGATAAATTGTTTAAAGTGTCATTACTTCAGAAGCATTATGCCAAAAGAGAAACTATTCTTATTAAAGCAAGACTCCAATGAATGCCTGAAAAAGTCAACTTTAACTTATTCTCTGGCATTCTCATGATCAATATACGAATATCTGAAATGAATTAATTTTTTTAAAAATTTGTTATTTTTTAGATACAGAGTCTCAGTCTGTTACCCAGGCCAAGTATAATGGTGTGATCATAGCTCACTGCAGTCTCAAATTCCTGGGCTTAAGAGATTCTCTCACCTAAGACTCCTGAGTAGGTAGGATTGCAGAAATGTACCACCATATCCAACACTCAGATTCATTCATTAATGAGTAGCTAATGTTCGTTTGTCATGGCACAAAATTAAAAAATTATAAAAAGTCAAAAAATATACTACATCTGTACTACATCAGTTCTCCTTTCCAAAGACAATCAGTATTATCAGTTTTTTTCTCTCTTCCAGGAATATTCTATGCATATAAAAGTATACACATCTACATAAGCACAAATACTTATTTTGAAAGACCACAAATGGTAACAGTGCTCATATGCTTTAAAAATTTAATTTTAAAAAAGTTTAACTTAAAGTGTTCTGGAGAACACTGTTCTTTCTCACCCTGTTGGATCAATTCCTAGAAATGGGATTGCTAAGATAAAAGGCATGGCCCAAATATACATTTAATTTTATTTTAAAATAATCTTTTTTTTTTTTTTTTTTTTTTTTTTTTTCTCACTCTGTTGTTCAGACTGGAGTAAAGTGGTACCATCTAAGCTCACTGTAACTTCCGCCACCCAGGTTCAAACGGTCTTCCCCACTCAGCCTCCCAAGTAGCTGGGATTACAGGTGTGTGCCACCATGCCCAGCTAATTTTTGCACTTTTAGTAGAGATGGGTTTCACCATGTTGGTCAGGCTGGTCTTGAACTCCTGACTTCAAATGATCCACCCACCTCAGCCTCCCAAAGTGCTGAGATTACAGGTGTCAGCTACTGTGCCTGGCCTAAAATATTCTTTATTTATATTTAGGTTTCTAATACAGAGAAGCCTGACTAAGACATGCAAATTAGTGGGGATTTTTTTCGTCTTTTGCATGTGAGTCACTCATACCATGATGTGGTAATTTTTTTCTTCAGTGCCATAAGTGAGAAACGACTCTCACAACTTTCTCATGGTGTTTAAACTTGAGCATAACATCCTTATTCTGGGTACGAGCCAGAGCTCCTGATAACTTGGTGGCCTGGTTTATACTTCTAAACATACACTTGTTTTCTTCGTCTTACCGTTTGGACCGCTGAATCATTTCCTTCTTGCTGATAGGCTTGTTCTTCTGGGCAGCCAAGAAGACTAAGCAAGAGAAGAAGGGGTTTTCAGTGGACAGTGACTTAAACCAGGAGGGTGTGGTGTAAGAGCTGGGAGAGGGAGCTTCCAGGACTTGGTGCCCCTACCCTGAGCTGGCAAGATTGGGTGGGGAGCAAGGACCAAGATAAGCCAGGGTTAGACTAGGGTAACAGGGACAGCAGCCTAAGGCCCTGAGGACCTAACGCTCCATAGCACAGACTAGACTTTGAATTTTAAAAATCGCCAGTTATTAGGGAAGATTGGATGAAAGAATTAGGTAGTGCTTTGTAGTTTTCACAGCTTTCATTGTTTTATCAAAACCTGCTTATTGTAATTGTTAAGAAGGCAGACTCCAGAGCTGTGCACCTGGGTTCAAATGTTAGCTTTTACTTACTAGGTATGTCATCTTGGGAGAGGTACTTAATCTCCTTTTGATTCAGTTTTCTCACTATAAAGTAGAGATAGAAATAGCACCTATCAAGAGTGTTGTAAGTGCCAAATGTAAACAGTGCCTGGGCAAGATGTAAGGACTATGTGTTTATTATTATTATTACCAACCTAAGAGATAGGCAAGTCTGGAATCAGCCCCATCTTTTCAGGAAAAATAATATACTTTTGGAACTAACTTGCTCAGAGACACAGAGCTGGTTTAAGATGCAGTGACAGGGCTAGAGTAACTGTGCTTACTTGGATCATGAATGTGCTGACAACTAAGTTGGGCAGGTTCTGCTAGCTAAGAAGGTTTGAGTCTTGGCAAGCAAAAGGTTGCTGTCTGCCCATGTAACTGACCTGGCCTGGCCTTTAGTAGGTATCTGCAGCACAGCAACAGACCTTGCCTTCTCTATTCCACTCACAGAAAAGTGAACAGTGAGGCGTACCTCTCTTGGGCAGCGAGCGCATACAATTCTGGTGGCTCTGCTGTTCCCTGTCAATGTTGAACAGAGCATCCCGCTCACTCTGTAACATGCTCTGCAGCTTCCTCTCCTGGACTATTAACTTCAGGCGCTTTATCCGCTCCCCAGAGCGGGAGATGAAGTCAGGTCTGTGAAGCTGAAGTGATTCCTAAAAAAAAAAAAAAAGAAAAGAAAAAAAGAAAGAAAGAAAATGCCAAGCCTCACATTAATGATGCAATCTCCAAATGCCTAGAAAAACACCACCTGCCCAAGAGGTTTGAAGAAGCCTGATTCAAATGCTGCGAAAATGTCTAGACAATCCTTGCACACCTCTCTGTAGGGGAGGACTCCAGCAGGGAACCTGCAGAGATCAAAGATGGGCCTTCAACATGGGCCAGGAATTAAGACTATGGCAATTACAACTCTCCCAAATGTCAATGCAATACGGCTCTCCCATAGTGCTATTTTAAAGATCTATTTGAACAAATATATCATTAAATAACATTTCCTTTATCCCCCAAGGGACAAATAAGAAGAGACTGGGTTTCCTTTAAATCCCACATGGAGCAGGAACAGGAGTTGCGGAATTGGAGGAACACCCATGAGGCTGCACAAGCCTCAGGCCTCTGGACCTTCCACATAGAGGGACCCACAAACCCGATGAGCAGAGCTGCAAATCCTCCCTCCTGTGACCTTGACCCCAGATCCTGAGTCAGGTGATGCACCATCTAGAGTGGTTAAGAGTAAGGCAGTCTTTGATGAAAGATGAGAAACCTAGCTCTCGTGCATGAAACCAGGTGAACCGCAGAGGTGCTGGAAAAGAGGGTCTCAGGCCTACACCTCAGCTCGCCAAGTCACAGAAGGGGGTTCCCTGAGCCTTGCCCTTCTTCTCCCTACACGTAGGGCTAAAGTTAAGTCAGTGTCACTGCACCTGCAGGGTTGCTCTCACAAATGGCTTCAGTGCATCTCTGCCATCCTCTCTGCCTGGGCCTGCCAGGGAGCCCCGACCGTTCAGGTGCTGCCCCTGCCAGTTCTGCTCCCGCAGTGGCTCCCTCCAGGGCTTGGTCTTGGTTAATGGTTCAAACCAGGAGACACCAGGTCCACACATCTTGGGCATGTTTTCCTTCTTTGATCCAGACTCGTTTTCCACAGGAACAAACCAGGAAACCCCTGCAACAAATAGTTTTTAGAAGGAAAAAATATTTTTCATTTTTTATAGCCCCATCCAACTCTCATCAAGGACAGACTCTCAGGGGTCTCGGCTGTTGACAGCCACAGGGTGCCCTTGAATCTGGCTTCACTGCAGGGATGACTGTGTAACTGCAGTGCTGGATACTCTGAAAACCTGATAAGGTGTTGGCTGGGGATAGGTGGGGTCCACATAGAGTCACTTGGAAACACAGAGTCAGCATCACAGGGGACTTGAAATTCACTAGTTTCTCTACTACAAGATCTTAAATGAGAAACTGACCTTCATGGGAAATCTTCTTGTTCCTTTTTAACTTTCTGTCCATAGGATAAGCAGTAAAGAGCGTTTTCTCTTCATGTTTTTCTTCTGACCAAGAAGTCACATCACTGTCCTCTTCCAATTTAGCCTCGCTGGAACTTGGAGTTGGGAAAGTCATCCCAACATCTCGAGTGTGTTTTTTGACACCATTCACAATCTCCAAGTTACCTGCGGGGAAGGATCACAGGTGTCTGGGAGTAGCCTTGAGGCTGAGTTGATTTATTCAGGTGAGTAAGGTTTATTCAAGTAAGTAAGTAAACCCTTTTTAATCCTTCAAAAATACAATGCCTTTGTGTAGGATGGAGGGATGGGAAGAGAGAGAGAGAGAGATTAAAAGAAGGGAGGACAGGGGAAAGTTGGAAGGGAAAAGAGGAAGAAGAAAAAAGAAAGCGTTTTTATTTGTAAGTAATTTTAGGTATTAGAGGGAAAGAAGAATGAATATGGGTTCAAAGGGTAAAGGATTTCAGCTCTGATCCCAAGTCAGAAAGACAATAAATACTTAGAGTCCTTTTGGTAGTCACCCAGGTAAGCAAGAGGTTAACAGAAGTAAAGACAGGATTTAAGGGGAAGAAACAAATCAAGATAAAAGTTTATTTATTTTTATTTTATGAAACCAAAAGGTATAGAAAGGCAATAACTAAAAATTCTCCTTTCTACTTCTGGTCTCCATTTACTCTGTTCACAGCCCCAAATGGTTCCAGAGAATTCATTTTGCACATTTAAGCAATCTCTTCCATTTATTTTTTTAAAAATTCATATTGCAGTGTACTATACACTGTTCTGTACCTTTTCTTAAAATCAATTATATGCCTTGGAGATCTTTCTCCAAGTACAGAGAGAGATTAGCACAGAGAGAGCTTCCTCATTCTATGTAGACTTTCATTCATTATCTAGATATACAATAATTTATGTAATCATTAAGCTATTGAGGGACAACTAAATTCATTTTAATTTCCTGCTATAACAATGTTTCTGTGGTTACTTTTGTACACTATTTTGCACATATGCAAGTATATCTATAGGTTAAATTCCACATATGCATAGTGTATCTATAGAGTCCATTTCAAAAATAAAAATGCTGAAACTAATTTTGATAGGAACTGTCGAATTACCTCTCACAGTGAACCAACTTCTACTCCTGCTGAAATATACAAGGGAATCCATTTCCCTACACTCTTGCCCACAAACTTGCCATCAAACTTGAATTTTTGCCAATTTGATAAGATGAAAATTGGCAGTTGGATATAGTTTTATCTTCATGTCCTTTATTATGATTGAGGCTGAGTACCTTATATGTTTAAGAGCTATTTCAATCTATTTCAATGAAAAAGTTTAGATTCAAGTAATTACCTGCTTGTATGCCCTTGTTTAACATGTGTACATTTTGCTTGTTGCAAAGAGTAGAGTTCGAGCTCAGGAAACTACTGACAGAAGAGGAAATAGAGTCAGAAGAAATCACATGGTTTGCTACCTAGAAAAATAAAAAAGATCTTGTTATTATTACCTGCAGTCAATGTCACAGTTACCCACAGGATAAGCCAACAAGTCCTCTTTCTAATCTAATTCAAACTGTTGAGATGCATTTAGAGGAAGCCTGAGATAATGAGAACATGCTGCCTTGTATCTGTGATAGGGAGGAGAATGTTGTAGTTGTTTAGGACTTCAGCTGTTCTGAGGTGGTAAGGCCTGGCTATTTTCACTGGGCTTGGAAAAACTCTGAAGAGAATGCTAGCTAAACATTAGTCTGATGCATCTTCAGAATGAAATTCTGAAGTGACACCTGCACATAATTTTCATGTGAGATAAAGAGGCCTGGAGATAGCTAAAAAAGTGATAAGCTGAAGAGAGTGCTCTCCAATTAAGGGCAGACTCAGACACATATACTAAGACAAACAGCAAAGACCTGCAAGGCTCATGAGATGTCCTGATGAGCAGTGTATTGCAAAAAGTATTAGAGAGTTCCAAAGGCCTTTCGATTGTGTTCAGAGCAAGTAGAGCAATGAAGGCAATTTCAGGGATTGCAGCTGATGGTGCAATGTTGGTGGATGACAAAAAAATTAACGAGATATAGCTGAACAAATACTATAGTGTAAAATAGTACTTCTTAAACTTGCTCATTGTTAATATGTCCAAGGACAGAGAGAAGGTAACCCAGAATAATGAATTGGAATCTCTGGGGGGGCGGGTTCCGGGCATCTACATTTTGAATAAATGCCAGGGAATCTTCTACTTAGGCAGGTCTGGTGGAGGCAAATTAAAGCCTGGGTGAAGATAGGAAATTGAGCATATCTGATCCCTCAAACTAGATAAACCATATTCCAGAGTCATAAACAAACTTGTAACAGAATTTTGGAGAGGAAGATCTGTGTTAGACATTTGAAGAAAGGAAACACTTTGATTTTCAGAAAGGTAGGCATTGCAAACTAGTGGGCTGAACATTGATGACATGTACAATTTAGGATGGATCACAAATTGAACAATTTGCAAGGAACTGATGAAAAAAAGATGAGCAGATTTAAGCCAGGCTCAGTCAGGTAGGCAGAGCATGCCCTGCCAGGTTAGCCTTGTTTTCTCTAGTAGATAAGGTCATTTTGCTGGTGAAACAAAAGAACACATAGCATTCTATACCTAGATTTGAACAAACTGCCAAAACATTTCATGGCATCTTTGAAGGCAAGATGGAGTTATATGGATTGGAAGATAATACAAGTTGATAGAACCACAACTGGTTGAACTAACCTTACCCAAATATAATTTCAACAGAGAGAGATGTCTTTACTGAGTGGTACATCTTGCATTTGACAACAGTTACTAAGCAATTACTGTGCACAATCACTGAGTTTGGTGCTGGCTACTCCTTTTTAAGATTTTACACATCAGTGTCTTGGAGGTATGGAAAGCAGGAGAATTTCCATACAATACACATCAAGGAGGGCCTTCTGTCAGGATCCCAAATAATAACAGGAATGATGGGCTAAATCAGAGCATGTTTAGTAGGAGTAATTTTAACAGTCTGCTCATTAGGCAGGAGAAATGGCAGCAACTCTTGATGCAGGAAAAAAAAAGCTCTTTGTCTGGATTCCAAACAACTAGGCCAGTTTCACGCACGTCTTCCCTTTATTAGAGGTCTCTACTTAGGCAAGCTACAACCTCTTTGTGTCAGTTTCCCCATCTAGAAAAGGAAACAAAATCTGTATTTCAGAAAGAACAGATGATTTAGATAGTAAAATATAAAACTAGAGACAGACTACCATGTTGTTAAAAAAATCTTTTTATTTTTTCCTTATAAGAAAGGAACATGAAAAAGAAGTAACTGATATGAAATACATTATACCTTCTCTGCAGCTATAAAAGAGAGGAAGAAAGCATGTTAGGTACTAAAAAAAGTCAAAAGTATATGTAGGTGTTTGCTTTTTTATTTATAAAACGCCTCTGAAAGAAAAGAATCCAGATTGAAAGGAAGAAGTGAAATTGGTTTTACTTACAAATGACAAGATCTTCTCTGTAAAAAATACTAAGAAATCCACAAAGAATTAGAACTAATAAACAAATTCAGCCAGGTTGCAGACTGCAAGATTAATAAGATAAAAAAATCAATTATATTCCTATATTCTAGCAAGTGACAACCTGAAAATAAAATTTACAATCTCACTCACAATAGCATCAAAAAGCATAAAATATTTAGGAATAAAGTTAACAAGAGAAGTGCAAGGTTTGCACATTAAAAACTAGAAAACATTGCTGGGAGAGATCATGTCTATGTAAATGGTGAGACATTCACCATACATGGATTGGAAGTCTCAAAATTGTTAGGATGGCAATTATCCCCAAATTAATCTGTAGATTCTAGACAATATCAAAATTCCCGCAAGGATTTTTGACGAAATCTACAAAGTGATCTCAACTTTATATGGGAATGGCAAGGACCACAAGGGCTAAAAGTTATTGAAAAAAAAAGAAAGGTGGAGGACTTACATTGACTGATTTCAAATCTTATAAAGTTATACCACAAATCAAATCAAGGCATTGTGGTATTGATATAAGGATACAAACTGGCGGGGCGCGGTAGCTCAGGCTTGTAATCTCAGCCCTTTGGGAGGCCGAGGCAGGTAAATCGCGAGGTCAGGAATTTGAGACCAGCCTGGCCAATACGGTGAAACCCTGTCTCTACTAAAAATACAAAAATTAGTGCACCTGTAGTCCCAGCTACTTAGGAGACTGAGGCAGAAGAATCACTTCAACCCAAGAGGCAGAGGTTGCAGTGAGCTGAGATCGCGCCACTGCACTCCAGCCTGGGTGACAGAGCCAGACTCCAACTCAAAAAAAAAAAAAAAAAAAAAAACGATAATAGATATAGACAAATCAATCAATGGAACAGAATGAAAATTCCAAATGAAACCTTACATATGTGATCAATTAGTGTTCAACAATGGGGCCAAAGCAACTAACTGGAGAAAATAATTCTCTTTTGAACAAATGATGCTGGGACAATTAAACATCTCTGTTCACAACACACTGTACACAAAAATGTACTAAAAATGGATGGTAGACCTAAACATAAGTAAAACAATAAACTTTTAATGAAAAACATAGGAGAAAATCTTTGTGACTTTGGTTAGGCAAACAGTTCTTGAATATAACACCCCAAGTACAATCCACAATCCATACAAGAAAAATAGTTTAAACTGGACTTCATCATTACTGTATTAAAACCATTTGCACTTCAAAAGACACTGTTTTAAATTAAAAGGTCAAGCCATAGCCTGGGAGAAATTATTTTTTAAAAATACATCTGATAAAGGACTTTTAACCAGAGTATATAGAGAGCTCTTTCAACTCAGTAGAAAGATAACCTAATTTTAAAATAAGCAAAAGATTTAAAAAGACACTTCATCAAAGAAGATACAGAGTGGCCAATAAACACATGAAAAGATGTTCAACATCATCAGTCATTAGGAAAATTCAAATTAAACTCACAATAAGATACCATTTCATACCCACTAGAATGGCTATAAACAAAAAGGTGGACAATGGCAAGTGTTGACAAGGAAGTGGAGAAACTGAAACCCTCACACATTGCAAGCAAGAATGTAAAATGATAGTCACTTTGGAAAACACTTTGGTAATTTCTTAAAAAGTTAAACATAAACCTATCATATGACCTAGCAATTTCACTCCTGAGTAAAAACCCCAAAGAAATGAAAATGTATGCCCACACAAAACTTTGGCACAAATGTTAATAGCAGCATTCACATTATCCAAAAAAATCAAACAATCCAAATGTCCATCAACTGAAAAATAAGCAAAATACGGTATATTCACAAAACAGAATACTATTCAGCAACAAAAAGGAACCACTGATACATACAACATGGATGAATCTTGAAATCATTATGTTAACAAAAAAAGGCAGATGCAAGAGACCACATCTGATGCTGTGTATACAAAATCTCCAGAAGAGGCAGAAGGCAGAAGAGGGGTTGCCTGGGGCTGGGAACCAGGATTGACTGTAAAGAGGTACAAGGGACTTTTTGGTAGTGACAGAAATGTTCTAAAACCGGATTGTGGTGATGACTGTACAACTCTGAACACCTAAAATGGATGAAATTTTATTGTATGCCTCTGGGAAGGAGTGCTGGGTGCCGGGGAACAGGATTAGGAAGAACACTCTTGATCAAATATTTTGTACCATGTGGTTGTACTGTATTACCAGTTCAAGAAATGAATAAACAAAACAAAAACTTGTGGGGAAGGGTGTGGCAGTAAAGATTTAAGGAGTTCAACAGGAATAAAATATGCTAGGCCACAGATATGGTCCAGTCACTGAAAGGAAGGTGACAAGTTGTGTCAGTCAACACGCTCTCACCACCGGAAGCACAAGTTTAGTTGAGAGGGACTTGTTTAAAAATAAGATACAAACAAACTTACACCCAGGGAGCTGCCAAATTCAGAAAGGAGAGTAGAAACTACGGCCCATGTGGAACAGTTCATGGAGTGAAGACCTGAGAAAAAACACATCAGGAAAGGAGGTGGGGGCCCCAGAGGCAGAGATGTAGGCCTGTTTCCTGTGCCTTCAGAGAGCTGCTCTGAGGCCAGAGCCAGGTATTCCAACGCAAGGAGATATTGGATCTAAGTCAAAGCCTTTGATAACTGGAGCCTTAGGCAAATGGAACTGGCTGACACATAAACAGCATGTGAGAGGTAGAGCTACTAGAGGGTGGCCTGCCATTTGCTGCAGATGCAGCAGAAGTGTTGATGGAAGTGGGTAGGACCACAGGACTCCTATGGTCCCTTCCAAGCCTGAGGTTCTGTGAACATTCTGCACTTCCAAAGGACACAAGCAGTCATGGTGTATACCACAGAGTGGAAAAAAAACAAATTATACTGGATTATATGAGGAGCCTTGGAATGTTTCCTTTTTCATTTCAAATTCTTTTTCATTAATTCTTACCTATGAAAAGGTATGAAAAGGTAAACATTTATAAACAGAAATCAGTCTAAGAATAAATTCTCTCTCAACACAATATAATTATCCAGCCCTGCAGGAAGATGACAATCAAAAAGAGAGACAAAAACAAGTGTTATTAGGATGTGGAGAAACCCTCACATACAGCTGGTGGGAATGTAAAATGGTGCTGTCATTGTGAAAAAGTCTGGCGGTTCCTCAATTAGTTAAACATAGAGTTGTCATATGATTAATTCCACTCCCAGGTATACACCCAAGAGAAGTGAAAACACATGCCTTCAAAAAAAAAAAAAATTTACATGACTGTTCATAGCAGTTTTGTTCATAATAGTTAAAAAATGGAAACAACACAAATGTCTATGAACTGATGGATACAAACAATGTGGTATAGTCATACAATGGAATGTTCTTTGGCCATTAAAAGGAATGAGCACATGCTATGATGTGGATGAACCTTCAACATACTATGTTAAGTGAATGAAGAGAATCACAAAAGACTCTGTGATTCCATTTATATGAAAGGTCCAGCATAGGAAAGTAATTAGTGGTTGCCTGCAGGGTATGGCAGAGGTAGGAGGTTGGGTAAATGAAGATTGACTGTTAATGTTTACAGAATTTTTTTGGAGAATATTTAAAATGTTCTAAAGTTAGATTATGGTGATGGTTGCACGGTTCTATGACTATATCAAGACCTATTAAACTGTACACTTTAAACAGGTGAAGTTTAACGGCATGGGAAATATGTCAAGAAAGTCATAAAATGCACTTGTTTACTGCGTGCAAACTGAAAAAAATGTGGACAATGAAGTCTTGTTTGGAGAAAAAAGCTTATATCATACTCCATGGTTCTGCATCTCCTATGTTACTGAAATCAGAAAAAACTAACCATGGAAGGTGATCAACAATGTTGTTTTCATGTAATAAACAACAAACAATCCTAACAAAAAGGTGGGCACTGGCTACTGTAGGTGTGATGGAGCACCACTCTAAAGCTGGGGTCAAGCACAAACTGTCAGAACCAAGCCACGTAATGTTGAATCCATCCACAGATTCACAACAATAATCACAATGGACACACCTGCACTCGTGTCCCAAAATTTGTGCTATGGACACATCGTGGGATAGAACTTTTTTTTTTTTTCCCAAATCAATTTATATATGCTGTCAGTAAATCACAGCAGTTCACTTTCCTTAGTCCGTGGGAGAGTCCTGTGTATCTCCTCTAATTAATTAAATGACATTGTCAGCCACCACAGGTTAGGTTTTCTGTTGTACACAGTCTTGGAAGGAAATATATGTTGGTCGGCTGCTTCTGTTTCAACTTCCATTATGAGAGCAAACTTACCTGTTGCTGTCTTATACAAGACTAAGAATAGAAAGTAAATGCACCATCTCAGAGATGTTTCAGGGTTTTTATAGTACTTTTTAGTTTAATTAACAACTAGATGAGACTCATTCCTACATTTATTGATTAAAGACATGAGATAGACCTAGAAATAAAAGCTTTTTATTTAAAAAATTACTTGTTAAGTGGAAATTGAGCTTAGAAAAACATATCCAACATAGGAAAAGGGCCATGTTTTCTGATATGACCCTACAGTGCTATTCTTCAGGTAGGAAGACCGGTACTGCTGGCCTTCAGCTAGCCAGGTGCCTGCTGGGAGATACTTTTTCTTTAAAGGTATGTGTTTATGCTAATTCATGTACAACCACTAGGGTTTAGGACCAGAGATACATATTGATAAGATGGTCAGAGTCAAAATGAGAAATATAGTCTATGGTGCCAAAAGACTGTCTTTTCTAGTGAAAAGTTTCTAGAACTGTGTTGATCAACCACAAGCATATTTTCAATAAAATTTACTCACCACCCAAGGGGTGACACAATTACAAAGTGTCTGTCCAAAAAATAACATTAATTATTTAATTCCTAGTGACAAAAGGTTGCAGAAGCAGGAGCTCAGGTGGTAACTATTTTTTACCTTTTGGAAATTGGAAATAGTTATCTATTTCTGCCAATGTAGTTGATCAAAAAACTATGGAAAATCTTCCTCAGAAAATTAAGAGTGTACTGTGCCTGCATAACAGGTTTTCGAAAAATTTATTTTGGTATGTGAATAAGTAAAGATCGCAGAAAACAGACAATTTTGAGTGAATCCAAAATTCAAATAATAGTTTTAAGAATATATGGCTAAAATGCAGTGGATATTATTATGGTCAATTATCATTACACTAAGGTCAAAAAACTCTAATGGGATAATAGTTTCCAGATAATGGCAGGGCTTTGGGTTGGACAGAATGAAAATGAACCAAGAGCTAAAACATTCAATTAACTGATGGGAAAACCAGAAGGTTGACTAATGGTCATAAAATTTTGTAGAGAATGGTAGAGTTAGACAGCATGTTACCCAAAGGTTTTTCTAACAGGTTTCAAAAATGATGGTCTGGAAGTAGCCCTATATATTTATTTCTTCATTGCATTCTCCCAAATATGTTTCTTCTTGGCTTTAATAACTATCAGAATTACCATCACCTTTACATGGATGACTCCAACACCTACATCTCACTCATGATATCCTCATGGGGTCAGATCCATCTAGTCTGTTAGATATTTTCACTAAAATGATCTGATCCAGTTTCAAATTTAATAAATAAAACTCCTTCATAATTCAGTCAGAATTCATTTCCTCTTCCGGTCTTTCCATTTTTATAAGGTGTCCATATATGATTTCAGTTGTTTTGAATGGAAATTTCAAAAGAACCACGGCAATTATTTACCAATTATAACTGATTAGAGTCTATCTTAACAAAAGAACATTAGATTTTTCTAATAATTTATTGACATTACTTTCTTTAAAAATCTTTATTGGCAACTAGCTATAATTTGGAAATAAATTTAGACCTATTAAAAAAATTCCACATAGATTAAAAGCTTAAGCTTAAAGCTTCCATATCCCTCAAAAAGTATTAAAAATAAAGCAGAATCTTTAAAAAACAAATCTTGAGGTTGGAAGATCTTTCTTAGCATCAACACAGAATAAAGAAGTATTTAACAATACTATTCCAATATTAACACAATGTAATTAATGGTTAAAAATCAATAGGAAGCCAGGCACAGCGGCACATGCCTGTGGTCCCAGCTACTCAGGAGGCTGAGACGGAAAGATTGGTTGAGGCCAGGAGTTTGAGATCTGCCTGGGCAACATAGCAAGACCACATTTCTAAAAAAGAAAAAAAGGTAATAAAACACAATTTAAAAAAACAACAACTACAGTGGTCTCCAAATATGTTTACAAAAATGAATAGGGAAAAAAATCTTCAAAGAAAAATAGACAAAGAATACACAAAGGTAATTCTCAAAGGAAGAAATGTAAATGGCAAATCTGAAACCTAATAAAAATACAATTAAAAGCACTAGCAAAATTAAAAATTATAGTTCTTGAGGTCCCCAGGCAAGATGGCCAAATAGAAACAGCTCCAGTGCACAGTTCCCAGCAAGATCCACACAGAAGGCAGGCAATTTCCACATTTCCAACTGAGGAACCTGGTTCATCTCATTGGGACTGGTTGGACAATGGGTACAGCCCAAGGAGGGCGAGCTGAAGCAGGGTGGGGCATCACCTTACCCAGGACGTGCAAGGGGCCAGGGAACTCCCTCTCTTGGCCAAAGGAAGCCATTAGGGACTGTTTCCTGCACTCCCACCCAGATACTGT
The DNA here is from genome assembly GCF_001604975.1 of Cebus imitator. Taxonomy (NCBI): domain Eukaryota; kingdom Metazoa; phylum Chordata; class Mammalia; order Primates; family Cebidae; genus Cebus; species Cebus imitator. Next base: position 214,498 of record NW_016107338.1, read on the forward strand.
GCTTTTCCCAGGGTCTTCACAACCCGCAGACCAGGAGATTCCCTCCAGTACCTGCACAACCACCAGGGTCCTGGGTTTCTGGCATAAAACTGTGCAGTCGTTTGGGCAGAAACCAAGCTTGCCGCAGCAGCTTTTTTTCATATCCTAGTGGCACCTGGAACGCCAGCGAGACAGAACTGTTCACTCCCCAGGAAAGGGGGCTAAAGCCAGGGAGCCAAGTGGTCTGGCTCGGCAGGTCCCACCCCCATGGAACCAGCAAACTAAGATCCACTGGCTTGAAATTCTTGCAGCCAGCACAGCAGTTAAGTCTGAGCTTAATCTGGGTCGTTCATTTGGTGGGTGGAGGGGCATCCACCATTGCTAAGGCTTGAGCAGACTGTTTCAACCCCATAGTGTAAGGAAAGCTGCCGGGAAATCCGAACTGAGCAGAGCCCAACACAGCTCAGCAGCTGCAGGCACTGACTCACCAGATGTCCTTGCTGGGCAGTGCATCTCTGAAAAAAGGCAGCAGCCCATCAGGGACTTATTAATAAAGTCCTGACCTTCCTGGGACAGAACACCTGGGAAAGGGGTGGTAGTGGGTATAGCTTCAGCAGGCCTAAACATTCCTGCCTGGCAGCTCTGAAGAGAGCAGCAGATTTCCCAACACAGTGTTTGAGCTCTGATAAGGAACAGACTGCACCCTTAAGTGGCTCCCTGACCCCCGTGTATCCTGCCTGGGAGACATCTCCCAGTAGGGGCCGACAGACACCTCATACAGGAGCTCTGCTGGCATCTGGCGGGTACCCGTCTGGGACAAAGCTACCAAAGGAAGGCAGAGGCAGCAATCTGTGCTGTTCTGCAGTCTCCACTAGTGATTCCCAGGCAAGCAGGGTATGGAGTGGACCTCCAGCAGAACTGCAGCAAAGGGTGCTGTTAGCAGGAAAACAAACAGAAAGAAATAGCATCAACATCAACAAAAAGGACATCCACTCAGAAATCCCATCCAAAGGTCACCAACCTCAAAGATGAAAGGAAGATAAATCCACAAGGATGGGAAGAAACGAGCACAAAAACGCTGACAAAACGTCCATTTTCCTTTAAGGGATCACAGCTCCTCACCAGCAATGGAACAAAACTGGATGGAGAATGAGTTTGATGAAAGGACAGAGGCAGACTTCAGAAGGTGGGTAATAACAAACTGCTGAGCTAAAGGAGCATGTTCTAACCCAATGCCAGGAAGCTAAGAACCTTAAAAAAGGTAGAAGAAATGATATCTAGAATAACCAGTTTAGAGAAGAACATAAACAACCTGATGGAGTTGAAAAACACAGCAAGAGAACTTTGTGAAGCATACACATTTTCAACAACCAAATCGATTAAAAGGAAGAAAGGAGATCAGAGACCGAAGATCAACTAAATGAAATAAAGTAAGAAGACAATTAGAGAAAAAACAATGAAAAGGAATGAACAAAGCCTCCAAGAAACATGGGATTATGTGAAAAGACCAAATCTACGTTTGATCGCTGTACATGAAAGTGAAGGAGAGGATGAAACCAAGTTGGAAAACACTGTTTAGGATATTATTCAGGAGAACTTCCCCAACCTAGCAGGCCTGCTAGGCCAGCATTCATATTCAGTAAACACAGAGAACACTACATAGATACTCTTCAACAAGAGCAACTCAAGACACATAATCATCAGATTCACCAAGGCTGAAATGAAGGAAAAAGTGCTAAGCGCAGCGAGAGAGAAAGGTTGGGTTACCCACAAAGGGAAGCCCGTCAGACTAACAACAGATCTCTCAGCAGAAACCCTACAAGCCAGAAGAGAGTAGGGGCCAATATTCAACATCCTTAAAGAAAAGAACTTTCAACCCAGAATTTCATATCCAGCCAAACTAAGCTTCAAAAGTGAAGGAGAAATTAAATCCTTTATGGACAAGCAAATGCTGAGAGATTTTGTCACCACCAGGCCTGCCTTACAAGAGCTCCTAAAGGAAGCATTAAACATAGAAAGGAACAACCAGTACCAGCCAATGCAAAAATGTACCAAATTGTAAAGATCATCAATGCTAGGAAGAAACTACATCAACTAATGGGCAAAATAACCATCTAGCATCATAATGGCAGGATCAAATTCACACATAACAATACTAACCTTAAATGTAAATGGGCTAAATGCCCCGATTAAAAGACACAGACTGGCAAATCTGATAAAGAGTCAGGACCCATTGGTGTGCTGTATCAGGAGACCCAATTCACTTGCAAAGACACATATAGGTTCAAAATAAAGGGATGCAGGAATATTTACCAAGCAAATAGAAAGGAAAAAAAAAAAGCAGGAGTTGCAATCCTACTTTCTGATAAAACAGATTTTAAACCATTAAAGATCAAAAGAGACAAAGAAAGGCATTACATAATGGTAAAGGGATCAATGCAACAAGAAGAGCTAACTATCCTAAATATATATGCACCTAACAGAGGAGCACCCAGATTCATAAAGCAAGTTCTTAGAAACCTACAGAGACTTAGACTCCCATGCAATAACAGTGGGAGACTTTTAACACCCCACTGTCAATATTAGACAGATCAATGAAACAAAAAATTAACAAGGATATCTAGGACTGGAACTCAGCTCTAGACCAAGAGGACCTAATAGATATCTACAGAACTCTTCACCTCAAATCAACAGAATATACATTCTTCTCAGCACCACATCACACCTATTCTAAAATTGACCATATAATTGCAAGCAAAACATTCCTCAACAAATGCAAAAGAATGAAAATCATAACAAACAGTCTCTCAGACCACAGTGCAATCAAATTAGAACTCAGGATTAAGAAATTCACTCAAAACCACATAACTACATGGAAACTGAACAACCTGCTCCTGAATGACTACTGGATAAAAAATGAAATGAAGGCAGAAATAAAGATGTTCTTTGAAATCAATGAGAACAAAGACACGATGTACCAGAATCTTTGGGACACATTTAAAGCAGTGTGTAGAGGGAAATTTACAGCACTAAATGCCCAAAAGAGAAAGCAGGAAAGATCTAAAATCGACACCCTAACATCAAAATTAAAAGAGCTAGAGAAGCAAGAACAAACAAATTCAAAAGCCAGCAGAAGACAAGAAATAACTAAGACCAGAGCAGAGCTGAAGGAGACAGAGACAAAATAAACCCTTCCAAAAAAAAAAATCAATGAATCTATGAGCTGGTTTTTTAAAAAGATCAACAAAATAGATAGACTGCTAGCCATAACCAAAGGAATAAAGAAGAAAAGAGAGAAGAATCAAACAGACGCAATAAAAAATAATAAAGGTGATATCACCACCAATCCCAAAGAAATACAAACTACCATCAGAGACTCCTATAAACACCTCTATGGAAATAAAACACCTCTATGAAAAAATCTAGACGAAAAGGATAAATACCTGGACACTTACATCCAAGACTAAACCAAAAGAAGTCAAATCCCTGAACAGGTCAATAACAAGGTTTGAAATTGAGGTAGCAATTTACAGCCTACCAACCAAAAAAAGTCCAGGATCAGACACTTTCACAGCTGAATTCTACCAGAGGTACAATCAGGAGCTGGTACCATATCTTCTGAAACTATTCCAAACAACAGGATAAAAGCGAATCCTTCCTAACTCATTTTATGAGGCCAATATCATCCTGATACCAAAACCTGGCAGAGACACAACTAAAAAAGAAAATTCCAGGCTAATATCCCTGATGAACATCGATGCGAAAATCTTCAATAAAATACTGGCGAACCGAATCTAATCGCACATCAAGAAGCTTATCCATCACAATCAAGTTGGCTTCATCCCTGGGACGCAAGGCTGGTAACATACACAAATCAATAAACGTAATCCATCACATAAACAGAACCAATGACAAAAATCACATGATTATCTCAATAGATGCAGAGAAGGCTTTTGACAAAATTCAACAATGCTTTATGCTAAAAACTCTCAATAAACTAGGTACTGACGAAACATATCTCGAAATAGTAAGAGCTATTTATGATGAACCCACAGCCAGTATCATACTGAATGGCCAAAAACTGGAAGCATTCTCTTTGAAAATCAGCAGAAGACAAGGATCCCCTCCCTCACCACTCCTATTCAAGATAGTATTGGAAGTTCTGGCCAGGGCGATCAGGCAAGAGAAAGAAATAAAGGTATTCAAATAGGTAAAGAGGAAGTCTAATGGTCTCTATTTGCAGATGACATGATTGCATATTTAGAAAACCCCATTGTCTCAGCCCCAAATCTCCTTAAGCTGATAAGCAACTTCAGCAAAGTCTTGGAAACAAAATCAACGTGCAAAAATCACAAGAATTTCTACACACAAATACCAGACAAACAGAGCCAAATCATGAGTGAACTCCCATTTATAATTGCTATGAAGAGAATTAAACACCTAGGAATACAACTTACAAGGGATGTGAAGGACATCTTCAAGGAGAACTACAAAACACTGCTCAACGAAATAAGACAGGGCACAAACAAATGGAAAAACTGTCCATGCTCATGGATAGGAAGAATCAATATGGTGAAAATGGCCATACTGCCCAAAGTAATCTATAGATTCAATGCTATACTCATTAAGCTACCATTGACTTTTTTCACAGAATTGGAAAAAAAAACACCTTAAATTTCATATGGAGCCAAAAGAGAGCCTGCATAGCCAAGACAATCCTAAGGAAAAAGAACAAAGCTGGAGGCGTCATGGTACCTGACTTCAAACTATATTCCAAGGCCACCGTAACCAAAACAGCATGGTACTGGTATCAAAACAGCTATATAGACCAATGGAACAGAACAGAGGCTTCAGAAATAACGCCACACACCAAAACCATCTGATCTTTGACAAACCTGACAAAAATAAGCAATGGGGAAAGGATTCCCTATTTAATAAATGGTGTTGGGAAAACTGGCAAGCCATATGCAAAAAGCTGAAACTGGATCCCTTCCTTATACCTTATACAAAAATTAACTTAAGATGGATTAAAAATTTAAATGTAAGACCTAAAACCATAGAAAACCTAGGCAATACCATTCTGGACAGAGGCATGGGCAAAGACTTGATGACTATAACACCAAAACAATGGCAACAAAAGCCAAAAAAGACAAATGGGATCTAATGAAACTAAAGAGCTTCTGCACAGCAAAAGAAACTATCATCAGAGTGAATAGGTAACCTACAGAATGGGAGAAAATTTTTACAGCTTACCCATCTTACAAAGGGCTAATATTCACAATCCACAAAGAACTTAAACAAATTTACAGGAAAAAAAAAAACAACCCCACCAAAAAGTGGGCGAAGGACATGAACAGACTTCTCTAAAGGAGACATTTACGCAGCCAACAAACATATGAAAAAAAGCTCATCATTACTGGTCATTAGAGAAATGCAAATCAAAACCACATTGAGATACCATCTCACGCCAGTTAGAATGGCAATCATTAAAAAGTCAGGAGACAACAGATGCTGGAGAAGATGTATAGAAATAGGAATGTTTTTAAACTTTTGGTGGGAGTGTAAATTAGTTCAACCATTGTGAAAGAGAGCATGGCAATTTTTCAAGAATCTAGAACTAGAAATACTATTTGACCCAGCAATCCGATTTCTGGGTATATACCCAAAGGATTATAAATCGTTCCGTTATAAAGACACATGCACATGTATGTTTACTGCAGCACTGTTCACAATAGCAAAGACTTGGAACCAACCCAAATGCCCATCAATGACAGACTGGATAAAGGAAATGTGGCACATATATACCATTGAATACTATGCAGCTATAGAAAAGGATGAGTTCATATCCTTTGCAGGGAACTGGATGAAGCTGAGAACTATCATTCTCAGCAAACTGACACAAGAACAGACAACCAAACGCTGCATGTTCTCACTCATAAGTGGGAGTTGAACAATGAGAACACATGGACATGGGGAGGGTAACACACCAGGGGTTGTCAGGCGGTGGGGGGCTAGGGGAGGAAGGGATAGCATTAGGAGAAATACCTAATGTAGATGATGGGGTGACGGATGCAGCCAACCATCATGGCATTAGTATATCTATGTAATAAACCTGCATGTGCTGCACATGTACCCCAGAACTTAAAGCTTAAAGTACAATTTAAAAAAAAATTATAGTTGTTAAGTTCAATTTTAGTGTAATGCAGTTACAGAATATGGGCTTATAAAACTTCTGGTTTGAGAATTCATCAACATTTCGTCTAATGTACAATTAATTTTGTAAATATTCCATGGGTGTTTGGAACAACTGTAGATGCTGTGTTTTGTCAATAAAGTTTTACCACATATTTAAATCAAGTTTTTAAATATTGTTATAAAAATTTTCCATATATTTTCTCACTTATATACACAAATCTGAGAAAAGCTTATTAAAGTATGTCACTCTGTGCTTTTTTCAATTTTATAATTATGTTTGGATGGATGAAGAAATGAATGTATTCTGGTTGAAAGCACTGTAAAGTATATAAAAGACTCTCTACCCATGGAAATTACAGAGATACTCTAGATGTTCAAGACAAGTATCAGCTCATTAAAAAGAAAAAAAAGCCAGGTGCCGAGGCTCACGCCTATAATCCCGGCACTTTGGGAGGCCGAGGCAGGCAGATCACAAGGTCAGGAGATTGAGACCATCCTGGCCAACATGGCAAAACCTTACCTCTACTGAAAATACAAAAACTAGCCAGGCATGGTGGTGGGCACCTGTAGTCCCAGCTACTCAGGAGGCTAAGGCAGGAGAATCACTTGAACCCAGGAGGCGGAGGCTGCAGTGAGCCAAGATGGCACCACTGCACTCCAGCCTGGGCGACAGAGCAAGACTCTGTCAAAAAAAACAAACAAAAAAAATCCTATCTTCCCATGGTATAGAAAATTGTTTTATTAGTTTTCTGATAAAAATTAGAAATGATTGGCAGAGAAGTAGAAATGGAAATGTTCATACACTGCAAGTAGGAATATGAACTGGAAAGCAATATGGTACAAATGTAAGAAATTAAGTATACAAGCCTATAAGTCAAGAATTCCACTTCTGGGTATATATGCTAAAGATAGTTTCAGACAGATGCATAAGGGGACATGGGCAAAGACAAGCACTGCCAGGTTCTGTGGTTCTTGGCAGCAGACAGCAACCTGGGTGCCCATCACAGAAAGTTCATGGGTAAATGGGTAGATGCACTCCATGGAGCATTATGCAATTAGAAACCTGGATTAAATATACTTACAGCAATGTAGGTAGAATTTGAAAATACAAAACTTAGTGAATGTAACAAAAATATGGTGAAAGTTTTATATATGGTGAAAGTTCATGCGTACTTGCAAAATACGTATTTTGTAAGAACTCCTGTAACCTGAAAGATATTTACATAAGACTGGTTTCCTACAGGGAGACAGAAATGAGGATGTGATATGGTGATAAAATTTAAAAACAGGGGTCATGAACTGAGGAGTACATTTAACTTAACCCTTGGCACCCGAAGTTAAAAGAAAACTGTATTTTATCTTGCCACAGATACCACGTATACTACTTCGATCCTATTATTTCACTATACTTCTGGAAGGATTCATTATAACTAGTTTACAAGGCTCAAAATGGTCTATTACACACAAAATATAAATAATGAGAAATTTGAGAATTTACTTTCTCAGCTTATAAGTAACATTTTGTGTTTATCAGTCTGGCTTGCCTTATTCTATTATTGTTAAACAAAAACAACTTTTATAATTTCTTACTAGAAAATACTTATAAAAAAGACAAAAATAAAATTTAAAATTCATATTTTTATAATAATTTCAGTGTTTTTTGTTCTATGTATGTATTATTACATATATGTATATTTGGGATTATAATATGTATACATAGTTTTATATCTTAACTCTTTCTCTGTAAATGTATAAGAAAATTTACTCTTTGGATTTCAGGATGCTGCTTTTGAGTGTAATTTCTCTTCATCCATGAATGTGTAAATTCTGATATGAACGCCATTTTATAAAAATACAACAAACACTGATAAACATTTAAGTAAACATTAATAAAGCTCTCATTTTCTTTTCTCATGGAGGTTTCTCTGTTTGGTTGTTTGTGTTGTTTATTTGCCTACTTGCTGGAAATATGAGCAAATATAAATAAGCAGAGATCTAAAATACAGGGAACTCATTCACTAACTTTAGCTTTTTCTTCATAAAGAAAAATGGCTGAACATGACCTTTTTTCTTCACTTTTTGTACTGATAATAGTAAACTATCCCTTCTTCCCCACCAGAAGACAACCAGACACCAAGAAACAGAGATTCCGAAAGGAGAGAGGAAAGAAAAAGAGCGAAAATATACAGAGAAAGCACAGAGACAAATGCAGCAATAAAGTAAGAGATAAGGGTGGGGAAGAAAGAGTAATCAGAATGAGAATGGAGATACACAACAGACACAGTGGCAACCGGAGAGCATGAGGGTGGAGCATGTGGGGCACAAGTGCACATGCGGTGAGCAGAGGCAGACACAACAGAGAAGTAGACAGAGTGCAAAGAGACTGTAGAGAGAGAAGAGGACCCATACTGCAGAGACTGCAGTGGGGCACAGAGCACAGGGCAGAGAGAAACAGAGAAAGAGCGGGTCAACAGTTTTCTTTTTTTGTTATATCCTTTCCTGGTTTTGATATTAGGGTGATAGCAGTTTCATAGAATGATTTAGGGAGGATTCTCTCTTTATCTTTAGGAATTGTTTCAGAAAGATTGGTACCAATTCTTCTCTGAATGTCTCATAGAATTCAGCTGTGAAACAAAAAAATAATTCAGATGTGAATCCATCTGGTCCTGGACTTTGTTGTTGTTCTTTTTAGAAGTTTTTTAAATTACTGTTTCAATCTTGCTACTTGTTATTGATCTGTTTGAATTTCTCTTTCTTCCTGATTTAGTCTAGGAGGTTTGTATATTTCCAGGAATTTATCCATCTCCTATAGATATTCCAGTTTGTACATGTAAAGGTTTTCATAATAACCTTGAATGATCTTTTGTATTTCTGCAGTATTAGTTGTGATACCTCCCATTTTCTTTCTACTTGAGCTTATTTGGATCTTCTCTCTTCTCTTCTTGGTTAATCTCACTAATGGTCTATCAATTTTGTTTATCTTTTCAAAGAACCAACAGACCAATGTCCCTGATGAACACAGAAACAAAAATCCTCAACAAAATTCTAACTAACTGAATTCAACAGCATATCAAAAAGATAATCCAACATGGTCAAGTGGGTTTTCATACCAGGGATGCAGGGATGTCTTAATATACACAAGTAAATAAATACGATACACCACATAAACAGAATTTACAATAAAAATCACATGATCATGTAAAAAGATGCAAAAAAGGCATCTGACAAAATTCAGCATCTCTTTATAATTAAAACCCTCAGCAAAATTGGCATAGAAGGGATACCTTAAGGTAATAAAAGCCCATCTATGACAAACCCACAGCCAACATTATACTGAATGGGGAAAAGTTAAAAGCATTCCTCCTGAGAAGCAAAACAAGACAAGAATGCCCACTTTCACCACTGCTATTCACCACTGTACTTGAAGTCCTAGCTAGAGCAATCAGACAAGAGAAAAAAATAAAGAACATCTAAGCAGGTGAAGAGGAAGTCAAACTGTCACTGTTTGCCAATGATATGACTGTATACCCAGAAAACCCTAAAGACTCATCCAAAAAGCTCTTAGATCTGATAAATGAATTCGGTAAAGTTACAGGATACAAAATCAATGTACACAAATCAGTAGCACTGCTATGCAACAACAAAGACCAAACTGAGAAACAAATCAAGAACTCAATCCCTTTTACAACTGCAAAACAAAAACAAAAACAAGTAAAATACTTAGGAATATACCTAACCAAGAAGGCGAAAGATTTCTACAAGGAAAATTTAAAAAAACAAAAAACAAAAAAAAACCACTGCCAAAGAAATCATTGATGACACAACAAATGGAAACCTATACCACGCTCATGGATCGCTAGAATCGATACTGTGAAAATGACCATATTACCAAAAGCAATCTACAGGTCAATGCAATTCCCCTCAAAATACCATCATCATTCTTCATAGAACTAGAAAAAACAACCCTAAAATTCATATGGAACCAAAAAACAGTCCACACAGCCAAAGCAAGACTAAGCAAAAAGAAAAAATCTGGAGGCCTCACATTACCTGATTTCAAACTATCAGTACTGGTATAAAAATAGGCACGTGGACCAATGGAACAGAACAGAGATCCCAGAAATAAAGCCAAATACAGCCAACTGATCTTCAACAAAGCACAAAAAAAAAAAAAAAAAAAACATAAAGTGGGGAAAGGACATCCTATTCGACAACTGGTGCTGGGATAATTAGCAAGCCACATATCTAAGAATGAAACGATCCTCATCTCTCACCTTACAGAAAAATTAACTCAAGATGGATCAAAGGCTTAAATCTAAGACTTGAAGCCATAACAATTCTGTAAGATAACACTGGAAAAACTCTTGTAGACATTGGCTTACGCAAAGAGTTCATAACCAAGAACCCAAAAGCAAATGCAACAAAACCCAAAAATAAATTGATGGGACTTAATTAAACTAAAAGTCTCTGTACATCAAAAGAAATAATCAGCAGAGTAAACAACCCACAGAATGGGATAAAGTATCTGCAAACCATGCATCTGACAAAAAGGACTAATATCCAGACTCTACAAAGAACTCAAACAAATCAGCAAGAAAAGAACAAATAATATCATCAAAAAGCGAGCAAAGAACATGAATAAACAATTCTCAAAAGAAGATACACAAATGGGCCAGGTGCAGTGGGTCACGCCTGTAATCCCAGCACTCTGGGAGGCCAAGGCAGGTGGATCACCTGAGATCAGGAATTCGAGACCAGCTTGGCCAACATGGTGAAACCCCATCTTTACTAAAAATGCAAAAAATTAGCCAGGCATGGTGGCATGCACCTGTAATCAGGAGGCTGAGGCAGGAGAATTGCTTGAACCCAGGAGGCAGAGACTGCAGTGAGCCAAGATCACGCCATTGTACTCCAGCCTGGGCAATGAGAGTGAGACTCCATCTCAAAAAAAAAAAAAAAAGGCCAACAAGCATATGAAAAACTGCTCATCACCATTAATTATAAGGGAAATGCAAATTAAAACCAGAATTAGATACCACCTTACTCTTGCAAGAATGGCCATAATTTTTTTTAAAAAATAGATGTTCATCATTAATTATAATCATCATCAATTATAAGGGAAATAAAAATTAAAACCACAATGAGATACCGCCTTACTCCTGCAAGAATGGCCATAATTTAAAAAATTTAAAAAATAGATGTTGGCATGGATGTGGTAAAAAGGGAACACTTTTACACTGGTGGTGGGAATGTAAACTAGTATAACCATTACAGAAAACAATATGGAGATCATTTAAAGAACTAAAAGTAGATATACCATTTGATCCAGCACTTCTACTACTGGGTATCTACCCAGAGGAAAAGAAGTCATTATAGGAAAAAGATACCTGCACAAGCATGTTTATAGCAGCATGATTCACAATTGCAAAAACAAAGAAGCAGCCTAAATGCCCATCAAGCAATGCACAAAGAAAATGTAGTATATATACACCATGGAATACTACTTATCCATAAAAAGGAATGAAATAATGGCATCTGCAGCAACCTGAATGGAGTTGGAGACCATCATTCTAAGTGAAGTAACTCCGAAATGGAAAACCAAATATCGTATTTCTCATTTATAAGTGGGAGGTAAGCTATACGAACACAAAGGATTAAGGATGATAAAATGGATTTGGGGACTTGGGGCGGGGGGAAGGCAGTGAGAAATAAAAGACTACAATTTGGTACAGTGTACACTGCTCAAGTGACGGGTGCACCAAAATCTCAAAAATCACTATTAAAGAACTTATCCATGTAACCAAAAACTACCTGATTCCTCCGAAGTATGGAAATAATAAAGAAAGAAACAAAGCAAGCAAATATATATATATATATATATATATAAACTAAAACTAAAACTAGGATCCCATTAGGGAGAAAAAAAATCACGGTTGCCTCTGCTAACAGACACATTGAATACTGGCACTTAGAAAAGAGGACCAAAATTAACAGTTTTGAATTAAGAACTGTTAATCCAAACTTTTATATCCAACAAAGTTGTTACTGTATATAAAAGTAACAGTCTCAAATTTGCAACACTTAAGTCTAGTCAAGCAACAGATTGAAATTAACAAATGCATAAATAGGTATGTCAAAAGACTCATAAATAGGTCTGTGAAAAGACTCCTGGTAAATACTGACCCTATATTGAAATACAACTAATGTAAAATAACTCATGATTTTATAAAATGGAAGTAAAATGTTCTAATTCTTGAAAGAGAAGCTAGTCAATGTAGTAATAATACTACTAAAATGAGCTGAGACATAATTCACAAAATGTAACCATTATTGATCAGTTGGGAAAAATTATGTGAGAGATAGGTGGGAGGAAGTAAAATCAATTTCTTAATTTTTCATATGATACAGCCAACAGTTTCATATCTGACAGTGATTGAGAAAGTGGTCAAAGTGTATTAGTTAATTAGATTACAGAGTTGCTAAGTTATCAAAAAACCAACTCAAAGAAACATATTACATAGCAATGAACCAAAAAGACTGGAAATAGCAAGAAATCATTAAAAATGATAAGAAATCCTGAATAGTGAAAACAATTTTGAAAGACAAGAACAATGTTGGGGGATTCACACTTCCTGATTTTAAAACATATTACAGTAATCAAAACAGTGTGATATCAGCATAAAGACAGACAAGTAGACCAATGAAATAAGAAAACACGCCCAGAAATAAACTCTCATATACATGTTCAAATGATTTTGACAAGGGTGCCAAGACCACTCAGTGGGAAAAGGATAGTTTTTCAATAAATAATGCTTGGATAACTGAATATCCACATGCAAAAGAATGAAGTTGGACCCTTATCTCATACCATGTACAAAAACTAACTCAAAATGGATTAAAGACCTAAATGTAAGACCTAAACCCATAGAACTCTTAGAAAAAAAAAAAACTAGAGAAAAACTTTATGACACTGAATGTGGCAATAACTTTTTTGAATATGACCTATAAGTACAGGCAACAAAAGCAAAAATAGTCAAATGGGACCACACTAAACCTAAAAACTTGTGCATCTGGGACACAATCAGCAGAGTGAAAGACAACCTACTGAATGAGAGAAAACATTTACAAATCACGTATCTGGGAAGGGGCTTACAGAAAATATAAAGCAATTGTAACAACAACAAAAGAAATCAAATAACCTAACTAAAAAATGAACAGGCTAGGTGTGGTGGTTCATGCCTGTAATCTCAGCACTTTGGGGGCCAATAGGGAAGAATTGCTTGAGCCCAGGAGTTTGAGACCAGCCTGGACAAAACAGTGAGAAGAAAGGAAAGAAGGGAAAGGAAGGGAAAGGAAAGGAGAGGGGAGGGGAGGGGAGGAAGAAAAGAAAAGAGAGAGAAAGAAAAAGAAAGAAAGAAAGAAAAGGGGAGGGGAGGAAAGAAAGGAGAGGAAAGAGGGAGGGGAGAGGAGGGGAGGGGAGGCAAGGCAAGGCATGAATAGATATTTCGCTAAAGATGACATACAAATAGCCAAAAAGCATATGAAAAAATGTTCACTGTCACTAACCGTAAGAGCAATGCAAAACAAAACATCACCTCACATCCATGAGGATGGCTACTACAAAAAAAAAAAAATAACAAGAGTTGGTAAGGATGTAAAGAAATTAGAATCCTTGTACACTGTTGGTAGCATTGCAAAATGGCACAACCACTATGGAAAACGATGTTGAGGCCCCTCAAAAAGTTAAAAACAGAACTACTATATGATCTAGCAATCCTTCTTCTGGGTATATGCAAACAGTAGAATATTATCCAGACTTAAAAGGGGAGGAAATCCTGTCACATGCTACAATATAGATGAATGTTGAAGATCTTATGCTAAGTGAAATAAGTCAGTCACAAAAAGAAATCTGTATGATTCCACTCATATGAGGTATCTAAGGTAGTCAAATTGATAGACAGAAAGCTGAACGGTGGTTACCAGAAGCTGGAGGAGGGGGACAAGGGCAGTTGTTGTTCAGTGGTATAGAGTTCCACATTTGCAATATGACAAAGTTCTGGGGATCAGTTTCAATATAATGTGAATACATTTAACATCATTGACTTGTACACTTAAGAATAGTTAAGATGGAAATTTTATGGTATGTGTTTCGAAATTCACCCCTCCTTACTCTGAAATGGAATTCAGTTGAGTAAACCTTTATTTAATAAATATATCAGAATGAATAAAAAATCCAAAATAATAAAATTTAAACCAAACATATTTACAACAACAATAAATTTAAATGGAATAAATTTGTTTCAAAAGAAAGACCTTGAGATTGGGTAGAAAAAAAGTTAAATTTAAATGTTACTTACAGTTGAGTAAAGTGACTCAAAAAGGCTAAAAGGATGGGTAGAGAGCAATGGCGTAAATGCAAATTTTAAAAAACTGCACTAGATGAAGTAAAATCAAAGGCAAAGATATTAAAAATGGAAGAAAGCTGGGTGCAGTGGCTCACGCCTATAATACCAGCACTTCGGGAAGCTGAGGTGGGCAGATCACAAGGTCAGGAGACCAAGACCATCCTGGCCAACATGGTGAAACCCCGTCTCTATTAAAATACAAAAAATTAGCCGGGGTGGTGGTTTGCACCTGTAGTCTCAGCTACTTGGGAGGCTGAAGCAGGGGAATTGCTTGAGTCTGGGAGGTGGAGATTGCAGTGAGCTGATATCATGCCACTGCACTCCAGCCTGGTGACAGAGCGAGACTCCATCTTATAAGTAAATAAATAAATAAATAAAAGTTACTTCATATAATTTATGGTACAATTCACAGTAAAAAAATCATTAATACTTATGTCCCAACCATAAAAAAACATATAAACCTTCAATTACCAAAAGAACCTTCAAATACACTCTTTGAAGTCTTCAACAGTTCAAGGAAATCAATATTCAGTAAGAATATAATTAATAAGGATGATTTTATAGATGTATAGTCATAGTATGAGAAATCTGTCATTAGGCAGTTTCACTGTTGTGCAAACATCATAGAGCATACTCACTCAAACCTAGATCGTACAGCCTACTACATACCTAGGCTATGTGGCATACCTTATTCTTAGGCTACAAACCTGTACAGCATATTACTGTATTAAATACTGTAAGCAACTTTAACACAATGGTAGATATTTGTGTATCTAACTGAAAAACTGCAGTAAAAATACAGTACTATAATCTCATGGGACCACTGTCATCTATGTATTAATTAACTGACAGTAACTGAAATGTTATACTCTATTTGGAAATTCTACCTCCTTTCAAACACCCAAGGAATACTTATTCATATATTAAGCCATAAAGAAAACCTCTACATGGTCTTAAAACAAAACATTACACATTACACAGTAACACATTACAGTCTCTAGTCACAGTATGTTAAAATTATGACTTAATAGTGACCACAAATCCAACCTTATGAAAGTTAAAAAAAAAAATTATCTCCTTAACTTTACTTGAATCAAATAGAAAATCCAAAGCTACAATTACAGAACATCCGGAAAGCATTACCAATAAAAATACTAGAGGTAAACATCTACTGTATAGATACACACACACACACACACACACACACACCCCTTGTTTCCACTTAGGGATCTAAAGAATTGGATAAAGTATTGCTCCCACCCTTATAACAATCACAACTGTTTTTAAAAAGGGAGAAACTACAAGTTTTTAACTTTTCTTAAAGCCAGAAGAAAGTTGAGATCAGAGGGCAACACTGTCCCCAAATCTAAGGAGAGACTGGCGCTTGCAGGTAGATATGAGACATAAGCACTAAATTACCTGGAAGATATATAACTGGACACAGTAAGAAGGTTAGAGACTTGATTAAGTGGTTGAAGCAAAGTGTTCACTGGTGACAGTATGAAGCCATTAAAAGGGCTATAAAAATTAGCGGAGTCTGCACCTTCCTGAAGGCTATTTCTCCACAAAGTCTAATAGAAAAAGGATGGAAAAATCTGATGAGAGTGTCTATTGTGGTCTAGATGTGGCAGAGATATAGATTTTGTAGGGAGGGACACACAACTCTACCTGGAAATGACAAACAGAAATGGTGGAGCTAGTGCTTTCTCTAGAAACAAACAAACAAAAAAACATGGAAGCCTTGTCAGAACTTTGGAAGATAGTCAAAGGTTTATAGTAACCAAGTGTTTGCTAAACCAGGAGAAAGGCCATCAGCACAAGGCAGACGAATTTCATACCATTTATCTTAGCCTTCTGCTATCCCCTTCCCCAGCATGGTGGTCTTAAAGATGACAGCCCTTGGTCCTGATGTAGGTACCTGCTCCCAAAGAGAGCACGAAGTAGTGCCTTGTTCCCAAGGAATTGTGTTTGTTTTGACATGTCTGACTATCACTATGGAGTGACACAAGGGATCTGCCTTAGTTTCACCTAACATAACTCCCTTAGAATGAAAAAGTGGCTTTATAGAGGAAGAATGTTCCTTGAAAATATTGAAAACCAAATGAACAAGGTACTACTGCCTGCAGCAAAAATTAACAGTTGAGGGAAACAATAGACATACTGAAAACAGGAAAGAAACACTGAGATTCTTTGGGGCATAAGGGCTTGGAAAATTTCTCATGTACACCAGGGAAACTAGTAAGTGCATGCAAAGAGCAAGATGCATGTTCAGAAAAGACCTGAGAAGACCAAAAGCGTTCACCACTAGTTGATTTTTAGGCTCAGTATAAGTAGGAAGCAAGGCTAAGGCAGAGTTAGTTGTGAATGGTCTGGCTAAGCATTGAAGGAGTGTCCAAACACAAGCAATCTGCAAAGACTTGGGGAATTTTCTTTTTTCTTTCTTTTTTGACCTCAGGCATTTAAGAAAATCTGTCAAACAAGTAGCTAGCTACTGAGCTAAAGGAACAGAAATATCAGACACTAACAAAGAATACAGTCATTATAAACAATTTAGAAAAGTCACTAAACAAACCAACAACTTTAACTTACAACAAGCAGTAACTACAAACTCTGGAGACAGGGAGGAAAATGTGATATCCAGTTATCACACCATAATTTTCAAAATGTCAAAATTTTAACAAAACATTATAAGGCATGAAAAGAAACAAGAAAAGTATGGCACATTCATGGGTTACAGGAGAGAAACAAATAGAAGTTGTGCCTTAGGAAGAACAGACAGATTTACTAAGCAAAAGCTTTAAATCAACTGTTTTAAATGTGATCAAAGGGTTAAAGAAAACCATGGATAAAAAACTAAAGGAAATGAAGACAAGAATGTCTCAGCAAAGAGAGTATCGATGAAGACAAAAAGGAATCGAATAGAAAATATGAATCTGAAAAGAACAAGTGCTGAAATGAAAAATTCACTAGAGCAGTTCAATACCAGATTTGATCATACAGATGAAAAATCAGTGAACTTGAAGATAGGTGAAATGAAATTATGTACTCTGAGGGACAGAAAGAAAACAGAATGAGCTGAGTGTGGTGGTGTATGCCTTGCAGTCCAGCTACTGAGGAAGCTGAGGCAGAAAGATCTGTACTCCAGTCTGGGAGATAGTGAGAGACCCTATCTCTAAAAAAAGAAAAAGAAAACAGAATGAAGAAAAATGAACAGAGCTTAAGAGACTTGTAGGACACCATCAAACTTAACAACATATGCATATTAAGAATCCCAAAAAAGAAAGAAAGGGGCAGAAGGAATATTTGGAGAAATAATGGTTGGAAACTCCTCCAATTTGTTAAGGGGAAAACATGAATCTAAACATCTAAGTAGCTCAATGAACTCTTAATAGGATAAACTCAAAGAACAACACTGAGACACATTATAATCAAAATGTCAAAGCCAAAACAGAGAATCTTCAAAGCAGTAAGTATAACGGCAAGCATAGAAGGGATCCTTGGTAAGATTAATCGCTAATTTCTCACCAGAAAACCATGGTGGCCAATAGTGGAATGACATATTTGAAATGATGAAAGATAAAACGTGTAAGACAAGAAATCTATCTCTAGCAAAACTTTCTTTTAGTAATAAAGGAGACTTTGGGAGGCTTAATTGGGCGGATCACCTGAGATCAGGAGTTGATCCAGCCTGCCCAACATGTTGAAACCCCGTCTCTACTAAAATACAAAAATTAGCTGGGTGTGGTAGTGTGTGCCTGTAATCCCAGCTACTCAGGAGGCTTAAGCAGTAGAATCACTTGAACCTGGGAGGTAGAGGTTGCAGTGAGCCAAGATCGTGCCACTGCACTCCAGCCTGGGTGACAGAATGAGACTTTGTTCAACCATTGTGGAACACAGTGTAGCAATTCCTCAAGGATCTAGAACTAGAAATACCATTTGACCCAGCAATCTGATTACTGGGTATATACCCAAAGGAATATAAATCATTCTATTATAAAGGCACATGGACACATATGTTTACTGCAGTGCTGTTCACAATAGCAAAGACTTGGAACCAATCCAAATTCCCATCAATGATAGACTGGATAAAGAAAACGTGGCACATATACACCATGGAATACTATGCAGCCATAAAAAAGGATGAGTTCATGTCCTCTGCAGGGACATGGATAAAGATGGAAACCATCAATTCTCAGCAAACTGAACAAGAACAGAAAACCAAACACCACATGTTCTCACTCGTAACTGGGTGTTGAACAATGAGAACACATGGACACCAAGAGGGGAACATCACACACTGGGGCTTGTTGGGGGGGTGGGGGGCTAGGGGAGGGATAGCAGGGGGTTGGGGGATAGCATTAGGAGAAATACCTAATGTAGATGATGGGGTGATGGACGCAGCAAACCATCATGGCATGTGTATACCTATGTAACAAACCTGCATGTTCTGCACATGTACCCCAGAACTTAAAGTATAATTAAAAAAAAAAAAAGAATGAAAAATAAGAAAAAACATATCAAAACTTATGGCATACAATGAAGGCAGAGCTTATCTACAAAAGCAGGGCTCACAGAGACATTTATAGCTGCAAATGCCTATGTTAAAGAATAATCCCAAATGAATAACCTAGCTTTAAATCATAAGAAATGAGAAAAGAACAGCAAACTAAACCCAAAGCAAGCAGAAGAAACACAAATTACAGAAACTGACTCAAGAAGAAACAAAATCTAAATAGACTTATAAGAAGACATTGAATCAGTAATGAAAAAAAAAATTTCCCCAAAGAAAAATACATGACCAGATGGCTTTACTGGTAATTTCTACCAAACATTTAAATAATTAACATCAAGCATTAACATTAATCCTTCTCAAACTTATTATCAAAAAACAAGTGGAGGGAAAACTTTCTCATTCTACAATGCCAGTAGTATCCTGCTACTAAAGGCAGTAAAGACATCACACAAAAACTATAAAGCAGTATTTCTTGTGAATATAGATAAAAAAGTCCTCTTCAAATGCGAATAAACTGAATCCAGCAGCTATGAATAGAATTTTATATATGATCAAGTGGGATTTATCTCAGGAATGTAAAGTTGGTTCAAAATATGATTATCAATACATATACACCATATTAATAGAATAAAAGAAAAAAAATAGGTCTGGCACGGTGGCTCACGCCTGTAATCCCAGCACTTTGGGAGGCTGAGCAGGGTGGATCACCTCAGGTCAGGAGTTCAAGACCAGCCTGGCCAACATAGTGAAACCCTGTCTCTATTAA